>NC_133545.1:33112884-33430961 GCF_048773025.1 Camelus bactrianus
GTATCGCAAGAACTGCTGAGGAGGCTGGGAGGAGAAAGACAGATCCACCCTGGTGGGGGAAGAGCAGGTGCACATGAATCTTAGGGAAGACCTCAGAGCATCAGCATTTAAGGGAAGGTGAAGGATAAGTCCTGCGTAAAAAAGACTTTAGGAAAAATTAGTGAGCAGAAAATGTAGAAGGTTCAGGAATGAATTACAGATCTATTTGAAGGCAAAAGAAAAAATGAGTGTACTTGCCAGTATGGGAAAGGCACAGAAGTTACGGTTGAAAAGTGAAGTATTCGAGTTAAAAATATCAAGGGAGAGGGTTTCTGAGGGATTTCATTGTGTGAAGAATCATAACAACAATAAATATCAGATTCAGCTGAGAGAACTGCTTCGGGTAGTCGGCGCTGGGTCATGACTTTTCAAGGGCTGATTGGTAGCCTTTGTAATAAGCTATTTTATTGGTACCATTCGTCTTTTGACATAGAAGTACTTGATGCTAAGCAACCGCATGTAAAAATCAAGCCTTTCTTCTTCATAGCACATATTTCACCCCTCTGGGGACCAGAGCTATGACATAGGCAGGGTCACCATCGTCTTGATTCAAAAGATCCTTTGAGGTGTGTATTACAGATGAGTTTCTTAACTAGCATGTGAAATAATGTAGTAAATCAGCGTGACCTTACACTGGGATAATGGAGCTGAATTTATATCTAGGCACTGTCTGCCTGTGATAAAATTGCTTGTTAATTCTTAGTAGATGGTATTTTTTTGGTGGATTACTGACTGCAATAATTCTCTTTAGAAGTGATGTCGAAAGGGGAAATCTCACTCTGCTTGTTCCCCCTACCATATCCTTCTGTAACAGACACCCGGATTCAGTTCCTAGGAGACCCTCACGATTTTAACAAGTGCTTTACATAGTTGTAGCAATATCAAAACATTACATGAAATGCTTCATGCATAATATAATATTCTTTATTCACAGTTGGAAGGAAGTATCATAGTTGGCATATGTAGGTTTGAAGCACAGCTCATTTTCAGTGCCAGAATTTATTTTTGTTGTACTATTCCATGGAGTCTAAAAATAAAGATGTGATTATAAAATTAGAGTCTAGAATTAAGAGGATAGAAGACTATTTGAGTCCTTGCTTTGCAAATATTTATCAGTGTTTAATTTGTACAAGAAATCCATAGAAAAAACAAAACCTGTTCATTATTTTTTCATTGATTTTTAATTTTTACATCTTACCTACAATTATGTCAGTAATAATATATCAGTGGACTCAAACACCAGCAAATATGTTCATAGATGTGAGTGAGGGGTTGTTTTACCTGCTGTTGTGTCCACCCGGCCGGTTGTCTATTTATTTGCATCTGTTACTTTTCCTTCCTTGCACATACGTATTACGAGGTTTCTGGGCCAGCTTCGTACTTGGTTGGTTTGAAAGGCAAGTTTTTCTGATCTGTCTGTATAAGGTCTGTGAACCTAAAAGAAAATAGTGTTTATTCATGAATTCAGTCAATCAATCTATCAATTTTAATGAATGCCTGCCATGTGTTAGGATAGTTGCTTGGTGGTGAACAGAACTGTCACCTTCCGTGACCTCATGGAACTTACAGTGAAGTACTGGAGAGACAAGCATTGAATGAGTAAACAAACAAGTAGATACATAATTATCAATTGTGTTAAGGAATACAATAGACTGCTTTTTCCTGTTAAGGAGAATAAGGGGCTATTATGAAAGAGAGGCGTGTGTGTGTGTAGGATCCTACTCTAGACATGGTTATCAGGGGTAGTGTCTGCTCATATTTCTCTGGACTATTACTTATTTGCCTTTCTAGACTATAAATGGTGATCATAAGTTTTAGGAATTTAAATTGCTCCTGCACTTTTTCTTTTTAGGTGTTGTGAAAGTATTTCTTGGATTATTTAAAGTTCAGTATATGTTAATTTGGGTTAATAGTTACCTTATTTCAAGTTGTGTGATATATTAAACTATTCACTGCTAAAGGAAATTACATATATAATTAAATTATATATATATATATATATGTATATATATGTAATTCATAGAATAAAAGATACAATTTCCTCTAGTGGTAAATAGTTTATTTTTGAGAGAATTTGAGTAGAGGAACATGGATTATCTTTGTATTTTTTTTTAGCACTTTTAATTTTGGCATTTGCTCATATTTAAGCAGTTTCTAATAATTTTGCTGGATGGAAACATTTGAGACACAGATGGAAGAGAAGGAAAGCATTTTGCAAAAGAGCATACTAATTGTATGTAATAAACTGCTGGTTATATAACAAAATTTCCATGCTGAAATACACAGTGGAATCTTGAGTTCCGCCCCAAATGTTCAGCTTCCTATGGGCAAACTTCTGCTGTCCTAATTGCTGTTAGAATGGGGAGTTAGTCTGGCATTCTGACATTTAACATCTCCTCCTGCATCTCGGCTTAATGATGATAAAGCCATTAATAAGCTGTTTTCAGCTTAGGTGGTATCCACTGGCTTTCAATTTATAGTCTCAGAACTTTTTGAGAGTTCTATTCATATGTTCACCTGTGTGATCACCATAAATAATACTGATCAGAATAGCAGAAGTTCAGAACGTGTCTAGTCTACAAAAGGCTGATGGAACCACCTGAATCCTCATCCCTTTACCTAGAGCTGTTTAAACCTTTCAGTATGTTCAGAACTTCCCTGAGATCTGAAATTGATCCTTTTCCTAGCCAAAAAATCTTTAAGAATCCTCATTTGGATGGCTTGATGACTTAGTACTGATTCTCTTTCACCATCTGTATTTTTCTGATTAGTTGCTTGGGTTCTGTTGACTAAGCTTCTTCCCTATTTCCCTTTGGATGAGTGTTGGCTCTAGTTGTGGTTATGAGGTCCTGTGTTCCATTCCTGTGCCCTGCCTTGGTGTGTTCTACCTGATAGGCATGCCATTTGTTCTGTATTGGTGCCCTGCTTTCCATAGACAGACTCATCCAGTGACTGAATCTTGCCCCTGAACCCCTGGGCCCCTGCCGCTGTGCCTCTCTTACACAGACTATTTACACTTCTGTTGCAACACCAGTTGACTTTCTGTTCCTGCATTTCCCAGTGGTGTGCCCTATGGTCCATTGCTGGGATGCCCAGTTCCCCATCTCCATGCTGGCTTGGCATGTGCCTTTCCTCATCTTCTCACTGAGATCTTTAGCAGTCAGCTATATCTTGGTCTTTGGGTTTGGCCTGCACCAAATCTCACGCATTCTGTAGGACTTCACTGACATTTAACGTTGCTTTGGCTTCTGCATGGAATTCAAAGGCATTAGAATTCATTTTGGCTGAATAAGCATTTATTGAGCACCAACTGTGTGTAATGCTTTGTGTTGTGACAGAGGGATGAGTGAGACCTGATCTCAACTTCTAGAGCCACATTGTAATTGTAAAACTTGCTTCAGAAAGACTTAATTATATTCATGCTTTTTCAGTTCCAGACACACCTAAACTCATGGGACTTGCTGATTTAGTCTTAAGGGAATTTGGCAAAATGTTATATGGTTTCTTAAAATTTCTTACTTTTATTCTTGTCTGTCTCTACAGCAGTGAACTTTATAAAAATATTTCAAAGTAGCATGCATGTTTGGGAAAGAATGAAGCCATTTTTTGATGGAATTATCACTGTCACAATAGGAGAAAGAAGAGTGAAATGTTAACTGAATTCTCTATCCATAGGATTCATGGAGCTAAATAACTTCAAGAAGTGTAATGGGCCGCTTAGTTACACGTTCTGTCTCTTAAGAGATTAAAATTTTGGAGTTTAACTCCTTTTTGTGTCCTGTTCACCATTTCTCCTTTGATTTTCAAGTAAATCTAAATATTTCTTATGGTAATTGAAATCCCTCCCCCTCCCCCATTTCTTTCTTCTTAAGCCTTTTATTTTCTTTTAGCAACTGAAAGTCTTTATACATTCCTCCATAATTCAACATTTCCCTCTCAACTCATATTGCCTTTCTTTGACTCCAGCTTGTCTATGTGCTATATAAAATAAAGAAGCCTAAATTCAGCTTTCTACTTTTGAAAGGCTGATTAATGGCTAGAAAAATAGGATTTTTTTTTTTTTTTTTTTTAGTATTGTGGATTATTTTTTTGCTGTGCCAAAGTTAACAATAAAGCCCCTATTTTAACCATTGAAATCTACTCTTAAGGGTTGGTCAGTTTTTAATTTCAGATCTTTTTTTGTTGCTGACCCTGTCATTTTCTATTAACTACAATGTATTTTTTATCCCTGCCTATACACTTTATTTTAATAAGCAGTTGTCATGTTTCTGTCTTTCAAGATAATTACAACTAAGCTGGTGTAATTTACCAGGGGTTATTTTCTAAGTTGCAATACTGATAGAGCCTGGAGATTCCCCTGGTGTAAACTCAAAATCTTTGGAAGAAATTTTGATTTAAAATGATTTGTATTTCATAAGGCTATCATTTTGGAGGGACTGGGTCTTGCTGAAATGCAGCTCTGTTTCTCATAGTCCCATTTCATCTGTATAGCTTGTCACTGTGTCACAAGAGAAAATCCACTATGTCTCATCCCTGAACCCTGACCTGATATTACTTCATTTTTCCCTTGTGGTGGGTGTTAATTTAACCTCTGACAGACCAATGTTTTTAAAGAAAGAAGTGTATTATTTTAGTGGGATTAAATAAATTATAATACTTCTTGAGAGTTGATATGAATGTGCTTTTGAAAGATCCTGTTGTTGTATATTTTAACATAAATATTTTCTAATCAGTTGTTGATATTTCCATGTTTTCTGCCTGCTTTGGGTAAGTCAGATGGTCTTATAATGTCTAGGCTCAATATCCTTTTCTAAGACAGAAACTAAATTTACAGTTTTTAAATTTCAAAAATGACCATTTTAGACAGTTTTTTTCTTTTATTTTTCCTATATTTCAGAGAGCTATTAATTTTTTTATACGGACCAAAAATCCTGATGGATCAACTTTTTAATCTAAATTTTCAATAGAAAAAAATTTAAAGGCAAGTTTTATAAAGCTAACTTCATATTAGATGGGTATAGGGCATTCTGTTCTTTAAAAAATTAAGACACTGGGTGGGGGGAGGATATAGCTCAGTGGTAGAGTGTGTGCTTAGCATGCACAAGGTCCTGGGTTCTATCCCTGGTATCTCCATTAAAATAAATAAATAAACCTAATTCCCCCTTGTCACAAATAAAAAATAAAGAGTTAAAATCACTGGATTTTTTGCACTGGTCTTTGAGGTGATATATTATAGTAATAAGAGTTTCCTTACAGAAAGGTGGTTTTGCTTATACAGCATTTCACATTTAAAAGAAACAACATCTTTGCTGACTACCAGCTCTACTGCAGGAATGTTTTAAAACAGAACATTCCTACTTCTTAGAATTGTTGGCCCACATGAATCTGTCAGGGGCGTAGTCATCGCTAGACTTCAAAGCAGTAACATTCATAGAATTTTTTTCCCGTTTTGAAACATGTGATGACTTTTCATTTAATCTGCATATTAAGTCGTAGGTTATTTTTGAGAACAGGATATTAATGATGGTTTGCAGACCAACTTAAATGATACTTTAAAAAAATTAGTTGCCCAGAGAGAATTAATTACACTGTTATTAAAGAACAGTGATTTGTGGGGCGTAGGAGATGGAAGGGGCATTGAGAGAAGAGAGCACATGCAAAAGGAACCGCTTAATGTTTATTTGTGATCAGGTGACCGTTAAGCAATTCCTGGATAACAGTGTACCCACTTATATCCTTTCAAGTAACAGTGTAACTATCTTCCTATTAAGAATTCAGCTACACACCTTCGCTGTGTTTGGGTTACATTATTTTCTGCCTTCTGATATAATTATCTCCACATGTGTTCAAATATTCTATAATAACATCAATATGGGAAAGATAGAAATGATAAATCCTTTGTTGTTAAACTGGGGTTTGATTCCTCAGGACACCTTGACTTTCTAGGCTGGTAGGAATTTCAGTATTCTGTTCCCACTTCTCCCCAAATGCCTGCTGAGAGCAACACCTCTTTGACATCCTGAAGTGTGCAGAGGTGTAATTTACTGGTACCCAGAGCCTGCTGTCTGTGCTTTTTATTCCGTCGTCTTGGGGAAGGAGGACAGTGCAGTTTCAAAATTGGAATTGTGATTATGGTTTTCTGATCTATTGCTGCCTGTTGGGTAGGTTAAAAAAAGAAAAGGAAGGGAAGTTTAATGCAAATCACAGTCTCTTTGAGGCTGGGTCATCTTTAGCTGTTTCACACTGCCATAGCCTTTGGAGAAAGTGTTTTTCACTTGAGTGCAGTTAGATGTTGCTTTGAAGAGACTTCTGGGCACATGGGGCTGAGAGTCGTCCTGTAGGTTCAAGGACAAGCCAGAGCCCAGATTCTTCCTGCTCAGGTGGAAGAAAACTGTCCCTCCCTTGGCTAGAGTCCTCTGATCCTTGACACCAAAAGTGTGCCCAAGTCATTTCTCTAGGGAGCTGTTTTGTTGACATGTAATTGAATTTTAACATTTTCATCTGTTGAGAAGTATAGATAAAAATATCTCACAGGGTTGTTGAGGGGATTAAAACATAAAATGTGATAACTCGAAATAGTGCTTCGTACCTGGTAAGCACACAGTAAATGTTCATTTATTTCCTTAGAGATGACAGACCAGTGGAGCACACATACTCTGTGGTGGTTGAATATGAGGCAGAATGTGAATATTTACAATGTGTTAAGCAAGAAATAGTTCATGCCAATCCCCAGCATCTTCATTTGTTAAACAAAGTTACTGCACAACCAGCCTTAGTGAGGATGCCGGGTGTTAGAGAGCAGAGCTGAAAGTGGACCTGACTCTGTTAACAACACACACACACAAACCTTTAGCTGTTTGCTTGCTGAGTGTTTTTTTTTGTTGTTGTTGTTGTTGTTGTTGTTCTTTTTTGGGTGAGTCACTGAGAGCATCCCACCTAGGACAGAGTGCAGCTTGGCTTGCTGATGTGATCAAAAGGGAGTGGGCGGAGATAAGGCTGATTAGGTTGCTCTGCTGATACTCATAGATAACAAGCTTATGAAGTGGACTTTATAGGTTTGATGCTTTTCAGTCCTTGATGCCTTCAGTGCCTCCTTTTTAAAAATACTACTACCTTTTTTTTTTTTTTTTTTTGGTCAGGAGATGGGGAGGTAAATAGATTTATTTATTTATTTATTTAATGGAGGTATTGGGGATTGAACCCAGGACCGCATGCGTGCTGAGCTACCACTGAGCTTTACCCCTCCCCACCAAATGGTGATGCCTTCAGAAGGTGCAGGAAAGATTCTGGGTGTCAATTATGGATCTACCATTCATTTCAAATCTCAGGATCATGTACATTGTTAACTGGGGGTTTGAGGGCTGGAGCTTTCTCCTCTAGGTGAAGAAAGACCTGAGAAATGTAAGTCATGAATATCTTCTGCTCTTTTCAGGGCTGTGGAATGTGTGATGGTGGTGGAGATTACCTAATTGATCATATATACACAGGTATTCTTAAATTCGAGTAAACCTAATTTGCAGCTCTGAAAAGGGAGGAAGGGTGATAGAACTCTCATTTCAAAGATCAACCTTCTAGAGCTACCCTGTCCAGCAGAAATAAAATGCCAGTCACACATACTATTTTAAAATGTTTAGTAGCTCTGCTAAAAAGTTTAAAAAGTACTAAAAGTAAAAAAGGTGGAATTAATTCTGAGACTATTTAACCCAATATGTTCAAAATATTATCATTTCAGTATAAACTGACATAAAAATTTAGGTGTTCTGTATTCTTTTTTTGGAATCAAGTCTTGAAAATCTTTGACATTGCCAGCATATAACAGACACCCTTAGCACCCACTACTTGCCAGACATGTTGTAAGCTCTTTAAGTGCACTTAACCTATTTAATCCCTTCAGTCACCCTAAGTGGTAGATACTAGTATTATTCCCATTTTATAAATGAGGAAAGCGAGACTCAGAGAAGTTAAGGAACTTGCCTAAGGTCACAGAGCAACCAAGTAGCAAAGCTAGGATAGTCTCAGGCAGTCCAATGTGTGATGTTAACTAGCAGGTTCGCCTGCCTCAGTTTAATAACGATCCTTTGGAGTAGGAAACTGAATAAGTGGAAATTTGCAGTTGAGAAGAGAGGTCAATACTGGAGACTGACAGCATCTCAGCTGGCTTCTTGGGATGTAAAAATGAAATGGTTTACCACAGCCCTGGTGTGGTGAGCTGTCTTGTCTGCACCACAAAATGTAGAACTGAGAAGCCTAAGAGTTTCCTCTTTGTTTTTCTGACTTTTCTTCCTTCTTGCACAGGGTTTAGCATGCAGTGTTCCTCATTGAAATCCTGTCTTTTTTGAATTTTTTTTTCCTCTGGGAGTGGTGGTGGCAGTGGTGGTGGTGGTCGTGGTGGTGGTCGTGGTGGAATGTTCCCATCCTCCTGAGTGCTTGCTTTCCTGTCCCTGGTGCTACTGACCATGTAAACAGTGACAAAACTCCCATTCTCATTTTTGAGTACAATTTAATTCCCCTGCATGTGCTTCATTCATTCACAGTTAACATTTAATGAGCTTGGGCAGTCTGGCATGGATTCAGAGTAAACCCTGTCCGAATCAGTTAGCTGTCACTTTGGAGCTGGGTTTTATTGACACTTGACATGCCCAAGTTGACTTGAGAAATTGCATCTGTTACCACATCCTTATTCCTGACCCTAATGGGGAAGCTGATATTTGCCAGATTTTTAGTGACCACAAGTTTAACAAGAGGAACCTGTGTCTTTTACCCTCCTGTTTCCCCACAGCCTTGGACTGGTGAGGAGAGAGTAGGGACTCAATGAGTATTTATGAAATGAATCGGTCTTCTCTGTTTGAAGTTAAAAAAAAAAAATTGTTTCATTGATTCTCTTGTTATAGAAAGCGCAACTTTTCCCCACCTTAGCTATTTAATCCAAAGCTATAATTTTAAAAAAGAAGAAAGAAATGAGAGAGGCAGGCAGGTAAACACTAACTGAAACATATTAACAGTCTCCATATCTAAACTGTTAGCGTGGATTAGTTTTTCTTGATTTCCCTTTCAATCTTATTTTGGAAATTTAAACACATATGTTTTCAAAAGTAGCAAAATGCATCTTCATGTATTTTCTGAACTTCAAGAATTAGCCACATTTTGCCAGTCTTACTTATCTAATATCACAACATGTTCTTTCTTTTTTTTTCCCCCCTGTTTCTGGAGTATTTTAATGCAAATCCTAGATACCATGCCATTTGTACCTCACAATTCTTCAGTATGCATTTCTAACTGAGAATGACTATTTGTTAAATACTAATGATTATTCATCATTATACCTAATACAATGAACATTAATTTCAAGCTTTAATATAACAGTCCATCCAGTTTTTATAGTTATTCCCTGTCTCTGTCCCAATTCAGGATCTAAATAGAGGCCACATTTTGCAGTGGTTATTGGGTCTCTTATATCTGTTAGTCTGTTACTGTTCTTCCCTCCCCTGCTGTTCTGGTTTTTTTTTTTTTTTTCCCCATTTTGCCATTGATTTGTTGGCACAGTGAACTTTTTTGTTGGTTCAGATGTGCTGTGTTTTGAGTTTGGCTGATCGCTGTGTCATAGTGTGTGTTACCCTTTCCCTGGTTCTCTGTAACTTGTATTTTCTGTCAGTTGGATATTAGGTCTAGAGACGTGATTAGATTCTGCCCTGTTTGTTTATTTCTTTACTTTGGGAAAAAATACCTACTAGGTGGTGCTGTGTACTTTTACCTTCCTTCAACTAGGACAGGATGTCTGGCTGTCCCTCCTTCACTGGTACCACTCGAGGTACATCCATCAGAAGGTTGAGATGCTGTCATCCAGATTCCATTATGAAGTTCCCCATCATCCTCTCACCTGGTGGACTTAGTATCCGTTAATAATCACCACCCAGATCCATTCTTTCTGTTGGGAATTAGAATTTTTTTTTTTTTTTTTTTTTTTTTTTACTAATTCTGTCATTTCTTCTACATTTATTGGCTGGAATTCTTCTTCTTCTTCTTCTTCTTCTTTTTTTTTTACTTTTTTTATTGAGTTATAGTCATTTTACAATGTTGTGTCAAATTCCAGTGTAGAGCACAATTTTTCAGTTATACATAAACATACATATATTCATTGTCACACTTTTTTTTTTTTTGCTGTGAGCTACCACAAGATCTTGTATTTATTTCCCTGTGCTGTACAGTATAATCTTGTTTATCTATTCTGCATATGCCTGTCAGTATCTACAAATTTTGAAATCCCAGTCTGTCTCTTCCCACCCCTCGCCCCCTTGGCAACCACAAGTTTGTATTCTGTGTCTGTGAGTCTGTTTCTGTTTTGTATTTGTTCTTTTTTGGGGGGGTTCCACATATGAGCGATCTCATATGGTGGAATTCTTTATAGAACAGTTCCTCCTCATCTCCTGTTTCATTACCTTGACATACAGTTTGCACAGAAGAGACAAGATAAATGCTTGATTCTGTCTCCATATTTATAAATTTGGGGAGTAATCACTTTATGTCCTTGCAACCTCCAATAAGGAGTAGTTAAATTTTTCCCATAAGTATTACTAGGAACTCATGCATTTTTAGACATTAGATATCTTTCTATCCTTTAGAGTCATTATACTTTTTGCTCAGATTGTCATACCTCAGGCCACTTTGACAACCTTGTGTCTTTTTGACAAAATCTCATCAATATTTGATCAAATATAGATTTTTAATCTCTGATCTTGTTCACTGATTTCTAGAGGGTGTTTGCAAGTACCATGTGGGCATCCTGACTATTTGATTACAAGTAGGCTTTTGGGAGTGGAGAGGGAACAATGGTGTATTTCTTAAATGTTATCATGTTAGATCTTCTCCCCTTTTGAGGAGAAAAGATTAGAAGGTAGCTTTGTGGTAAGATCTCGCAGATTACGTTAAAATGAAGATCCTGGAACCATTTTCTCACAGTACAGGGTATGAATAAGGGCACTGGTCTGGAGTAAGACATACTGGCTCCCAATCCCCAAATGACCACTTCCTAGCTCTATAGCTTGGTCAAGTTACTCGCACTCTTTACATTTCTGTTTTTTTTTTTCCTTTAATTCTTTAAAATGCAGATAGTAATAATATGTACCATTTATAGTGGTTGTGTGATTTACTTGAAGTGATTACAGCACAAAGCCCCACCACACATGGGAAATGTTCAGTAAACGTTAGCATAAAAATGGTAGCAAGTCATGTCCATGGGATTTGGCATTAAGTCTGAATCTGTTAATTCACTCTGTGCAGACATGAAGAAGGATTTTCTAAGAAAACAAGGATTTTCTTTCATTTTCATTATTCAGGTCTTGAAATTTCCTGCATTGGCTTATTTGTGGGAATAGAAGAAAACCTTTTCTCAGTCCACAGCCTCATGTGACTGTTTGTTATTGCTAGTCAGCAGTATAAAACCTCAGATGGAAGTATATTAACTCAGGGTCCAGTATAACTGTTCAGCAAAGCTAAGCAGACTTTATTTAAAGAAAGTGCTTGTTCTCTTTTTCTGGAAACACAACTCAAAAGAACTATGCATCACACTGTTAAGTAGTGGCTTTGGGATGCTTTTCATAAAAACGAGTTTTCCAGTCAGTTGAAAGTTACTCTCTTCAAATGCTAAACATTAACATATTTTCATAGCTTCTGATAAAAAATTTTACTAAAAATGTAATGGCATTAAGCAGAGGCAACTTAAACATCTTGTAACCCTTTCTGAATGCATCAGACAGCTATTGCTATGTAACAGATAATCCTACAACTCAGTGGCTTAGAATTATTTTCATTCATTCTCATTCCCCCAGATGCTATTTGGCCTGGGGTATTGTTGGTTATGTTGCAGGCTTATGTGAGCGTGCATTCTCACTGTGGACTAGGCTTAGGTTCTGGGGCCCAATCTGAAGAGGCAGCAAACCAAGGAAAGCTCTTCTCATGGTAATGGCAGAGATAAGAGGGCTAGCCCAATCGTGCAAGCATGTTTCAAGTCTCTACTCACATCATGTCTGTTTCCATTCCATTGGTCAAAGTAGGTCATTTACTGAGCCTCATATCAGTGCCACAGGGAAGTATAACTCTTCTATGAAGGCTGGAAAGCAAAGAGTTTGCTAAATGGTAATCTAATTTGTCATGCTAACTAGAGTCATTGATCGGATTATCTAACGTGGTTTTATGTTATATACAGTTATTATTTAATAACTTGGCCATCAATCCTACCCTTTCAGCTTGTTCATTGTGTACCACAGATAACCAAGGCTTTTAGGAATCATTTTCAGGTAAGGGTAAATAAATTCCATATTAGGATTTAAGGCCTTCTCCTGGGGAGTGAAGCATTTTAGTGACTATTTTGGTTACTTGGTAAACTTTTCTTTTCTTTTCTCTATATAATTTGTTCTAAAAAGAATCCCTGATGTTGCCAGAAATTTGACTTCTGGGAGTAAGAGGGCAACTCAGTAATGTAGAGGTAAACCTTTAGGAAACAGAGGTTAATTCATTTTGTTAGAGTAACTGGGTCATGCACTGTGCTGGTAACTCTAGATTTTCAGATTCTAATCTTGTATCTTCATCCAACTCAGAGAACAACGAGGGGCAGATTGTCTAGTGTCTGGGTGCTTGTAAATGTAACCAGTGGGGATGATAGATATGAAAGCTTGAGGAAATGTGGTGTTCACATGTGAAATTCTTTTGAACTATTTTAAAATCATATTAATATAAAATTCTACTAATTTCTAATTATTTTGTCTAAAACGCATTGATGAAATTTGCTTTACCTTAGTGCAATCGATGGAGAAAGGCTTTATTAAAAAGATTAGTGTTATGAACCACTGGAAAAAAGTCCATTATAAAATTAGAGCATTTTTTGGGGGGTGTAATCAATGGTGATTATAATTAGTGCTAATTTCAAGTGTGCTGAAGCACACCAAAGCAGACCCAATGGACTTCAAATTTATAGTCTCCATAATGAATTAAAAGTAATGGAGTGTTTTTTATTTTAATATGTTCAACATTAACTCATGTTTTCTTAATTCGAAATTTATTTTTAACTTAATCACACGGGTAGGATTTTACCATGTTTACAGAATTACGTATTTTTCAGATACATGACAAAAACTACCAGCCTCATATAGTTATTTTTTTATATGAAATGTCTCAGCAAGTATTGTGGTGGTTAGTATTTTCCTCGCCCTTTGATTTCTCTTTCTCTGTTTGTTTTTTCTTTTTGGTATATAAAGCCTTAAATGTAGTAAATGTAATATATCTAAGTGGGAGAGAGAGGTGAAGTTGCCACTATCTGTAAGTGCCTTCCTGTCTCTGTTAGCGAAGGTTAATTTAACAGTACATTCTCCTTAGGCTTTTTAGATTCTTACAAGGAGAAGAAAGAATTTTATAATAAACTACAATTATGATGTTTGATTTGATGGGAAATCCCAGCCTGCTCGGGAGTTTCTAATCCTGTTACCCCTTGGTAGAGAGAAAAAGGTAGATTTTGTACCACAGAAACCTCTACCCCTATTTCTAGCCATTTGTCTTTTGTCTGTGACTTTCCTTTAGAATTTTCAACCCCTGCCTGGTGGGTTCTCGGTCTTCCAGACCCACAGAATAGGGTGTGGTGGTGGCTGTTACTTTTACTGCCAACAAAACGATTTATGAGAATTTCAGGGTAAAATAAGATGTATTCGAGGTCCCACAAAGCATGGTTCTTTTGGCATAAAGTTTTCTCTTACCCCAGTCATGACATAGGTTTCTTAAAAGGAGTCTTTCACTTTTCAATATTTTATCACTACACCTCTTAGCATTTACTGAGGGTTTATTCCATGCCAGGCATGGTGCTAAGAACACTGCATAGGTAGGAATTTCATTTAATGCCCAGAATTCTTCCAACATCCATTGGATGCATGAGGATTCTGAGGCCCAGAGAGGATCAGCCCAGAGACGATTTGCCCAGTTTGTCACATGGCTGGTAAGAAGCAGAGCAGGGCTCCACCTCGTGTTGGTGTCCTTGGAGAGAGTATTCCCATGAGCACAATGCCGTGTGCCCCGTTACTCTGACCTGCCTCCTTTGGTCTTGACATTTTGAATTATGGTACCTCAGGGCATTTTACTCTTGAGTCCCAAGTTCAGTTACCATCTTTCTTTTTGGTTCTCTAAAGGGAGCCACTATTACTTAATAACTTAATTTAATAGACATGTATTAAGCATCAGCTGTGTGAGGAGTCCTGTGTTAGAAACTGGAGCTACAAAGATTTGGATTTTTTTTTTCTATTATGGTCTTATGAAGCATTGGAGGCAGCTGATAAAATATATAGAATAAGAAAGGGATAAAAATAAGTCTCAAAGACCATGAAGATACAATGACATCTCTCAAGGGGACTGTCTAGAAGAGTTCCTCTTGTGGGTCATTCTTTCATGTTCTTTGTCTACCTGGTCTGTTCTGCAGGACATAAAGACTACCCCTGGGGGCACTTTCCATCTCAGACTTCCTCAGGGGACTCTACCCTCACCTTGAGCCCTGGGTTCAAGCCTTCCTGATTAATGGCTGTGATGACCAGCATCTCCTAAAGATGTTGTAGTGTGCAGAAGACTTTCACATGGCTTGTCTTGTTTGTTCCCTCCAACTTTGAGAAGCACCAGTCATATCGAAACTGAGTCATGTAATACAATTGCCCACGTTATGCCAGGTTCCTCCAAACCTCACTGCTTTCTTGAATTATCCACTGGACTTCCGTTCTTCTCATTTGGGCTTCCTTCTTCCTGTTTCATTTCTTCTTTCTAGGCTTTGGCAGCACCCCCACTCCCCTTCATGTCTCAGCATTTTTATTACTGATTTTACCCTTGTCTCCTCCCACCCGTGGCCTTGGGGCCACGTGACAGACAGACCTTCCACAAATATACTTTAGCAGTCATTTGGATCCTTTAAAACGTCTTTTATATGGTTGATAAGCAATAAGGACCTACTCTGTAGCACAGGGAACTATATTCAGTTTCGTGTAATGAGCCATAATGGAGAAGAAACTGAAATATTTATATGTGTATGTATATGTATAACTGAATCGCTTCTCTGTGCACCTGAAACTAACATTGTAAATCGACTATACTTCAATACAAAAATAAGAATAAAAAATCTTTTTTAATAGGCAGAACAGTTACTTAGGTCTACTTTTTCATTCTTCCCATCCCGCAAATCGGCACAATATAAGTTTTTAGTGACATAAATATAAATGCTGTGGAAACATCAAAATATCTTACTGTCTCCATCCAGTTACTGGTTTATAATATTCAGGTGATGGTGTCTCTACTTGTCGAGCCTGAGGAAAATAGCAGAAGACTTGTCCTTTGACAGTGGTCATTTTAAATATTTGGACACCTTGGTTGTGTAAATTTTCCTGGAGCAGAGGAAATGTGTTATCTGTGCCTAGCAGAGGTGAAAACAAAAAGTCTACCATAAGGTCTTGTCTGCCTTTAGCCAAGTGGGAAGTGATGTTTCTACAAGTTGCCACAAGTGCGTGGCTGATCATACCCTCCTCTTGAGCAATTTAAGCCGCCACAGGAAATCTGAGCTATGACTGAAGGATGTGTCAGGGACGAACATTTCTGAAATGTTGTTCAAACAGAAAGTGGCAGATACGTAACATTTCCCTATCAATGTTAGAAAACACCCTAAATGAAAAAGGATCTTCCAAAAATTTTGTTTAAAAAAGAAAACATTTTCAATTACTTAGACTTTTGTTAATGTTTACCCTTTTAAGTAGAGTTGCTAGATTTAGCAAATAAAAGTTCAGGACACTGAGTTAAAATTTAATTTCAGGTAAATGGTGAAAATTTTTTTTTTTAGTAAGAGTATGTTCCATGCAATTTTGGGGACCTGCTTACACTAAAAACTTCTTTGTCATTTTTTTTTGGAATTCATATTTAGTTGGGCATCCTGTATTCTTTTAAAAATTTTTTAAATTGAAGTATATATAGTTCATTTCTAACATTGTGTTGGTTTGAGGTGTACAGCAAAGTGATTCAGTTTTACACACACACATGGATATACACACACACACACATTCTTTTTCAGATTCTTTTCTATTATATATTGTTAGAAGATACTGAATATAGTTCCCTGTGCTATACAGTAGAAACTTGTTTATCTGTTTTATGTATAAGTAGTATGTATATGTTAATCTCAAACTCCCAATTTATCCCTCCTCTTCTTCCCCCTTTGGTAACCATAAGTTTGTTTTCTATGTCTATGAGTCTCTTTCAGTTTTGTAAATTAGTTCATTTGTGCCATTTTTTAAGATGCTACATATAAGTGATACCTTATGATATTTGTCTTTCTCTATCTGATTTACTTAATATGTGATAATCTTTATGTCCATCCATGTTGCTGCAAATAGCATCATTTCATTCTTTATTATGGCTGAGTAATATTTCTTTGTATATGTATATACCACATCATCTTTATCCAATCATCTGTCAGCGGTCATTTAGGTTGCTTTCATGTCTTGGCTATTCTAAGTAGTGCTGCTATGACCATTGGGGAGCAAATATCTTTTTGAATTAGAGTTTTCTCTGGGCATCCTGTATTTTATCTGGAAATCCTACTTTTAAAAAAGTTTAATGATCTATGTTTACCTAGTAGGTAACTTAGTCTATTTATTCTTTTTTAATGTAAAAATGTTTACAAAAGCAATTGCTTTAAATTTAGTTCTTCTGAGAGAAGTTTAATTTAGCTAACTAAGGAAGCATAGGAGTTTAAAAGCTGAAGTGACTGCAACTTAGATTAAAATGAAGAGAAGGAATCCCTGAAATAGTAAAGTAGAATTTGTAGTTAATATTCAGTCAGTATCTGTTTTCCTTTAATTTTTCCCCATTGCTCCTAATTCTGCCCTCTGGATGCTATAGAAAATAATGAAGATGATGTTATTGATGGAAGAGAGCATTTGCTGAGACTAGTTACGTGCTAGGCACTGTTCTAGTGTTTGTTATAATTTATTTAATCTTCACACAGCCTTAAGAAATAGGCGCTTTTATGATTTCGGTCTTATAAATTAAAGCACAGAGAAGTTAATTAACTTAACCAAGGCCACATGTCTCTGTCAGCTCTTGAATTCTTTCCTTTTCTAGTCTTTAAAGTTTTCAATTCCTTCTTTTATACCTTTTAGGACAAGGTCTTTAGACCCCTTTCTGTCTTCATTCAGCTCTGGGCTTGCTGTGGTTTGTCAGCGCCCTTTTATCTGTTATGGCCACAATTTAGAAGTCCGCTTCATGTGTATTATGATTTATAAGCAGTTACACCTGGATTTTAAATAACCTTTGCACTGGATGCTGTAATTCTAATAGTGGCCCAAAGATTGCATGAGTTTTGTTTATTCACTCGTTTGTGTTTTTAGTGGTGAATTCACTTCCACGTAACACTGTTGCCTCAGCTTGAACTTTCAGACAGGTGAAACTTCTAGGGTCTCTACACAAAATGCAAGTAAGCCAAGTCTCCCTCAGTTTGCACACGTGCAGTTTTGTTCTTTTATTTGTGTAATTTTTAGACAGCGTTTTGTTGTACCTTGCTCTTCCTGCCTGATACCGCCTTGCATAGTGCTTTACAATATATCGTCATGGCAGTAACAATAGGTGTTAAGAACAGAGACCCAGCTCCACGGGACAGCACGGGTGAGATGCGTCAGCTTCTCCCGTGCCTGCGCTGCTCACTCGGGACCGTCCATCGCCTCTGCCCTCTTCCTGGTCGGCTTCCGTAGACATATTGTGGGGTAAACGTCAGTGTGTATGTACTATTTGACCATATCATCTTTGGGGAAGAAGGTTGGATCCATGTTACAGCATTTTTCTCCCTTATAATCTGGCAAACTCTTCAATCACCTGCCTTTGAAAAGCTGCAGCAATCCTGCCTGGTCAGATACACTGTCCCTAAATCACCATGTCATTCTGTGCCCTGCTTGCAGCTGTAAGGTTTCTCCCAAAATAATAAAACTGTTACTCATAATACTTTTTTCATAGGAATCAAAGTGGAAGGTAGTTAGTAATAGGAGAAAGTATTTCCTGGGGTTGTAGATAATATCTATGCTTTAGTGGTATTAGATCTAGCTGGGGACACAATATGTTGAGAGAAGTGGAGTAGAATGTGAGACAAAGGGCACTTCTTGTTTGTTTAAGGAAAGTTCCAGTTTGGGTATTAATTAATTAAGCATCTTTTAACATTTCTCAATAAAAAAATGGAGGAAAGAAAAAATTATGTTCATATGCTGCTATCCCTAAAATTCTAAGAATTTGATAAATTTATATATCTTGAGCTCATCCACCTATCAGTATGCCCTTTATTAGAGAATAATTTTATGTATTTGTCAATGTTATTGATAAATAGTGTAACATCTATGAAAATGTGTTCAATAAATACAGTAGTCAGAATTTCACTCACGTTGGCTTGTACTGTTAATGAATACCTACCACAGAGTAATTAATGTTTATTCTCATTCTGGGACTGCTTTGGCATTTCTTGGCTACCTTTTATCCCTTAAGTTTACTGATTATAGGTTTTATTTCCCAAAACTATTAAAATGAATAATATTTTGAAAAAATTTGAGAGGACTATGGAGAAAATTGTAAGTATTACTCAGTGCTTTCTAGTATCAACATTCAGCTTAAAATGTTGCCGTGATACTGCAGGCAAATAACTGGCACGTTAAAAATGCACATAATGGGAGAGTATAGCTCAGTGTAGAGTGTGTGCTTAGCATGCTTGGGGTCCTGGGTTCAATCCCCAGTACCTCCAGTCAATAAATCAGTCAGTAAACCTAATTACACCCCCCCCAAAGAGTTTAATTAAAAAATGTTAAAAATAGAGAATTTTAAATTTTAATTAAAAAAAATACACACACACACACACACATATATGAATAAATTATAGGTGCTCTTTAAAAGCAATCTGTTACAAACCATGGTTTAAAACATGATTTTGTGAAACGTGATTTTGCAATACATGGTTCCACAACTCATTATGGAATGCTTATAAATGCTTTATTATTGAACCACTTTTTCTAAACACTCCATCATTTTTAAGTGCATGGCAGTATCAATTTATAACTTTCTGTTTTATAAACTGTGTTTTTAAAAGACTATTTTTTAAAGTATTTAAAATATTTTTATACTATAAGAAGTATGAAGTAAAGAATGTTCTAATTTAGTTTCCTTTTATATGGTTTATTTTTCCCATTGTGTAGATGTGAATACCAATTGCATTTTTGTCATTAATGTTCACAGAGAGCCCAGATGTGTTGCATTGTTTGCTAATAGGATATTTGGCTAACTCTTTGAGCATTTTTCTTTGTTGGATAACTTCATTTACTATGTAACTTCCATCATGGAGATGAGGAAAAGATTTATCCCAAAGGTTACTTTCATCAGAAAAGTGTACTGCTTTTGAATTTTGAACTTCTGACTACTAACAAACATTAACATTCTTTGCTGAATATTGGTTGGCATTCAATTGCTCTTTCCCCATCCTATTGACTTTTCTCTTCCTTTTTCTCATTTGGCATCACATTAAATAAAATCAAACACGTCTATCTACTCTACTTACTGTATACACCTTGACATTTATTTTTAACAGATCTTTTGGAGAAAAGAATCTCCAAACTATACTATTGTTTTATGCTATTGGAAATAATACTGGTACTTGTCAACCTTTAAGAGCTCGTGTATTTAATTACTTCTTGATTAAATATAGTACTTTTTCCCTGGAAAATGAAACTTCATGAAATGTTTACTTCTTACCTGTATCATACACAGAAAAATGAGACTTAGGACAAGTTGAGTGGTTCTGAGCTGTATTTCAGTTTTAAATCAACTTTTTGATTTGTTTTAAATCAAAAATGAATTTTTTAAAATTTCATTTTGTTTCATAAAACCCGGACACACTTTACCTAGAACTTAGAACTTAATTGTAACCATAAAGAAATAATAGTCACAGTTCCAATAAGATGAGTGTTTGGGGAAATGTGAATTAAACCAACTACCTGGACAATGTCCAGATATTGCAAAACCTATTTCGGAATTATCGAGTGGGCCTTACAGAGGAATTCCGTAAATAATCAAAGAAGCCAGATGTCTTTGATCATCAAATAATCTGCGGAAGTATGCCAGTGTGTCATAAGCTTTCCTCATCTGCTTTTTTTTTTAATAACCTAATTAGTAGGAAAATGAGTTCCAAAATTTTTAACTATTTTTCCAAATCCAGTTTGTCTTTACTAACACTGATTGTCTAGACTCCAAATTAATGAAGAATCTGATTTCAAAATATTTAAACCACCCTCAATTTTCTTCCTTAGTCAACACAAATCAGTAAATATGTATTACATGCCTACTCTAAGCAAGATGTGCTTGTTTCCATGGGATAGAAAAGTAAATAAATACTTTTACTGTTCACTTCAAATTATTGAGAACTGTTCTAACAAAATAATTTCATGTAGTATTTGTTACAGAGTTCTATAAGTGAGTATTTGAAAATACTGTATTTTTAGCATAGAGGCCAACAAATATTTTAGGAGTTTTTACTCATAGTGACAGATTCTAGGAGAATACAACAAAAGTGTCACATGTGATGCTTCCCCTTGACAAAGTAATTTTATGATCCAGCTTAAGAGAGAAGATAAAGTAACAGATAATGCAAGGATACGAGTAAATGATAATTGTATTAAAATTGTAAGTGCTACTGGAATACAAAGAGAAGCAACTTAAGAAACCAATAGTCACTGCATTTGTTTGGATACTTCTTTGGGACTTGAAGAGTTTATTCCTGTTAACATTATAGATGCATTCCTCTAGGGATTTTTTTTTTTTTAATATAGGCAAAGTTTAACCTCACTAACATCTGCATAATCACAATCATGGTTATGTGTATATGCGGAAGGGTGGTTGGATCTATGTGGAAGTACTTGGTAATAAAAATCTCGAGTTCAGAAATTGAAGTTGTCATACCACTTTTTGAAGTGAACTAAAATTCCGTTGTTTGCTGCCAGTGTGACTCAAAATTTGTGATCTAGTTATGTTTAATTGTGTAGTATTTTTTGAGTTGTGTCTGAATTTCCTGCTAAATTATATAAATTTTTAGAGGAAAGACTTTATTTTAGCATTAAGCTTTCTAGCTGATCTCCAAGTTTTCTTCTATGCTGCACTTACTCTGTAAGCTGTCTTCTATACTAACTTCAGTGCTGTGCCATACAAAGCAGGGAACTACATGTGAGTCTCCGGTAACTCTCTACTGTCTACAGAAATCATTTCTTAGAACCAGCAAAAAGTCTCTCCTGTAGCCTTGCTGCATTTCCTTCCCCTGCAAAAATTACTTCCATGAGCAGGCTCTGCTTTTTCTGTGTGGTTGCTTCTGTTGTATGTTCTATCAGAATGTCCCTTTCTCCCATTTTCTAATGGGTGAATGCCTTCTTGTCTTGTAAGATTCAGGTTCAGTTCTTAGCCCTTCGGTATCTTTCCCTGGCTTTGCTGTTATAGTATCTTGTTGCATAATCTGTGTTCCCAGACTTAATGGAGCATGCTAGGGATTGTGTATCAGCCAGAGTCCAATCAGGTACAGTAAACACACTAGTCATTTGAACGGAGGTACTTTAGTATAAAGGATTATCAAGTAGGTATATCAAGGTGTTATCTGGGAAACTGACAAAGCAAGAAGGGAGTAATAACAATATCAGGATGTAGCAACTGTAGGGAAGGTGGTTAGGTTACTAAAGCTTAGATACTTCGCGGGGAGCCTTACAGAGCCGAAACAGACCCAAGGAGAAGATTCTGCCCTTGCTGAGTCATAAGTGAGTCCCTGTGGGCCTGGGATCCAGTGGCCAGCTAGCTCCTGATCCCTAGATGAGTCTGTTCTGCTAGTGTGGGGAAACGGGCCAACTGGATTGCAGCACTGCTGGAGGGACCTGCCACTGCCCAGGGGAGGAAGGCCTTGCCTGGATGATACCCACAGGAAATGCCAACAGAGAGGAGGCGACATGGGAACAAGCAGAGACTGGAAGGAGTGTGTCCCTTGGTCTTCCTGTCTCCCACAATATCCCTGTAGCAGACAGAGGAGCCAGCAGCTGGGAAAGCAGAAATGTGGTTTGCTGAGCATCAGCTGAGCACCCCAGAACAGAACCTGGAAGAGTGAACTGGAGGCTGATTGGTAATGGCTTATTAACTGATTCAGAGAGATGAGTAGATAGATATCTTCGTCTTGTCTGACTGTGAGCTCCTTGATTTGGGAGTAGTATATTATTTATCTGTCATCCTCAAATCCCTCCAAAATCGATATCTTTTTGTAACTCATTTGACATTAAATTGAATCTAACTTGTTGATATGATAGTCATACATGTTGATACAGAAATATTAATTGTGACTAGACACTGACCTACACCTGCCTGGGAAGGTAGTAATAGATAATATTTAATCCTACTTACTTGGGAAAACCTGGAAAAATACTGAATTACACAGTAATTACACAGTAAGTCATCCTGGATCACAGGGGCCTAGCATGACTATTGTCTTATGGAAGTGTTAAGTAAAGATTCCATGAAATGCAAGTAAATGGTTGATGATTTGCTATTGTCACGTTATTTTGCAGGCTGATGATCTGGATGTGGATAGTTTTTTTACACGTGAGAATTTCTAAAGAGATGATAAATCTAACAGCGTTTTGTACTTCCTGAGTACGCAGGACTATTATGGTTTATTAGAGCTTTGCAAATAGGAATAGAAGCTCTTTTGTTAGAGCCACTGAGAAAAAAAAAACCAAAGGTATTCCGGATTCCCAGCTGCTATGGCGTTTAGCAGATTATGACTCAGGAGTGAATTTTCACAACGGATTATAGTAAAGGGAGTTCAGCAGGATGAAGGAGTATGTATTTCACTTCAACCTATGAGAGTCAAGAAATTCTATGAAAATTTTAAACACTTAGAGAAGTAATTTGGGGTTTCATCAGTTTAATCTTTTTAACTGAAAATATGAAGTAAGGCTCTACCCTTCCTTTGACAAGGCTCAGATGATAATTTTCTACCCCCTTTATTTCTGACAGTATTAAATATTGCTCCTGGTACATTTTTTTCTAAAGCTAGTGTGCTTTTAGTTTTCCATGCTAAGGGCAAGGACATGCAAGTAAGAAGGTAAGAATTTGGCAGGTAATTGTGAATAAAAATAAATTCAAAGGTTAGAAAATATTTAAGAAGATTATACTTGCATTCCTTCGAGAAGATTGGAGAGTGCTTGGAGAATGTAACACTTTTACAGTTTGTATAACATTCTTATTGAAAGAGAATCATTCTTGAGTTCATTCCAGTTAGAGAAGTGATAGATTTTTTTTTTTTAATGTTTTTGCCTTTAGGTGATGGAATGATAAAGATTTATAACTTAAACCTGGTAGGGTCATTTAACTTTCAAATGATCCTTAATAATTCTGAAGAATTCTTTTTTTTTTTCTTTTCTTTACTCAACATTTATTGATCTTTCTCACATGTTTAGTACACTCTTCCAGGCGGATGCTTTGGAAGATACAAGAGGTAGAAGTTCCTGATCCGAAAGTACTTGAAACTGCTAGTTGGAAGGAAGATAAAATGAAGGAGAACTAAGTAATAATGGTTAAGAAGAGCAGAAACAAAAATTGTGTAAGATGCCAGTGTCAGATGTCAACAAAAATATGCCAGATATTTTAGGTGGAGAACCCCATTGTGGGCTGTGGTAAAGTTGTATTATAACCCATGCTGTTATTTTAAAAATAGAATAGCTTTGTAGAACAAATAGTTTTTTTTTTTTTTTTTTTTTGTCTGCCATGTAACTCAAAACACTGATTTGATTGCAAGAAACTCTATACAGTGAACCATCCTCTGCCCCAGTGCTTTATTCTAAGCACTTGGCTGCCTGAGGTTAGCAGTGGCTGCCATTCCAAGAAGAATCCAAAGAAATGTGGGCCATTCAACTACATCTTCTTCCTACCTTCATGTTTATTTATGCCTTCTTTAACCTCTTTCAGCAATATTTTGTAGTTTTCTTTGTGCAAGTCTTTCACCTCCTTGGTTAAGTTAATTCCCAAGTATTTTATTCTTCTTTATACTGTTGTAAATGGGATTCTTTTTGATTTTGAAAAAAAGCCTGCGAACAAACACCATCTTTGGTTTGCCATCTTTCCTGTTCCTTCTTCTTTGCCTGTTTGACTATTACTAGTTAAGTAAGTAGTTCCTTCTCCAGAAAGTCTTTTCTGTTTCCTCCCACTGAGTTGGGTACTCTGTGCTCTGACCGCAGCCCACGTATGCATGTATCACTGCATGTCCTCCTCTTCCTCCACCACCACCATCACTGCTAATGATGGTAATGTGTTCGTTAGCTTGGGCTGCTGAAACAAATGACCATGGCCTGGTGGCTTGAACAAGAAGCATTTATCTTCCACAGTTGTGGAGGCTGGCCGACTGAGATCAGGGTGCCCTTGTGGTCGGTTTCTTGGTGAGGGCTGTATTCCTGGTTTACAGAGAGCTCACTCATTTCTGTATCCTCACATGGCAGAAAGAGACCTAGGTAGCTCTCTGATCTCTTCTTATAAGAGCACTAATCCTAGTCCTGAGACTGGTAGTTCCTCTTGTTCCCATTTTATACATTAAGAAACTGAGGATTGGAGAAGTTAAGTCATTTTCTCTAAGTCTTCCAATATGAGGTAGAATTGAGATTTAAAGAATTTTCTTACTATAGAGCTTTACCTTTTAACAATGACACCCCCTCACTCATGCTACAATAGCCAGGACATAGAAGCAACCTAAATGTCCATCGACAGATGACTGGATAAAGAAGATGTGGGGAGTGTGTGTGTGTGAATACTATTCAGCCATCAAAAAGAATGAAATAATGCCATTTGCAGCAACATGGATGGACCTAGAGATTATCATACTAAGTGAAATCACTTAGACAGAGAAAGACAAATATATGATATACTTATATGTGGAATCTAAAATGTGATACAAATGAACTTATTTACAAAACAGAAACAGACTCACAGACACAGAAAACAAACTTACAGTTAGGTTACCAAATGAAAAGTTTTGTGGGGTAGGAGATAAATTAGGAATTTGGGATTGGCAGATGCAAGCTACTATGTATAAAATAGATAAACAACAAGATCCTACTGTATAGCACAGGAAACGAATTTTAAATATCTTGCAATAAGCTATAATGGAAAAGAGTATGAGAAAGAATATATGTATCTATGTATAACTGAATCAATTTGCGGTACACTAGAAACTAACACAACATTGTAAATCAACTATAATAAAAACAAACAAATAAACAACAGCAACAACAAAAAACCAGTGTCCCCAGGCGGATACCCTCATTAGGCTGAGAGTCCCTTGAAAGCCCTTGAAAGCAGGAATTATGTCTTTCATTAATAACTGGCCAAATGACTGCTTGAAAGAGAAGAAGAGCAAAGGTGTGAGTGTATGAGTGTATTTAGCCTACAGAGCCAAAGAGAACTCATTCTTCTCAGAAGTTAAGCATGGAGCCTTCATCCACCTGGTGAAATAAATTTATTGGTTTATCCATTATCTGGTAGTGCTCATGTCAGGCAGCAGGTATTCATTTAGGTGCTCAGAATAGCCAGTCAGTGTTATTCAAGGCTCTCTTGAGTGCGTATTAAATGTCAGGTGTATTTACTGCTCTGAAGGAAGCACATTTTGTATAGCACAGAGGAGTTAGAGATGAAAGTTGGGAAATCATCCTAATGATATCATTCATTGATGTTGCTCTTCTTTGTTGTTTTTAACTGTTTCATTTGGTTTTAACTATTTCATGTTAACTCATTAAAGAAGTGATTTCCTGGTGAACCTCTTGTGGGTAACCCAAGGGGACAGAGATCCTGTTTCCTGTCACAGGGTCTCTGAATCCACAAGCAGGATTTTGGGACCATTAATTTAACCGGAATGTGAATACCCACCAAGTGCAGAGCCCTATGGGGACGCTTGGGAATGCAGGGATAAACAGGACTCACCTCTGTCTCTAGGAAGGTAAGCCTCCCTCCACCCAATCCAGGGGGATTCCTGAAAGTTTCTGTCTGGCGTGCTTTGCACTTTATGTAAATTATTATCTTTTTACTTTCATAATAAACCTATGGGATAGATAGTATTATCGCTCTCTTACAGTTGAAGAAACTGAGGCTTAGAGACAGTTAATAACTTGTGCACATGTATGTACCTAGGAGGGGTGGAGCTGGAATTCACACCCCAAATCAGGCTCTTAATCACTATACTGTCCTTCCTCCTTATCGGACCCAAAGCAATCCAGGAAAACAGAACTATCAGTCATTACGGGATGCTGTAGCATCGTTTGATCATTTCATGCTTCTCATTTTCCTGTTTTATAGTTGAAGAAAGAGAGGGGCTGTGTTTGACGAAACGTTACACTCCTGTTACTAACTGGTGATACTGGGTTGTGGACACAACAGTTCAGTCTTTTTCAGACAACTCCCAGTAGCAATTAAACAAACAGTAACTACATACTATGCCAGAACAAAGAAATCTGGCATTGATTATGTTTTCCTTCAGTTCATTTCTCCTTTCCCTTATTGTGTGGGCCGAGCCTAATTTTCTTGGCTCTGTATATAATTACATACCTGCTTCGAGATGAACGCTCTAAGTGCAGCAATTAATGGGCTGAGATGGGAAGTAGTCACGCTGCAGCCAAAGTCATTCAATATCTTTCACCAAAAATGCTAATAGGTAACTACTGGTGGCTGCAGACGGCCAGAGTTCATCTGATAGGTGTCTGCTGTAGTTTCCCACAGCAATGACATGGCAAGGGTTTAAGAGTTCCTGGGGATTTCAGGTGGTGTTCTTTGAAGGCATGTTTTGTACATCTCTCCTGCCCTGGGAGTTTTCCTGTTCCCCATAGGTGCTGGAGGAGAGTCAAAGCTCTCAGCTCTAGCAGGGCTGGCAGGAAACCCGTCCCTGCCTGTTTCCTGTGACAAATGAATGCCTCTTCCCAGCAGACACCAGTCCTAGCACTTTACCATGTCAGTTAACTTTTTTTTTTTCCTTTTTCACCCTCTAGTTATCACCCAATGAGGATGTAAAAGACTATTTTCTCACTCGGTATATTTTCCATTCCTTTACAACTTAGCTGTGGTCCTGCCTCCTCTGGAAACACCTCCCTAGCTGACTCATACCCATAGTCTGATCTCCTGCCCATCTCAAGATGCCTTTCGTTGCTCTGTTCAAGCATTCAGGGAGACGGATGTACCGCCTCAATGGCTTTTCTGGCCAGGCCCTCGACATAAAGATGCTAGTGTGTTTTGTTTGGTATCATGGCACTATTCAGTTCAATTCTAGGAATAAGATTTTTTTTAAGGAATATGATTATTTTTCCTTATTATAAATGTAGTAATGTTCATTGTGTAACATTTTTAAAGAGATAAAGAGAAAGGATATGCAGTCACTCATGAACTCACCACCTGGAGATAACCAGAGTTAACCTTTTGGGTCATTTGCTTTAAGTCTCAGGTGCGGGAGTAAAGAGTTCATATTTATTGTCTCCTTAAATAGGAGCTCCATCTGTACACCTGCAGTTTTATCACATGGGAATGCCTTGGGTCGCCTTTAATTTTGTTGATCCTTGGATGGAAGCCACATTTTGGATGCTTGGTGTCATCACAACGATGATAGCTATGACTCTCCCTTATTGATTCCACCAACAGTGTTTGTTTTATTTGAGAGTAGCTGATACTGTAACTTGAGGGGGGGAAAGTACCGTGACATGAAAGTGTCATGGAGATAAACTGATTTTAAAGTGGATCTTGGAAGTCAGACTTACCCAGTGGCACCAAATGCAGCTGTGCATGAGAACATCAGGGGAGCTGGTTAAATTGCTACCATCCTAGACCAGATGAATCAGAATCTCAGTGATGCGTACATAGAGAGCAAACTATGGTTACCAAAGGGGAGAGGGCAGGGGTGGGACAAATTAGGAGTTTGGGATTAACAGATACACATTACTATATATAAAATAAACAGGAAGGATCTCCTGTATATAGCACAGGGAACTATATTCAGTTTATTGTAATAACATATAATGGAAAAGAATCTGAAACTGTATTTATGGATATGTATAACTGAATTGCTTTGCTGTATACCTGAAACTAACATTGTAAATAAACTACACTTCAATTAAAAAGAAAATTAAAAAACACAAAGAATCTTAGTGATGGAGCCTGAGAAGAATAAGGTGCCTAGGCAGGTTCTGTGATCAGCTCACTGCCAGTCAGTGGACTGGAGTTTGAGAGCCAGCTCCCTGACTGATTCATTAGATACCTATTGAGAGTCTAGTTGGGAGCCAGGCACTCTGCTAGGCTTTAGGAATATAATGACCAGTACGTTAATTCCCCCTTGGAGTTAATGTCTTACTAGGGAAGACAGCAAGATACCAAATAAACTAAAATAATAAAAATCATGTGTCGTTTGAATGTAAGGCAGTAAGAGAGAATGATGTTAGATACCATGGTTGGAGATAGCGTCTCAGAAAAAGACCCAGTTCTCAGAACTGGCAGGCTGAGAAAGAGCCAGCTGTATGAAGAGTACGGGAAAGAGGCTGGAGGCTCAGGAGTGGCACACACGGAGGCCCTGATACGAGCAAAAGCTTGGCATGTTTCAGGAACTGAGGGCAGGGTGTCTGTATGTAGCCATAAAAGTTGACTGCAGAGATGCATTCACAGTTGTTTTAACTACTTACCCAAGAACCAGCACTGGTAACTGACCGAATGAAGGTCAGAACCTCCTTTGTTGTTTGCATGGCCAATCAGTGTCCTTTTTGCTGTTGTATTTGTCAGCTTGGGCTGCTGTAACGAAAGACCACAGGCTGGGTGACTCAAATAACAAAATTTATTTTCTTACATTTCTGAAGTCTTGAAGTCCAAAGTCAGGGTGTCAGCAGGATTGGTTTCTCCTGTGGCCTCTCTCCTTGGCTTACAGACAGCCGCTTTCTCACTGTGTCCTCACGTGGTCTTTCCTGCTTGGTGTCTCTGTTTCTGTGTGTGTCCGAATTTCCTCTTCCTAGAGGACAACAATCAGAGTGGATTAGGGCCCACCGTGTCAGCCTCATTGTAACTTAATCACCTGCTTAAAGATTCTATCTCCAAATACAGTCACATTCTGTATTACTAGGGATTAGGGCTTCAAGTGTATGAATTTTGAGGTGGAGGGAGCACACAGTTCAGCCTGTTACAGCTGTCTTCTTGTCACTGACAGAACCATTTGTCATAGGAGCTTGTTTAACAAGGCAAAGCACCTGTTTCTCACATGCTTTTGGCACCCAGAATGAAACCTGTATTACTTTTTTGGATTGAAAGAACCCTAAGCAAAAGAAGGACTGGCTAGGTGTCCTTACAACCTCTAATGTAGATGGAGGGGTGGTGAGTGGTGTGGACTGGCTTAGGAAATCTTTGTTCCACTTACTGGGATCTTTTGCAGTTTCCAAACCTTTCATTTCCAGAGAGTTCTGAATCTGCCAGGGTTCTTTGATGCAGGTAATAGAATCCACTTGGTTTAAATGGGATTTATTACGGGATGTTAGCTGGCTTGTAGGCTCTGAATGAATGTTGAAACATGCTCTAGGCTAAATTTTTATGACCATTTCTAGAACCAGCCCACAGAACTAGTCTGACAAGAGTACTGTTGTTGCTGTCAGCCCCTGAACCACATTGCCTCTGCTGTGGTCCACAGAGCTGCTTCCTGCATCTGACTGCAGGACCCCACATCTCTGCCATCACCTGGGCCAACACCATGGGTGTCCTGGGCCTGGCTCTTTCCTCACATTGTTCGCTCACAAGTGAAAACTCGCATCTGAGTGTTAGAACTTGGTCTCATGGCTACACTTGAGCCTCAAGGGAGGAGTCACTGTATGGGGAGCTGTCAAAGATTATCCCTTCCTCTTCAAAAAAGACAAAGGACGAAACTTTGGATGCCCACCAATGTCATATGACAGATGTCCTCCTCTCTAGTCTGCTTTTCCAAGATAGGCTCACACTGGAAGTTTCCCACTGCTACTCTGACAAAATTGTAAAGCACGAGCAGGGGCTATGGCTGTATTCATTGTCTGTTAATTTTGGCAAGGGTGCAGATGAGATTCAAAGAGCAAAAAGCCAGGAGGTGAAACATGGAGAGATCTTAAGGGTCCCATTAGTAAAAGCCCTTCACTTCTATGACTGTCTTATGCAAGAGAGAAGGTGATGGGAGGCTGGCCTGTGGCAAGTGTAGACTCCACATTCCAGAGCCCCTGAGCCCTGTCTTGGGGTTTCTCTAGAACCATAGCTTTAATCTTCTGGGTGGGCTTTTCCAGTTTGGTCAGAGTGGAAGGTGTTGCTGATGTCTTCATCTAGTGTGGTTTATTTTCAGCTGGGGAATTTCTCAAGCTTTGTAACTTACAAGTGGGCTCTCATTTTTAACTAGTTTTCTGTTTATAACTTCTCTGTCTTTTGGTTGGGGTTTGGGGTGGAACAACCGTGTGCAGGTGGACAGCCACACCTGAGTACACGCATCAGGTAAAGGCACTGAGCTTTTGTGCTATTGCAAGGACACAGTAAGAATCACAGAACACATACTTCTATTTTTGCATTTTTTGCAAATCGAATTGTTTGCTGCTGACCCTCAGCTATTACTCAAGGTATCCCATATTTTGGTGCTGGAGATAGAGCAGAGATAAAGATATATTAGCACATCATAATGGTTGTTACAATATATTAAGAGGTACTAAATAAAGCACTAGTTAAATATATACAAATTGACTCCTGCCTTCACTTTGGAGTAAGATTTAAGCAATTAGCCTTGCTTTTATTGAAGACAAAACTGTCCCTTCAAAGTGTCTAGTGAATGTGTACAGTGCTTTTTCCCACTCCCATGACTTCCCTGATGTTCTTTTCCTCTTTGAAACTTTGCTTTACACAAAGTGAATTTCACACATGGGAGGAATGGGTATTAGTTGGGGTTTTCTTTCAACCCATGTAAGTTAGACTTTTTTTTTAATGTAAGGTTGGTAGGAGAAAAGATGTTGGTCATAATTATCAACATTATCAAGGGAAAAGTTAGGAGCATTCTGCACATAGGAAGTATTTACTAGCTGAATGAATGAATGAATGAATGAATGAAGGTACTTGGCAGCTGGATCTGAGTTAAAGTTCCTGTTCTGCTCCTTACTAGCTGTGTTCTGATGAGCTCTCTCAGCCACAGTTTCCTCATCTTTATACTGTATCAGTTTACTTACTGCATAGGTCTGTTTTGAGGATTAAATAAGCTAATTTATGTAAAACCATCACCCCTCTTTCATCACTTTATTCTCCTCTGGGAAGGTCCCAGTGAAGATTAACATGACAAAGACCTTGGGAAGTTATCCAGCAAAGGAACCTCCTAACTTTTTTTTTTAAATTATATACACCTTTTCGTGTGTGTATATGGAACATTATTAATATCTTCCCAGAGTATTCCTTAAAATAAAATTTGGAAAAGGCTACTGTGGAAAGCAAGTGACAGGAAGGCTAGTGGGTAGCAGGCCCAGAGCTCAGCTCCCATAAAGACAGGCCTTGTCTACATCCTACCTCCTGGACATCTGTCTTGAGTTACCTCATGAGCCAAAGCCTGGCCCTTTGGACAGTCTTTTCCAGTGTGGCTCTCATTCCCTTTGTGACTGTGAATGTCTCTGTGGTTTAATTCAGCCACTGCCTGTTCGTGTGACCCACTTCTGCGGTCCTCCAGACTCTGGGCAGGCCAGCTGGGGCAGGAAGCAGCTGTTCTCCAAAGGGTGCGCAGCAGTCCCTTGTGCCCATGGGCTGTAGCCTACAATCCATCCAGAGTGGTGATTCTTGGAATCACACGTGTGTGATCATCACTTTGTAGGAAAGACACGCAGATGGGTGAGGGGAGGTGAGTAGTTTTTAACTTCATCCTTTCTGTTTTATAATAGAAAGTGTTCATTCGTGTGAAATGAGAGAATGTAAACAGAACAAGTGGTCAAGTAGAACCTGAGGGATTATTATCAGTTATCTCAGATACCTCCTAATCTTAGGAACTCAGGCCTTTCTTTTACTGTTAGACTGCTTTTGACCTTGAAATGGCTTAAACAATCAGGGAAGAAATCTCATCCATTCTTTTTCTCTGTAATTCTCCTTTTTAGGAGTTGGAAATGAAATCTCTCTATTGGAGTTGGTGGCCCCTTGCAGATATGTTTTCTCTCTGCCTGACTGTGAAATGTGCTACCTGGACTTGATGTCAAGCCTGTGAAATTCTGAACTGAATGTGGTGATCCTTCTAGCCACCACTTTGAATGTGATCTTAATTCTTTCCGTTACGACCAACGATTTTTTGGAGGTTTTCGCTTTAAAGTTAAGAAGTTCTTAATTTTAATTTTAAAGAAAATTTTTTATTGGCTCTTCAATGTATTCTCTTTCTTCTTCTTCTGAGTTGCCGTAGACTTTGACAGCAGTAGTTGTGTGTTGTTACAGCCGTACAGTGCCCTGAGGGGGAGTTTAGTAAATGCCAGTATCTGAAAAGGAAGATTTCTCAATGTTTTAGACACAGCCATGGGGAAGTGTCCATATCCTCATCTATATAACTGCATATCAGTCCCCTTGTCCCGTGGCTTTCATCTTTTTTTCTTTTGATGTGTCCATGTTTATCTTAAATTAATTTCTATTTTAATCAAAAAATGATTTCTTTAGTCAACTATCCCTACTCAGTCCAGTGGAGAATTCTTTGAGGAGGCAGGGTTGGCTAGTCAGGGCTGCATAGCTGGAATTCTCTTTGATGAATTGTATCATGAGTTGGTGAAATAATTATATATCATTTTTGCTTTGAATGAAAATGAAGGTAAATATAAGATGATTGTTATCATCACATCTTGAGTTGAAAGAGATGTGGAAGAGAATAGTTTCCTAAGTTCTACTCGAGATGATTTTATTTATTTATTTATTTAGAAGTACATTCAGTTATAATGTGTCAATTTCTGGTATACAGTACAATGTCTCAGTTATGCATATACATACATATATTTGTTTTCATATTCTTTTTCATTAAAGATTATTATGAGATATTGAATATGGTTCCCTGTGCTATACAGAAGAAACTTTTTTTTAATCTATTTTTAAATATGTTCATTGACGTTATTTCTGAAATGCAGTGTAATTTTATGAATGTGAAATTGTCCAGGTGTGTAAGAATACTATTGTGATTTCAATTGCTTCCGAATGTCCTGAGTGATTGAAATAAGGTTGAACTCCCAAATCTGAAATTTAGGCCAGATTGGACTAGGAAACCCCTGATGTCCTCAGAGTGGGGCTTAATCTTTCACCCAAATCAGCTTTTCCTTCAGAACTTTGAGCTATGGCTTAGGAAGAGCTTTTTTCTCCTCTGTCCATCTCTCTGTAGTCCCCTTCCCTCACTTACCAGTTTCCAGGACGCTGTGACCCTTGGACATGTGGGAAGAAGAGGAAGTAGGCTTTGACCTTTGCCAGCCCAGCCCCATAGACCCCACTTCCAGATTTGGCTTTTTTTCCTATTCTCATCCTTCCCTCTCTTCTTCATTGTCTTCTTGCTTGTGATCTGTCTGTGTTCCCCATAAGACAGCAAACAAGCTTATGGTCAAGGCTTCTGCCTGACTGAAGCTCTGAGAATTTGTTACACGAAGCCTTTGCCCAAGGGACTCAATATTTTGTATGTTCATGATTGGGTTAATAAAACAGGGAGCAGGTGACAAATTGAGTTTATGGGAGCCCCATTCAGGATCGTAAGCATTTGAAAGGGCTGAAAAGACATATCAGAGATTCTAATCAAGCAGGTTGGTTTAGATGAAAGGTCACAAATGAAATTTAATGTGAATTATGTGAGGGTAATTCATATTATGAAAATAACTTATGCATATGACATTACGTTATCTCTTCATATTGCTTTTGGAACCTTCCTGGAGTAGTGGAGGCAATGCTTGCTATTCCTTACAATAGAGGTTTTAATGATTTATTAATAAAAATTACCTAGACTATATATTATAAAAAAATTTACCGTGGTAGGGGTGAAGTTACAGGAATAAATAAAGGGGTGGATGCAAAGATAATGTGCTATCACTGCTACTGGACTTCTTTCTCTCCAAGGACCTATCCAAACACTTTCCACACATTTCTACTTCGTATAATTTGTACATTTTCTTCTATGTTAGTGAAACTCCATTGGTAAAGCATGAGTCTGCACTCAACAAAATATGCATTTTTATTTATAAGTTATATGTATGTAATATATATGCTTATTAAGCATAATATAAAGCATGTCCAAAAACAAATTTTTATAAGATGAGATAAAGGTAAAATAAACTTATTTAATTTTTATTTATACTATAAAGCCCTTTTAGTCATGCGACAAGATCATAATTTTAGTGAAGGCAATATGGTTAAATGTGCTTTATTATTTTTGACCTAAACTGATTCCTTTGTGATACAGGCATTTGAAGGTTAGTTTCTAAGTAATTTACTATCTTTTGCCTTATTATTTTTATTATAATTTACATACAGAAAACAGCACCCATTTTAAAGTATGTAGTTTGATGAGTTGAGGACCAAGTAGTTAATTTTGGTATCTGGTTTTAATAGCTGATATCTAATACACAAGATACAGTAAGGACACAGTGCATTATTAATGATAATGGATATAAAATCCATATTTCAAGTAGTTTTCTTAATGATTTCAGCCTGGGTTGCATGATTTGTTTTTGCCCTCTTATTTTCAGATCTGATTAGATCTTCAGTTTTTTACCTATACCATATGGCTGATTAGGGTAAATCCATAGAAATGTCAATTTTGCTATTTTCTGTTTGTTTGCTTGTGCTTAAACATTATTAGTGCTCTCCTTAATCCATGTTTTCTTTGTGGGGAATCCTTTTAAGCCATTTGCACATTTGTAAATGAGTTCTGTTAAACTGATATAATCTTATTTGTAAATCCTCGGAGCCAAGCCCAGGTGCATTGCAGTCTCTCACAATAAGCTAAGAGCCAGGAATTGCATGGACTCTTCCCTCTGGGCGGAATCCCCTCTCTTCTCTGTCCAGGCCTCACAGTTCTAGTACTATGTGATTTAGGGAATGCTCCAGGGAGAGTTCTAACAAGAGGCTTTATTTTATTTTGTTTTGTTTTGTTTGTTTGTTTATTTGTTTTAAGTGAAGTATAGTCAATTACAATATGTCAATTTCTGGTGTACAGCATAATAAACAGACTTTAGAAGAGCTTACTTTATTTTTAAAAAAATTTTTAAGGGGGAAAGTAATTATGTTTATTTATTTACTTATTTATTTTAATGGAGGTACTGAGGATTGAACCCAGGAAACTGCATTCCATTTGAGCTAATAAACCCACCCCGCCAGAGCTTACTTTATTTTTAAGGTAAAAAAATTGTATACATATACAGAGAAATTGTAATATATTCTCCCATGCCTCAGTGGCTCATCTTGTGATGTCAACTTATTACTTAAAATAAAGCCACCTAACTTTTTTTTACCCCAAAAAATCTTACACAGAGGCCAATCATGTCAAAGTACCCAGAGCTGCTGTTCTTGAAGCTGGGACATTGAAAGGCTGAGATCTCATCTGATCTCACCTGCCTTGTTCCTTTCCCACCTGCCACTCTCCTACTTTCCAGCCAAAGCTAGCAGAGTGCTGTGTGATTCAAGATAGGAAGAAAAAAAGTTTTCTCTGATCTTAGTATCAGGTCTCCCTGGGCTTTTCCTTTACTATTTCTTTGTTTTTCTCTCATGGATACTGAGATTCTTGTCAGTGGTCTCGTTTCTTTCTTTGCCTTTCTTTAGGAAGAGCTTAGAGCCAGCTCCATCTTCTGTACTGAACAGTACAGTGTTCAGTTCCATCTGTTACAGTTTTTGTAATATATGGGGACGCATCAGATACATTTGGGATGCCAGGGCTACTCTTGGCTTTGTCTTGCTTTTATACCTTCATTTTCCTTTGTTTCATATTTCTTTAATTTATATACATTTTTATATTAAGTTAAATTTATTCTAACTTCCCATAAAAAATATATATATATATGTATATTATATATAGCTTAAATTACTTTAATCTCTTTTGGAATAAGTTCAAGGGCTTTGAAAATATCACCTATATTATTGTTCAAAAATCAACCTTAAGATTTTTGAAACAGAGATTCTAAATAAATGTAAAATAACTGAATTCAAAATGTTGTGAACGACTTATGTTTAATTAAAAGAATTTGAGAGCAGAGTCAGGTAAGTCCAATGTTACATAAAAAGTCTATTTTCTACCTACAAGAAATGGAAATTACATTGTTTTATTCATTATTTTGTAGATTTTGGAGGGGAGGGGTGTCAGTAATTTTTAAGATCAGAGGCTAGTTTAGAAAAGAGGAGAGTCCGGGCTCTCTTATTCTGTGTTAGATGTCAGTTAATATAGTCATGGCTTCTGTGTTCTTTTTGGCCACAAGCTTAGAGGTTTAATGCTGAGATTACTGGGAGAATGGAGGTTGTTTGCTCTGAAAATTGGAGTCAGTGTGGTAGGGATGCGTGGAGATTTACCAAGGTGTGTAATGATAGGTCTCATTATTCTGGAATTGGAAAGCAGTTTTAAGTAACTTTTATCCAAAGGATTCAAGGTTTTGTAATCCCAAACCTGATGCTGCCGAGCAAGTCATTATTTTTGACCCAGTTCAGAAGTGGAGGTACTCTTTTTCTGAACCTCTCTGTTCTAAATACATTAAGTTTGTTCATTAGTCCCATTAGAGGAGTGCTTTCTAAGAAGCCTTGAGACTTCAAACAGAGAGAGCTGACGAAGCTCAGAGGGTGAGTGGGCCTAGATGTTTGTTCTTGGCCCCTCCAGCAACCACCATTGCTCCCTCTTCTGGGACTAGCTCCCATTTTCATTTGCAGCTTGTCCTTCTTTACTCCTAACCCAGGTGCTTAGTCAGGCTCCAGCCCAAGGGGTGACTCATGGCTGACAGTGCCTTTCCCTGGGACCTTTCTCCTACAGTTCTGACAGACATAACTGGTTTTGCAAGACCTAGTAATTGCATGGATACCATTCAGTGGGCAAGCAAACAAAATTCTAAATAAACTATGGAAACAAATCCCCGTGTTTTATAGCATAAGCTGAGTATTGTCACGTGTTTGGAAAGAGCCTTTTCTTTGTTATTATGATGTTTGTGACAATTTGTAATCCAGCTGGATAGTGCCTTGTTGGGTTGTACTAGTTAGTGGTGCTTTCTTTCATGAGACAGGACAGGATTACTTCTTGGACTTTTGAGAAACAGATTAGAGTAGGAAAGAAATGAGTGGAATAATTTTTTTCCTTACAGAAAAACCCCTTTAAAGATAGACACGTGGCCTAAGTCGTAAAAATGAGATGAACCAGCGTGTTTTTGCTTGCTTTTGAGGTATGGTCTGCAGCAGTGAAGTCTGATTGTGGCACCTTACTTGTCCTTCCCTTGAACTTCAAACCCTTGAACTGATCTGAGGAATAGGATATAAATAGCACCCTGGGGTCTTGCATGTGACCAAATATTATCCTATAATTAGTAAGATTTATGGCCTGCTATTGCCTCTCCAGAAGGATGGCTGGACAGTAAGAATCAGTGATTTTTTTTAGGTCCAGTCTTTGAATAGTTAAGAGAGTTGAATCTCATTATGTGAGTCCTTTGAAATAACAATAGCTGAAATGAATAAACACTGGGTAGGGGAAACTGTAGAGTTTAACTAGCTTTTCTCTTGGCCTGTTAACTCCTTTAAGCTTAGTGACGCAGGAAAGCAGAGCAGGAAGTTGGAATCATACGGGTGTGTTCTGTCCATTGATTCTGAAACAGAATGACTTGTATGTGGTATGAATTATGGAAATTTCAGTGGGCTTTAGTTGGTAAAACTGTAAAATGAGACTGTTGAGGGGAAGAATGAAGTGCTTAATAATAGTTTGGAGAGGAATGTGAAATCAATGCAGGGACAAAACAGAGGGGAATGGTGGGAGGGGATGGGGGGTGCAAATCCAGCTGCTACTATGAGGAAACTGTAGCCATTGTTAGCGGGTGAGGGGGAGGCAGCAAAGCTTTTTGTATAATGGTTCAAGACTGGGTCTAGGGGATTATGGCATACTGGAGATACAGAGAGTGAACTGATACGTTTGGAAGCAAGTCTGCCCCAACATAGGCCTGATGATCCAGCCCTGAAGTAACATAACCTAGTAGTGGATTTCAAAGAAATCTAGAGTGGAAACCTGTAATATATTATAAATCTCAAAATGGGGAAGGAGGGGAAATAGGAAAGAATGTTGAATGAAAGATTAAAATTCTACTGAATGCAACAGGTATTTATAGAGCTTTCTCTAAGAGGAGTATTGGGGTTTGGATGTTAAAAGGTAGCTTTAAAAAAGTATGTATATATGTATGTATGTATGTGTATGTGTGTATATATATATATATATATGTGTGTGTGTATATATATATATATATATATATATATATATAAAAGTATCTATCTATAAACATTTATGGATATAGGTATAAATATATAGAGATCTATCTAGATAGACCTTGTTTTAGGTTTTCATTAAAAGTAAGTCTTCTGAGAAATAAATTGGAATAGCCTTGGGAAGATGTAAGTGTTTTTGTTTTGTTTTGTTTTGTTTTGTTTTGTTTTTGCCTTTTTGAAAAATGCCTGAATATTTTTCATAGTGATATTGAATCATCTCATATAATGGTACAGTAGCATTTGAACAGCTCCTGAGATTCTTTCCTTTAAGCTCTCAAGTTCTTACTGAAAAAATATTTGCAGCTAGGTGTAAATTAAAATTTTTTATTATTGCAAAATGTCATTCTTTTCTCTGATCTTTTTCTGACCTATTAATGGCTTCTCTGAAAATGATTGCAATCATTTTTAGATATCTTATTTCAGAAATTAACATCAAAAGGTGTGGAGCCTACATATTCTTCTAACTCCTTCTTTACTCTTCCTGGCTTCTCTTCTTCTCAATAAAAGTGGTCATTTAAAAAGAATCAGTAATTTAGTGTCATTGCTACTTGCCCAACTAAGAAGTATAACTCGTGTGTATGCAGAAACTTCAAGGCTTTTCGTAATCTGGTGCCACTAAATTTACCCTCCATCCTATGAATAAATTCTACTAGTGAAATGTCCTACTTCATTCTCTCTGAGAGTTTTTAACCTTCCACCCTCAAAGCCTTGAGGAATTCCAAACTCATTTATGAAACTTTTCATTACAATCTCCACCTACCCTCATTTTACTATTCCATTGCCCCACCTTCCTGAATCTTAAAAACAACATCTTATTTTTTGTTGTTCCACTAATTGATCTAGGTGTGAGCATAGTACTGTATAGTACAGTAGTAGTATAAAGCACTAATGTATATATGTGTGTACCTAATACTGTCTTTTTTTCTTTTTCTTTTTTTCAAACTGTGAGCAGTGGCCGTATTTGAATCTTAGAATTATGTACCTGAAAGGCTGTATTGCAAAGCCACAAAGGATTTTCACTAATCATTTCTTCATCTGTATGATGCCATAATGAGAAATTATTAATTATGAATTACTGAGCTAAACAAAAAACAGCCCGTAGATATTCTATCTTCAGACATTGAATTTTAGGAAAATTTGGCAATCTTAATTTGTCTTGACAGCATGAAATCTTATGTAGACTTTTAAATCACTGAAAAATCAGAATTGAGAGTAGCAGTTTCTTTATTGTGAAAGTTAATAGTGAAATAGGAAGTATGCCCTGAGAAGATCTCTCCATTTTTTTTTAATGACTTTACAGTGAATTCCAGCATTTGGCATTCCTTTAAAAAATATTATCACTATCACTCTCATAAATCATTCATATCAATGGCTGCCTTTAACTTTCTACCAAAATAATTGTTTGACAATGTGGAAGAACAATTTAAACCCAATACCCAAAAGTATTTCTTTTTGAACCAGGGTAATGTTATATAACCTCAGCAAATGAAACAGAATACTTAAGAAGTTTTTGGGCAAGTAAACACCAGGTTTAGGATTGTTCTGATTTGTGCACAGTTCATTCAAAGTCAGGGAATAAACCCAGTGACCTTAGCATTGGATGGCAGCAGAGCTACCACTGTAGTCCACTTTCCTTTTATCTCAGTGGGAGGCCACCCATCAAATTTAAGCAAAAGCCAGGCTGATCCAGAGATGATCAATACTTTAAAGACTTTAAGGAGAGGCCTTTTTAAATTCTGGAGGAAAATGCCAGATTTTATTTGTGATGATGAATCTCTAATTTTGGAACAAATGCAAAACAGACACCATGACAAGTAAAAGGAGGAGAGAATAACCAATTTTGAGTTCCTGCTCTGTGTATCAGGCATGCTAAGTGCTCAGACACATACTCTTTCATCCTGAAAGTTAGTAGGTCTGAGGATATCTGTAATATGGATAAAGAAATGACACTGAGAGGTTTTATCGCTTGCCCTGGTCATAAAATTAGCAGCGGCAAGGCTAATATTCAGGTTTAGGTCTCTAGGCCTTCAAACACCTGCCTTGATAAAACTGTTGTTAGATGTATTTTGAATATCTGTTGTTAGGTATGTAAATGTTTAGGATTATTATACCCTTGTAATGAATTGACTCTTTTATCATTATGCAATTATTTTCTTTTTTCAGGCTAATATTTTGTGCTCTGAAATCTACTCTGTCTGATGTTAATATAACTACTTCAGCTTTCTTTTGGTTATTGTTGCCATGTTAAAGTTAACTGGTCCCTTTAAATTGAAGTATTTTTCTTGTAGACAACATATAGTTGGCTCTTGATTTTTTTAATCTGAGAACCCTGCCTTTTAATTTTGGTGTTTAGACCATTGGAATTCAGTGTGATTGTTGCTGTTTATATTTTTATCTGTCATCTTGCTATACTGTATTCTATTTATCCCATCTTCTTTTTTTTTTTTTTTTTTTTGTCCCTTTCCCTGCTTTCTTGCTTCTTTTGGATTGAGTAGTTTTTATGATTGTATTTTATCTTTTCTGTTGGCTTATCAACTATAACTCTTTGTTTTGGTTACTTAATGGTTGCTTTAAGGTTTTAGCATACACCATTGTTTAACTTCAAGTGATGTACCACTTCATATATAGTATAAGAACTTTGCAATAATATACTTCTGTTCCTCTCCTCCAGACCTTTGTGCTATTTTATTTTTAACAGAGGTTTTGGGGATTGAACCCAGGAGCTAAGCATGTGCTCTACCACTGAGCAATACCCCCACCCCCATTTGTGCTATTTTCACATACTTTTTCAATACATGATTTAAACTCTGGAATACATTATAATTACTTTTGCTAAAATAGTCAATTTTTAAAAAGTGATTTAAATAAGAGAAAAATTTTAAAATGTCATATAATTACCATTTCTGGTGCTCTTTATTCCTTTGAGTACCTTTATAAATGCCCATCTTCCTCAAGGACTTTTTTTTTTTTTAATATCTCTTGTAATGCTGGTAACGATTTCTTTCAGCTTTTGTATATCTGAAAAAGTCTTTAACCTTTGTTTTTGAGAAATATTTTTACTGGTTATATAATTCTAGGTTTTTTTTTTTTTTTCTTTCGGTGCTTCAAAGATATTTCTCTACTGTCCTCTTGCTTGCATTGTTTCTGAGACAAAGTCTGCTGTCATTCTTATCTTGGTTCCTCTGTATATGTGTGTTTTTTCTCTTTCTGCTTTTAAGATGTTCTATGACTGGTTTTAAGCAATCCCATTATAATGTGGGTAGTGTAGTTTTCTTCATGTTTCTCATGCTTGGGTTTATTTAAGCTTCTTGGTTCTATAGGTTTGTGTTCTTATCAAAATTGGAAAAAAATACCATTATTTATTCAATACATGTTTTGTTCTTGTCCCTCCTTTGGAAACTCCAATTACACATGTAATAAGCCACTTGGTGGTGTCGTATAGTAGATCACTGATACTGTGTTTTGTTAAAAATTTTTTCTCTTTATTTTATTTTGTATAGTTGCTATATATCTTCAAATTCTCTAATCTTTGTTCTGCAGTGTTTATTATTAATCTCATTATTGGGCTTTTTTCCCTTTACACATGGTAGTTTTCAACTCTAGAAATTTAAGTCTTTTTAATGTCTTCTTTTTAATATCTCTACCTAACTTTTGAACATATGGGGTATAGTAATAATACTGTTACAATGTCTTTGTTAATTATAACATCCATATTATTTCTGAGTCATTTTACATTGGTTAATTTTTCTTTACTTGAAGAGCCGTATTTTCCTGCTTCTGTGCATTTCTGGTAATTTTAAAATTGCGTATCAGTAGATATTACCTTTTTGGGTGATGGTTGTTTTGATTTCCTGTACATATTCTTGACCTTCATTCTGGGATGCAATTAATTTGATCCTTTTGCATCTTACTTTTAAGATTTGTTAATCAGGACAGAGTAGTAGTTAGTATAGGACTGTTTTTGCCCTACTACTGAAGCAAAACCCTTATCTTCCTAATAACCTTTGAATCTTGAGGTTTTCCAGTCTGCCTGTTGGGAACAGGCCTTGTGTGAGTTCCAGGCACTGTTCCTTCTAATCCTTTAGAGTGGTTCTTTTCCCAGACATGTAGTTCCTTCATGTGCATGTGCTGATCAGTATTCTTCTGAATACTTGAGGTAGAACTTCCATAGACTTTTGTAATTCTTTCTCTGAGTAGCTCTATCCTCTCTGCTATTATAAGCCTCTTTGGTCTCCCTAGACTCCCAACTCTACTTCCTCAACTCACGGAGTCCACCGGGTTCCATTTGGGCTTTTTCTCAGAACTCCATGGCATGGACCCTCTTTCAAGGCAGAAGACTAGGGCAATCATAAGGCTTACCTCATGTGTATCCCTTCTCTCGTGAATTACTGTCCTTTGATGTCTTAATGTCCGCTGTCTTAAACTATTGTTACATATATTTTATTTCAGTTTTTGGTTTCAGGCAGTAAGTTAAATTTAGTTTCTGTTACTCCATCTTGGTTAGAAACAAGTGTCAGGTGTAAATTTCCACTGAAGGATTTTTTTGTTGTCCAATTTGGCAGCTTCCTGGGAGACTGTTTTCCCTTACCTTGTCTTTTACTTCTTAAAATACTGAACTTTATACTTTATTACAAGAATACAGTTTCCCTAAATCTAATTTTTGTAGTGTCTGAATTTTCTTAAATATTTCAGGGTGGGACAGATGAGACAGACTTTTGGTTCCTAACACCAACCTCAGATTTGGACAAAGGCTAACTGGTACCCAAAGGTCGCTGATGGATGCTCTTTTTATTAATTCCAAAGTTGTGTGGAAGATGGTTGCTTGCATGGGTGTGAGAGATTCTTGCCTTTCATGTTGTTTTTATGTAGAATTTAAGGTATAATGGGCTAGAATGACTTATTTCTCCAGTACTAGTAAAGCTCCCAGGATCTAGCAGATAACGAGTATATCCAATAAAGAAACAAGCTCAAATGAGATGTAGGCTTTCAGTTGACAAGTTTTTTTGTTTTTTTCAAAGTACAGCTGTTATTCAAGAGACAGAGTGCTGAACAATGATTTCCCTAAACCGTAGTTGCATATGCCATGAGTATAAACGAATGATAGCTAAGGAGAACTTGGTTGCTTTTTACTCCATGGGAAAAGTACTGTTATTTTTCTTAACTTTGTGTCATGAAGCATAAATTTTAATATAATTTTTTTGCTAAATGGCTATTGACATATATTCCCTCATCTTTTAAATGGTAGCATTTGCTATGACCGTGCCTTTGATGTCTGTTAGGGCTTCTTTTTTTCCTCAACAATACTCTCTTGAATAAAATGGTAAACTTTCACCAGCCTATCAGATTTAGAGGTATGACTTTTGAATCTAGTGGTTCTTGCCCTGTCATAGAAAGGAGTTAGTATGTTTCAGGGGAAAATGCCCTTACTTGTTTGATAAATATTGACCAGTTATTATCTTTCAGGTAAGTACTAAGTTTTGGATGCATATGGATGAAAAGATTTGATCTTTGTCCTCAGCCAAGGAGTGTTTAGTGTAAAGTGATTGGTATAACACATTGTGATAATTATTTACTGGTTTGTTTATTTGTTTAATAAGTATGTGTTGAAAATCAGCTATGTGTCAGATACTATTACAGTCTGTATGTTCATAGCAGTGAACAGTTCCCTAGTGTCATGGAGGTGACATTTTCATGAGGCGATGATGGGATGGGGTGTAATAAATGCTATAAAGATAAGTTCAGGTAAAGGGGTAGATCTTAACAGTGGGAGTATTCTATATTTTCCACTAGTTAGGAAAGCTTGTTTTGGTAAGGTGACATTTGAGCAGACCTTAAAGAAAGAAGAGGACAAACCATGTAGTTATCTGAGGAGAGAGTGTTGTAGACAGAGACAGGTATAAAAACCAGAAAAGGAGAGTGCTTGACACTGATTGTAGAGTCACAAAGAGTGGAGTGGCCCGTGGAATGAGCAAGGGGAGAATGGCGGAAGACGGGCTCCACCAAGATGGGGTGTGGTGAGGAACCACATCCCCTGGCCTTTCTTACCGTGGTGGGAAGGATGTGAGCTTTCATGGTGAGTGAGATGGGAAGGCCCTTGGAGGATTCTGCATAGAGGAGACACCAGAGGAGCTTAGATATTAGAAGGAATCCTGCTGGTTGCTGCCCTGAGAAGCAAGGGAAGAAGCTTTGTGGGTGGTGGTGGGGAGGAGTGGGGAGGAGCAAGAAGCTATTGAAATAGTCCAGGTGAGAGATAATGGAGAGCTCTGCTTACGTGGAGCTAGTTGTATGGTGAGAGTGGTCCACTGAGGAATTCAGGATATATTTTGAAGAACCTACCTTTGGGTTTACTAAAGGATTGGATGTAGAGTGTGGAAGAGGAATCAAGGACAACTCTAATGTTTTTGGCTTTCACAACTGGTAGAAGGCAATTCTGTTTTGTAGGCTGTTTAAGACTAGGGTGGAATCAAGGGATTTGGAGGCAGCAGGGTAGGAAAAAAGAATTTGACTTTGGACCTGGTATGTTTGAGATACGTGTTAGACATAAATGGAGATATCAAGTACATACTTGGATATATGAGCGTCAAGGGGGAGGAGGAGTTTGGGCTACAGATAAAAATGTGTCATGGCCTATTATCATGAAAGCAGAAGAAACAAATTCATGTGCATTGCTGAGCACTAGATAAAAATAATGTTTAGCATTATCTCATACAGAACACACTTTACTGCAAATGAAGACTCTAAAGCCCAGGAAAGTAGAATGAGGTGCCCCAGGACACTCAGGTTGTTGGTGGAACCCACGTCTCTTGACTCATCACCTAGCACTATTTTCATCTCAGCTCACGGCTATCGTCTATGTTGCTATAGCGATAGAATAGGTGGAACCGCACTCACATGAAAGCCAAGGCTGCCAAGCAGTGGTGTTGGGCAGTGTTTAGGAGCGCAAATTCTGGACCAAACTTCCTAGGTTCTAATCCTTGCTCTCCCACTCACCCTATGTGTGACCTTGGATAAATAACCTAGCTTCTCTGTGCTTTAGTTTCTATATCTGTAAATGGGGTTGATGATAATATTTAACCTCATAGAGTAAATGAGCAGATTAATTGACAGGATGTATATAAAGGACTTCACACAATACCTGTTAAATTGTTAGTGCTATCCAGATGAAGGTGCAGCAGCAATAATAATGTAACAATTACAACACCCATTAGTATTATTAAGTTTTATTCTTATTCTGATTAATTCGTGGGGGGATCTTCAGAAAGTCTGTTTGTTTTTTTTTTAACCTGAGTGTCCATGACTCATTTGTAAAATAATGTGGCCTGCTAACTGTTGTCTAAAATTTGTATTTCAGAGTGGAAGCTAAGAGCTTTTACTACAACTTCTAGGGGGCCCAGAATTAGCTTGATATCTAGGAGTATTCAAATACTACATGTAAACCATTTTGAAGTCAGATATCCCTTCTCTCCAGGCTTGTCTGTTCTCTTCCTGACATTTGAATCTACTGGTGCTCGTAATTAGTTGGTAACTAACTCTGCTCTTTTGCATCATTTTGTTCTTGAAATTGATTGTGTTCTGTGAGAATGGCTTATCTGCCTCTTCATTAAATATTCATGATTCTGTGACACCTCATTCTCTCCATTGATGGCTTTTATAGATGCCTTTTTAATAGAGATCTTAATCTTGCCTTTAACATTTTAAACAACATCTTGGTTATCTACATTGTCACCCCTCACTGGTGTGTTTTTGTGTTATCAATGCATCATCGTATAGGATTTGTGGCTATTTCTGGAGGGTAGAAGAATTGAATATGATCATTAGTGAAACAGGTTTTTCAGAGGGAATAATGAGATTATTGATTACATTCTTTTTGATGGTAAAAGAGATTTAATGACATCGTTTTGGTCAAGACCTGTGGAAGTCTCTATTTCATTGGGCAGGCAATGATGCCTGCTTATTCTCCCCCTCTGCCCAATATGCTAATTGTTGAGTAAGGTGAGTGAACAGAGTGGTTATTGTCCATGGATAATTGGTCATTCCTATAGCACACCGTTGGGCAGTAAAGATTTAATTTTGTATAGAATATGCAATATTAACTACTTTTTTGTTTTCCCCTGATGTATTAGCTCTAATTTTTATCATGTGGCATTCATGGAATTTTCACTCATCATGTGCTGGCTTAGCCTCTTCCCATGTAACTGCAAGTTTTACCTACCTTTGCTGTCTTGGATGTGAATCTTACCAATGGTCTTTGGTAACTTCTTAATCCTTTCTCCTTGCCTGTGATCCAGTGTCCTGTTTGACCTTTTTGACATCTTCCTGTCCCGAGGCAGATAAGTCATGAGAATAATGTCTTCATCTCCCCACCATTGGTTGACCGTAGTGATGTCTGTTTCAATGAGTGGAGCTGGGGAGTCACTAAAATGATTGGTAAACATCCTCAGAGATTATTACTCTTTATTATCACCTTGCAGATGGCTGTTATTGTCATTCCTTTATGGACTGGAGAATATCTACTTTGGCAGCCGCTCCTCTATAAGCCCACAGGCCACTACTCTTAACCCAGTGGGGTACAGATTGGCTATCTAGAAGCAGGCTCTGCAGCACAAAAAGACTGCCTGGGGCCCAAGCAGATGTCTTCTCTTTGCCATCAAATTATAGAATTTTAGGGCTGGGTGGGTCATGGATATCATATAGGTCTGCTCCTTCATTTTACTAATGAGGGAAGGAAACTCATAAATGGGAAGTGTCTTTCCAAAATAAAAGTTAATAGCAGTACAAGGACCATAACTAAAAAGTCTTTTTTAGTCCTGTGTTAGCTACCCTTATGGTGAAATGGCTCAAGAAGCAGAGTGACAGAGTAGAAACAGTATCGGGCTTACAATTTGAAGGTGGAGGTTTTATGCCCAGGTCTGTTGTTACATAGTAGTTGTACAATTTGAAGTTTAATTAACATTTATCATTTTTGAAATTGTTTATTATCCATTGAATGGTGGGTTTGTCAGTGACCCTGCTTTCATCTAAAATTTGTCTGTTGTCTGTTCATATACACTGAATTATATTTTGATACTTAAAATTCATTCAGGGGTGTGATTGGATGAAAAATGTTGACTAATACAGAAGTATACTATGACCTCATTTTCTTCTCTCCCCCATTTCCTTGAGGTCAGAGGAAATAAATTTTTAAACTCCTATAATCATGTATTCTTATTTACTCTGACAGCTACACCTCAGGATTCCACCTCTTCTGAAAAGAATTATTATAATTGGGCATTCTGTGACCTTCCTGTCACAATAGATGGGTACTTGAGACTCTGGAAGGATTTTTATCAGCAGTGTTAACCAGTGTTTCCTTGTTAAACCCAAGGAAAATACTTCATAAGATGTTTTAACTAATGGTTTTGACTTAGGACTGCGTCTCAACCTGAGCTGGTATGTTATCAGTGTCTTACTAGAAAATAATATTTAGTTATTGTCAAAAATGTAGAAAAAAACCCCAGAAAAATAATAGTTACTTCTAAATCCACCACCCAGAGATAATTACTTTAGACATTGAATGTACTTTCAGTCTTTTTAAATGCATGTTTACAGAATATAAATATAGAATATATACAACTGTTCATTCTTTATATGTGTATATATAATTGTAATACGTATTTTTAAAAGGAGTTACACTGAATATTCTATTTTAGAACATGATCCTTTCACTGAATGATCCTTGTCAGTTTTTCATGTGGTTAAATTTCCTTCAGCAGTATATCATTCTTAATGCTAGTATCCTTCTATATGGAGATCATGATTTATTTAATTAAACCCCTATTAGACATTTTAAAACAAAAATACATTGTCTACCTGTGGCCTAATATCCCATATTTGTGTCACTTAAGTATGAAGACCTTTCTGTTTACAATTCTGATCAGTTAGAAGATAAGATTGGATAGTGTAGTAACCTGAAATTTTATCTCTATCATTTGAGAATCCTGTTGGAGGATTTCCATTTAATCACTTATTGTTATTTCATATTGATCTCATTAAATTTTCTCTGTAAAACATTTTGACCTCACTTTAACCTCACTTTAGACCAGGTCAGCATACATAGATGGGGAGTCTTTATTTTCCCAGCTAGTGGGCTACATACAAGATGGCTTGAGGCCATGCCTAAGTCACTCACATTTTATTAACAAAGATATATGCAATATGAACAAGGTACTTATCAACAGAATATACTTGATACATGGTGGGGGCTGAAAATTCAAATGCTTATGGTACCAGGCACGTGTGGAAAGGCCAGGTGTAAGTAATAGGAGTAGTTGGAAGCTATCTTCATCTAAAGAGGTCAGCTATTACTTAAGTCAAATTAAGTTGTTATCATGGGAAGTAAGGACCCAGATTAAGTGGATTTTCTGATTTTTCAAGAAAAGCTGGGAATTAAATATATTTATGGAAAACTCCTAATTCTTAAATGTTGGTGGTAGTTATAATTGTTTTAAAACACAGTGCAGGTGAAACAGGAGATGTCTGTGGATCTAATCTATCCCACAGGGGTAGAGGTAGCCCTGGGGCAAGTCTTGAGCTCTTGGGAAATGAGGAAATCGTTCAGAGAGGGAGGCTTCTCTCCCTACATCCATCTTTCCAGAGTTACTTTAAGGATAGGTTTAATATATAAAAGCCAGAAGATTTCAAGTAGGCAGTTATTTAAGAAGAATTTAAAAAAAAAGAATAACAGTTTATAACTAGATTTATGCATTTCTGAGGCTCCCAAATGAAATTCTCTTTATAACTTTCGATTTTCCACATGGCACAGTAAGTACTTGATAATTCAACCTTAACAGCAGGAGTTGTGGCAGGGTTCCTTACACTGTGAGTAATTAGAAGTATTTTCCCATTGAAATAATAATGTGAGAGTTGGTAACAATTCTGACATCACTTATACTTAAGAGTGGAATACATTTGAAGTCTGTGTTTAAATATGAATGATGATTCTAGGGGATCTTGGAAATTCACCGAGCCTGAAACAATGCAATATATCATGGTATAATGCATGTTAACACTCATAGCTTCTCTGTTCTGCCTCCTCTGTTTAAATTCCTTTCCTGTTATTTACTCTGTACTGTAAAGAAATGAAACCACTCCTTAGAAGCCAAAGACCAGCCTAACTTGAACATGAACACCTCCATGTGAATGAACTTGTTGATAAGCACCATTTCTTAAGCTCAGAAGGTAGTGGCATAGGTCTAATATGCTGCTTTTCAAAAAAAATTCCTACTGAATGAAGTAGATGTGGTCCTTTTTATAGTCACAAAGCATTAGCTTTGGTAATTAAGGAGCAGGGATTGAAATCGGCTCTAGCTGGTGCCAAAAGGTGTGTCCCTTTCCACAGAACCAGAGTTTAACTTACATCTCTGATTGAGGATTATCCAGCTTCTACTGGGGTTTTACATTTTTGTCACCTTGACACGTGGAGGAGAAACATGGTCCTACTGGTGTTGGTTTTCAGGATACACACTCAGTGACAATGTAGGGTGTAGCCTGTCCTGAGTGCAGTTGAAGATCCACAGCCAGTGGTGGGACTGAAGTGGCAGTTCTGCCACCTTCAAGCTGTTGCTCTGGACCTCACTTGGCATATTGACCTTCAGTCCTCATCTATTTGTGTGGCAGGATGACATTAGTATTTATCACCACTGAGCCTCTTCTGTTGCTCCTCCCTACAAAGTTTTTGAGGAATCACAAGTCCCCCAGATAGAGATGATCTGTTGATATGTCTATTAATTAATTTTTCAAAAGTACTTAGTTGTCAAGTGCATGTTTTTTTCTGTGTGCATTTATATGGTGTCCAATCCCCATTAAACAACAGATAGTGGCTTTATAATTGTTTCAAAATCCGAGACATACTCATTTTCTAAAATTCAAGTAATATAGAAAAATACAAAGAAGACAGTTTCAAATCCCCCTCAAATGTTACCTGCCAGAAATAAAATGTTATCATTTGGGAAATAACAGCATCTGCAAATTAATGGAAGGATGAATCAATGGAAATAAGTAGACAGGCATGAGTAATTTTATAACAGTGTGACCGTGTTGTACATGCTCTTTTAAAATTTAAAGCACTACATTTAATGAAATGAAACTGGAGGAATTTTTAAACTTCTGATTAAGTTTCTTTATCTTAAAAACATGGATATCTAAAACAGTGCCTCCAAAATAAAGAAAAGAGTGAAGAAGAACCATTAAGAGGTTGGAGCCATCACAGTAGTACCACTAGGCATCCATCAGAATGGCTGAAATTGGAAATACAGAAAATATGAAGTTTACATGAGAATGTGGAGCAATGGAACTCTCATACACTCTTAGTGGGAATGAAAAATGATACAGACTCTATGGGAAAATGTTTCTTATAAAAGTAAACATACCCCTATTTTAAGATCCAGTAATTCCACTATTGTTTACCTCCCCCAAATGAAGACCCAGGTCCACAAGAAGATTTGTGCAAGAGTGTTCATTTCAGATATATTCATAAGTGCTTAGAAACAATGTACATAAACGAACTGTGGTACATTCATACAGTGGAATAGCATCCATCATAAAAAAGGAAGGGACTGTTAAAATATACAACAAATGGATGATTCTCATAGATGTTGGGATGAACAAAGAAGGCAAGTACAAAAAGAATATGTAGTCTACAAATCCAGTTATACTACATTCTAGAACAGGCAAAACTTATCTCTGGTGGTGGAAATCAGAACAGTGGTTGCGTATGAGATGAATGGAGTATAGACTGGAAAGTAACTTCTAGGATGATGTCAGTGTTCTGTATCTTAATTGGAATCTTGGTTAAACGAGTGTATGTATTTGTCAAAACCCATCAAACAGTACACTTAAGATCTGTGTGCTTTATTATATACAATTAAATCTCAACTTAAACATTTTAAACACAAACTAAATTTAAACATCTTAGATATCATGGGTTATCTCCCTGCTAGGAAACAAGAGGAATTAATAAAACTGGCGCTTCCTCCCACCTCCCCTTATGTCGCTTATATTTGTTTTTCTTTTTTCAGGTTTCACAGCAGTCATACTCTGATTTGCAATCATAATGCTCTAGTTGTTTAGTCTTTGTTCTGTATTTAAATAGACTCTGTGCTCACCGCAGGTTCTTTTGCCACAGCTTTTCCATTTCTGAGTTCTTTATTTTGATTCATCTTTTGTTTATCCAGATTTCATGGTCAAGCATTTATTTACTTATTTATTTTGGTCTGTTTATTTTAAAGGAAGACTCATGGATATCCTGTTTCTCTGTTTCCTGAGTTGCCAAATGTTTGCAAATGTCTGCCTTTTGCTTTTCTACTAGAAGTGGAAATCAGCTGGGTTTAATGTCCTTTCGTCATACATTTCCTCTTGTAAAGACACAGACCCACTGTCTTCTGACATTGAGTATTATTGTGATGATGTCTGTAGTCAACCTAGTTTTTTTTTGTCTTTCTCCATCTAGTAGATTGCTTCCTTTTTTTTTATGCTTGATGTCTGGAAACTTTTTAATTCTTATGTTCAATAACTTAAGCTGTTGTTTGATTTCTTTTTTACCATGCATAAATTTTCCCTGACACAAGAATGCCTTTTTGATCTGCAGTTTCAGTTCTTCGTTTATTTTAGAGCTTTGGGGGAGTGTGTCATACTTCTCTGTACTCTATTTTTTGAATATGAACTCCTCTTTTCTTCTCTTTCCTGCGTGTGTATGTGTGTGTTACTTTAAGAACAACCGTCATCCTCATGTTTGCTTATCTTAATTCTCCATGTATCATCTTCTCTCTAGTTCCCTTGATTCATTTGTCTTTTCTTGCCACATTCAGTTTCATTATCTCTAACCTTTACTCTGTACCATTAATTAGATTTTCATCTCTTCTGCCCTTTGCTGTGTCTAATTTGTTTATTAAGTACCTAGTGCTGTTTTCTGTGCATCTCCTTATTTCTATAACCTTCCTTTCATTTTAGCCTTTTGTTCTGTCATCTAGTTTTTGAGTTCTTGTCTTATAGAGCTCATAGTTTTATAAAGTTTTTTTTAATAGAATGCGAAATACTCACTGAAAGTCTTCTGTTCCCAGCATTACGTTCCTTGCAGTCTTAGCTCCACATCTATCATTTGCAAGCTAGATCCTTTTCTTGTAGTTTTTATTTTAGCATAGTTTTATAATTCTTTTTTCTTCTCACTCATGCATAATAGAGGCCACTCTCCGTATCATCTGTTCTGATCCAGTAGAAGTGAATTTGCTTGATCCTGTTTCTACTTTATCTGGGACTAAATTGTCTTCTAAATCCCTCCCTACAATCTGAGGGCTGGCTGTTAGCCTCACTGCAGTACTCATGATCCAAGGGAACAAGAGTGGGGACAACTCAGCTGGAGCTGAGTACAGCCTTTGCCGAAGGACCTGGATCTAGGGTGACTAACTCTCCTATTTGTCCTGAATTTTCTCACATTTAGCATTGGAAGTCACACATCCCAGGAAACCTTCTCAGTCCTGGGCACACTGGGATGGCTGGTTACCTTACCTGGATCAACTTTCTTTTATACTAATTAAAAAAATTTTTTTTTATTGAGGCGTAGTTTATTTACTGTGTTAGTTTCAGGTGTACAGCAACGTGATTCATTTATACACATACATACATTTTTTTTTTCTTTTCAGATTCCTTGTTTCTTTTCAGATTCCATTATGTATTATTACAAGAAGTTGAATATTGTTCCCTGTGCTATACAGTAGGTCCTTGTTGTTTATCTATTTTATGTATAGTAACATGTGCCTCTTTTCTACTAGTTTTAAATATTCTAGACCTCTGTCAACTCAGTGTAGCTGCAGCTGGTTCAACTTGACCGTAGTTCTGTTTAGTACCCTGGAGTGGGGCAAGCCCTTGGCACTTGAGGAAATACAGGACTCGAGTCTTGAGGATTTTTTTGTTTTCTAGAGGACTTCTAATTCAGCTTCTCTCCAGTTGACAGCATTTAAGTGAGAATGTTCGGAATTTAGTCAGCTCATTCGTTTCCTCATTTCCACTTCCTAGGGAGAGTATGCAAACAGGACTCAGAGCGATGCTAGAGTCTTGTTCCATCCCTCCAGCTGCCACTTTTCAAAAATGGCACACAGTCAGCTTCCTTTCCTTGTTCAGTTACTTTAAAAAGATCCTTAGAAATGTCCATTAGCCATTTGAGGAAGTAGATTCAGTAATCCTGTTTGATTCTACTATTGTTACCCAGTCCATTATAAAACTTCGATAAAGTCAGTCAAATGATTTATCCTTGTGTAGTCTTTCATCTTCTCCTGTCCTGCCCCCAAATACACACATGAATCTCTCTCGTTTTCTCTTTCCCATACATGTGTGCAAGTGGAAATATTAGGCCCCTTAAATAAAAATACAGATTTAGGAGTGAACTTGCGATCAAAACCCAGTGCAAAGCATAATAGATTAGTCCAGGAACTGAAAATGTGCTCCTTTATTGCAGGATGTGTCAGTTGAGATGCAATCACTTTTGACTTCTACTTCTAGGCATTTTTTTCTATTCCTAGCACTATATTTAATACCGAAACATTAATGCTGATGTGGGTTTTGTGTTGAGCTTACTCATTCTTTTAAATTTTTTTTTCTTTTTTGAGTATAAAGAAGAGTATGATCCCCCCAGCAGAGAAATAGTGGCTCAGATTTCCAAGGACTGGACTTCTTGAGGCAATGACTATGAACTTTGGAAACTAGTGCTGGTTTCTGTCCACATCCTTTGTAGTGTTCACTACAGCTGATCCAGCAGTCGTAACTGATCAAGTCGAAAGAGAAGCCCAGTCTTAACTGAAAGGGTCAGGAACACTGCTGCAGTGTCACAGCCTAAAAGGATAAAGTTTGAAGTTTTGAATGAAGGTGAGAAAGCAGTGCAGGCAAATTTCAGGAAGAGGTTTAAGGCACACCTTGAAGTATGCTGCTGCATTCGTTACTAGCATGTAGCATGTGCCTTCAGAGTAAAAGGCATTGACCTCTGCCCTCCTAAACAGGGTTCTTTGTTTGGCTTGCTTTTGTTTTAAGGGATGGATTGGGAGTATTCAAACTCCATTTATAAATTTGTAGTTCTATGCTTTTTCATCTATCTCTTCTTTGAGCCTCAAACAATAGCTAACAAGAGAAATAATCAAAATATTTGCTTCTGTAAGCCTGTTTTTTTCTAGTCTAGAAAGGTAAAGGAGTTTAGCCGATTTTTAGTTCTGTTGTATCTGTCTATTGTATTTCTTTTGGACTTACTTTATAGTGAGCTTTCCAGAAATACATACAATATAAAAATTAAAAATTATAATAAATTAAAATGTCTTTACAGCTCATTGGATTGCTTGCTCAGATTTATTACAGCTAAAATAAACAGATGCATTTAGTGATTGAAGTCAAAGGTGATTCCAATGAGTTTTAATTTATTTACATTTATTAGCTGAATAAATGAGTGCTTTCATACCTCCCTTGCTTGCCCTTTCCTTTGGGAATATTGTAAGAAAAGATTTTTTTTTTTTTTTTTGTGGAGATTAGAATGTATTCTCCTTAGGAAAGTAAAATATATTAGAGAAAATTATTCATTTGATTCTCAAGTATTGATTTGAAGCTATGAATAAAAGGCAGTAGAATAGGCCCTGTATACCAGGGATTTCACATCTGTGGGTTCCACCCCCCATGGATACAGAGGGCTGGCGGTATGACCCCATTTTATAGAAGGAACTTGAGCATCCTCAGATTCTGGGTCTGCGGCAGGTCCTGGAACCAGTCCCCTGCAGATACTGAGGGATGACTGTACATTTGTTCTTACCCCTTCCCTGCCCATCCTCCCTTTTTAGGTGAGGGGGGAAGACTGGGGGGAAATGAGACAAAAGTAACTAAAGTGGGGTCACAGTGGCATGGAATAAAATCTAGTCTACCTTTCAGCCACTTTCTTACTTGCTGTTTTATATGGTGTTCACATAACGTAAAGGAATCCGACTGCAACTCAATGTCACTTTGGGAGGAATTCAGAATAAGACAGATACTTCTGGAATGCTTTGGTGCCTTGCAGCAAATACCAAAGTACCAAAAGGCCGTTATTAAAAACAAAGCAAGCAGCCCCAGACGTGGGAGCCAAGGACAGCCTTTATCTGAAACATCACTCTAATAATACTTTAAAGATTTGGTTTTCTTTTATTTAATCAACTGATATGTATAAATAACTTTTTAAATTGTATTTGGTGTTTATAGCCATTCACTTAGGATTTCCAGTTTTAGGTAAGCAGCACCTTAAGTCTGGTTATCAAGTAGTTTAGTTTAAGATGGTATAATACTTCTTTTAGTTTCTCTGTTGAAATAGATATTTTTGTTCATGCTCTTCCTAAATATTTAATAATTTTAATGCAAAGAGGTTTGTTCAGAATAACAAAATACCGACTTTTCCTCCAAGAGGATGTATATACATTGTCACCCATCACACTTTTCTTGCTGTCAAAAATTTTTAAGCTTGCTATGACCTACTTAAGGGTCTTATGACAAGATTAAAAATTCTGGTGAGTTTTGTGCTGCAGACTGCAGTGAATTCAGCAGTTGTGCTTGTGTTTTCCAGTCTTGTTCCTATGGAGATAATGTCCAGGCTTGTCATGCAAACCCACTGCCTTCTTTTTTTGGTAGACGTGCTTTTTCTTGTGACTTTCATGAAGCAATATCATTTGATTTGGTTGATTTGAATTTCTAACGTACATTGCATGTAACTTTTGGTATTTTGGGATGGAGACATTTTAATGATATGTTCACCTCACTTTAATTTGGGTCTGGCAGCCTATCCCTTAGAAGTCTACATTTTTCAAGAATTAATCTAATAGTTTCAAAAATGTTCTTGGAATGAAGCAAGAAATCACCCTGTAGCATTGAGATTAATTTGAAGAGGCTTGAAATGATGAACTCCACATAGCGAATTCTCTTTGAAACGAAGTCAGTCCATGAATTACAGCTCAAGAGACTAAAAGGAGGAGGGTAAGGAGTGAGGGAAGAGACTCCAGCTTGATTAAAGGTTAGAAAGCAGGGCAATACTCTGAAAGGTTGCAAAAACCAGTCCTGGTTTTCTTTTTGAGAAGTTTGTAGGAAGATTTAATCAATCTTTAACAAAATAAAGCTCAGCTGAAGGACAGTGGAGGAGAGAAGGAAGGAAGATGAGAACTGTGAAGGATGAGGGAGTTGAACTAAGGTTTCCTAAAGAGAAAAACCTCTGGTGTCTCACCTTAAGTAGCTGGGAGAGTGACAGTCCAGCTCCACTGAAGACCAGCAGACAAGAAGGAAATCCAGTGACTGCACTAAGGATGTCTTGGCTGGGTCAACAATGAATTGGGGTGAAGGCCACTTTACTTGCTGAGGATCTGTTATGGACTGAATGTTTGTGTTCCCTCCAAATTCATATGTTGACGTCTAACCCCAATGTGATAGTATTTGGAGGTGGGGCCTTTGGGAAATAATTAGGCCATGAGGATGGAGCCCTCATGAATGAGATTAGTGCTCTTATGTGAAGAGGCCACAAAGGTAGCTCCCTCTCTTTTCACCATGTGGGGATACAATGAGAAGTTGGCCATCTGTAAACCAGGAAGATGATTTCTCATGCAGATACCCTGAGCTCAGACTTCAGCCTCTAGAACTTTCTGGTGAGAAGTATATTTCTGTTGTTTATAAGCCACCTGGTCTGTGGGACTTCTAGCAGCCCAGACTGACTGAGACAGGACCTGAACCAGCTCCTCTTTCAGCATCCATGGGTCCAGTGTCATCCCTACCTGCTTTTTCATGGTTTCTGGTCTCCCTGATTCTGTGGTCTAGTCGTTAGGTAATGGTCATGGTTGTATAATGTCTCTGCTACTCATGTAATATTCATGCTGTTTTTTCCTTCTGCTCTGTTCTGGTTTGGTGGCACTACATGGAGGGGGCCAACAGGCATGTGTTTGCCATGATGAACTCTGAGTCATAAGAGAATACATGCCAGTGATTTCTGCTTTAGAAGGCTCCATCCCTTGTCCTTCACTGCGTCCCTTTCTGAGTATTTGCCATAGTATATGGCCAGTACTCTTAGTTACAAGTGGCACCCCGCCACACACCAAATTCAAACTAGTTTTAAAAAAAGTGCATTAACTGACTCTTGTTGCAGCAACTGCTGGATCCCAGAGTTCATTGTACCATCAGAGCTCTCTTCACCCCTCTGGGAAGGCTTCTTTTTCTAGTAAGCTCTATCTGTGTGACTCTAGCCCTCTACATCTCTTTGAGTTCCAAGTCCCAAAAGGATGAAAGATCTTCTTACTCATCAGCTCTGGCTGAAGTCAGAGGGAAGAATCTGTTAGATATTGTTTATTGCTAGACTAGAGGGCATGTTAAATATGTGGGGGCCTTTCCCCTTAAACTACAGGGATCAAGTAGAATGATTAGGAAAGATGAGAGGCACGCTGCACAAGTGTGTTCACTCCAGCCACCTTGTTAGTGTTTCTTGATTTTTGTAGTTTCACTGTGACTTAGAAACACTTGAAAAACGTGAGTCCATAATTTAGCTGCATTAGTTGAGGCAGCATTAAGACTGCCAAGTGGGTTCTCTGTGGTTGGCTTTGGACGGCAGTTATCTTTGTACAGGGCGGGGTGTGTGTCGCAGACTTGAGCATTTGCTGTTCACACCCAACCTGAGCCATCCCTCTTCTCAGTCTTGATGCGTGTTCTCCTTAGGAAACAGATAACCTGTAGAATTTGCTGTTCCATGCCCAAATGCTAATTCAGTCTTAAAAAGGCATTGTTTCTGCTTTCTGCAAAACCAAGATCCTGGTCCTCTGTGTTGGTCAGTATGAATCTGAAGCCAGCATTTGAATTAGAGACATGATGCGCCGGTATCAAAGTTCTTGACATCAGAGAAGTTTTTCCTGCAGATGCAGTGGTTGGCACACTTAACTGCTTTGCTTATGTTAAGAAAATGAATTCCTCTCGTCATTTTGAACAAGAAAGTTACATTTGCAGTGTAACTTTGCAGACACTCAGATCTCTTTTGAAGTATTACAGCTATTTAATTTTCATTAATGTTTATAGGAACAACAAATCATGATTCTGTTTAGGTTTAGTCTTATTACACATCATTTCTGCTGTGCATCAGTAGTTTACCCTTGTATTTCAAGGATTACATGGGATGAAATTTGTTCATAATATCATCTCCTTCCATCGACACAAGCAGACTACCCAGTGAATACAGTTACAGTCTTCATTAACACCGCTGTCTGTTAGAACTAATGAATTTCCATCTAAGTTCAAGAGTGACTGCTGGCTGCCATTTTAGATTATGCAAACGCAGATGACAAGTTCTGTCCTTCACATTAGCATGGAAGTTCAAGGGTTAATAGGAGTTTTCATTCAATGTCAGTTTGACTTTGCAGAAGATGTTGCCGACACCAGCTGCTGGTCCTGTGCGGAAAATGAATGGTGACATTTTATGAATTAGTTTTCCCTGTCTATTTTCATCCCTTGAGGCTGCTTAGGATTTTCTTTTTGACAAAACAGATTTATATCCAGGACCTACCTGGATGAAAGAAGAGGTTCTATGCTGCATAATTTGGAAGGTCCAAAAGGCTCTTCCTCCTCCTGTGGATGCTCAGGGAGTCAGATGTGCTGGGGTAGGAGGCTGGGTGGGGTAGAAGGTTATAATTGAGGTGGCTCTGCTCCCTGGGAGTTGCCAGTTAGCCTTTCTGTACTTGCATGTTCATAACGATTAACTTACTGGATTTGCTTCGAATCCAGTGGGCCCAGTGATGAGACACAGAACCAAGGAATGAGAAGGCACATTTCTGAGCTGGGGCCACCAGCCTAGTGACAGATTCTTCAAAAGCAGCTGGAAGGAGCTGGGTGCTGAGAGAAAGGAGGAAAAACTTGGAATGTACTTTGCTTGCATCATAATATTGCAAGACCAGCCTGGCTGGGTATCTGATTTACATTTTGGGTAGTCAGTTGGAAAGTGCTGGCCCCAGTGTTATTATTTTTAAATGATTAGAGGCGTAGTATGATTCAGTGTGAAATGTGTGTTGTCCATGCTGAGAGAGAAATGGACAAACGGAACCCAGGGAGGCAATTAGACCCAGAGTGCTGCTGTGACTTGCTGTGTGCAGGATGATTGGAGATGTTCATTCTTCTCCAGTTTCCATTTCACTTGACCCAGGTTCTTTCAGAAAGCTTTCCTTCTGGGGTGAAATTTTTCCTGCTTGATTTCAGCCATGTGATGCTCCCTTAAGAGAAGAGGTTAACTACATCTTTTTAAGGGATTATCAGGCAATTGCAATTTGGCCGATTAGGCTGAGCCCCTGTGCGTGAGGTGAGGTAATTCTGTGCTGGGAACAGTGGGGGAGCTGTTTTCAAACAAATAGTGATTGGTCCTTTTGATGCACCCTCTGACCTCCACTCTGCCAACAAGATGCTTTTGCTTTCAGAAAATTAGTATGTTTTCTTAGGGTTCTAGGAAGGTTGGAATCCATTTCTTATCTTTGCTGTCACCTATTCAGTTGTCCACCTAAGAGAAGGAGGAGATAGCTCTGTGTGTGTACAGGAGTAGACAGGGAAGGCACTTGGGTGGAGATGACACTATCTTAGCTGAATTTAAAGTGGTTTAGAGTAAACCAGGCAGTGAATGGGCTGAAGGTGATTCCAGCAGAAGGACCCATATGAGCCAGTGAGATTAGGAAACAGCATCATGAGTGAGAGGAACCACAAGGATCACGTGTGGCTGATGGAGAATAAAGGATGGCAAGAGAGGAGGTCCCAAAGTAAGGCAGGCAGGTGGCCCAGGCCACAGAGGAGGAGAACGTTATCTTAGCAGTTGTGGGGGCCACTGAAGGTTTTATGTGGGACAGACATGATCAGCTCAGTGTGGGGTAGGTTATGCTGACCTCAGAGTGGAGGGAGCATCAGAGGTGCTGAGGCAGGAGGCTGCATGAGGGAAGTCGAAGAAAGAAGTTTATTGTACTGGCAGAGGAGTTATCCTCTCCTAGGCTGGTCTGATAAGTAAGCACTGGGAACTGAGACAGAAAGGCCAAGAAATATCCAAAAGAGCTCCAATAAACAGTGTGTCGCAACCATCTACAATTTAGATCACATACTGAGTCTGGCTTTTTTTCAAGGTGAAGGGGACATAATTAGGTTTTTATTTACTCATTTCTTTCTTTTAATGGAGGTCCCAGGGATTGAACCCAGGACCTCATGCTTGCCGAGCATGCGCTTTACCACTGAGCTGTACCCTCCCCACCCCGGGTCTGTTTTTAATCCTTGTCTTCATCCATTGTGTCTCTGAGCTGGTGATCATTTCACACACACAGTAGAGATGAAAGCTCCTTGAGGGCTTAGGGAACTCAGTAAGGATAAGGTAGAAACAGCAGCTATTTTTTCTCCATCGCTGAATCCCTGGCACCCAACATGGAGCCGGCATGTGGTCCTGAGTGAATGTGGAGGCTTTGGCTTATGTCAGCACTGAGAAGACATCTGCACTATCATCAGTGTCACTAAATACTTTAGTTTGGTCTTCAACATTTCTGTTGATTAGTGCTTTCTCATTGGCCAGCTGTGTTATGCGAACCAAGTTTCTAAACTTGGAGATTTATTTATTTTGTAAACGTGTTTAGTAGCATGAAATACTGAAGAAGGAGTTGTATCCTTTCACTAATTTTGTGAGAGATTTTGTATGACTTTGCTAATTTTACATTATACATGGCTAAGAATACAGGCCTTGATGGTGGCACTGTTCAGAAGAACAAAATATATGAAAATAACCAATGTCCACATACGGTGGTGTTATTTTGAGCAGAGGCGTGACACACTCTGTCTTAAGTTTTTGAAGGATTGGGCTGCTCTGTAGAGAATTGACTGTTTGAAAGACAAGGTTTTGGAAGCAGGGAGAGCTTTTGGAGGTGAATGCCAAAATCCAGGTTAGTGATGATGGTGGTTTGACCAGGTGGGCATTGGTGGGGAATGTAAGAACTATCAGACTCTAGATAGACTTTCCAAGCAGGGGGCAGGGTTTGTTGATGGGTTGGTTAAAGGATGTAAGAGAAGGGAGTCAAGAATGATTCGTAGGTTTGGATATGAGCTGCTGGAAAAGATTCAGTGCATTTCCTGAGATGGATGGCCGAAAGTAGGATGGATTTTGGATTGTGGAGTCAGGTAGTGTGGGAAAGAGAGATGAAGAGTTGAATTTAATGGAGAAATCAAGCAGAAAGCTGAATATACTAATCTGGGATTCAAGGGAGAGTTCCCAGCTAGATATATCACTTGGGGAATCATCTGCATTTAGATGATGTTTAAAGCCAGGAGGCTGCAGAAGATCTCTTGAAACATTTGGATTATATTCTCATTAAGTTTTTAAGGCAAGTTGATTATTTTTATGAAGTTATTTTATGAGAAAATTAAAAGCATTGTGTCCTTGATAGCATGTGTTTTAGAAGATTCGCACATAAGTAATCTTCCTTGAAGATGAACCAATGTGCACATGAGAAACATTTTCTTGCCTCTGAAAGGCATCAGCAAGGCAGTTTAGGAAGGAAAGCTGTTGACCAGCATATGGTTGCCAAGTCAAGGGAAAGAACCACTTTGATGTGCTGGTATCACTCGATCTTCAGGCTAGCATTTAGCAACATTAAATATCTACGTTTGATTTTGTAATACCATGAAAAGAGCTAAAAGGTAAATTAAAGAAGTCCGTCTTTGAGAATTATTTCTGTTAACTCCTCAAAGACATATGATGAATTGACAAGTTGAAGATTTTCTTTGTGGACTTTCAAGTTGCAGAAATAATGCTGCACAAGTTATATACTAGCACCACTCTGGGGATGGAGTACAGAGTGCCTGTCTCTCTTTTATTAGTAATCTAGAGGTTGGATTCCAGGGACAGAATTTAGTGGGGAGAAAAACACTTCATCATTACTGATTTTAAAGATTGTAAGCACAATGACCTAAAACCTCTGTTCTCTGATGGAGAAGACATGATGTTATGTAATATTGTAATTTCTTACCGAGGTTTTACCCCAGAAGAAGCAGATAACACGTCTTTATGAGTCAGAAGTGCAGCTTCGCCTCATATCATGCTTGGTTTTCTTAGATGCTCTTGACAACTAGAATGGAAGTAAACACCATATCTGAAGGGAGAGAACAGAGGCCCGAGCAAAGTGCCCTGTGTTAACTGGGCATCAAGTACAAGTCAGCTTCAGGGCTTCTATTTCTGCGTGCTTGCCTGGAAATCCTGTCACGAAGGCGCCTTGGAAAAGTCTTCTGTTTGATAGAAGTTGTCCTTTATTTCTGGGGCAATTTGTGGACTGTTAGCTTCGAGAACTTAGTAGAAAATTATAGCCAGTAAGTTACAGAGGTTGGAAATGAAGGGAATAAACATTTTCTCAGGGAAACATCCGTCAATGAGAACTACTTGCCAGGTGATTGTAGTAGTGGTCGTAGAAGAGGTCACATAGACTGACTGCCCAGGTAAACCGGTTGCTCTGCTGAATGCCTTCCACGTTCTCCGTGGACTCATTCTAGCCTCACGTAACCCTGTGAGGAAGATACTATTATCACTTCACTTTTTTTTTGAGGAAACTGAGGCACAGCAAGATTAATGGCTTGCTCGAGGGTACTCATAAGGAGCAGAAATGGGTTATGAACTCACCTATACAGGAGTCAGAATGATGCTCTTCACCATGGCTGTGCTACCTGTTTCTCCTCGTGAGCAGCAGTTACCACAGCTGGGACATCAGCCAACTCAGGTTTGAACTCTCCTGGGTACCACTTTCAAGCTTTGTGACCTTCAGTAAATGACTTCACTTGTCTAAGCCCAGCTTTCCTCCTCTGTAAGATACAGATAGAAGTACTGACTGCAGAGAGTTGCTGAGAGGAGTAATTGTAATACATTTGTGGATGCTCCTGGCTCAGTACCTAGAGCGGTGGCCAAGTGGTGGTAGGTCTTTAATAAACGTGTACTGAGCGGGTGATTAGAATGAGGTAAGCACATGCCATTGCATCCTCTGGGGGAAACCCAGGTGGGGACAGAGGAGAGATGCATATGAAGAGGGAAAGGTAAAACTTTCCATTCTAAGTGTTTCTCACACCATTGTGATACAGACTAGCACTGAATAAAATGTGTCCCTGCTAACTGCTAGTGGTCTTTCTCAGCTTACCATTTTGACATTAATTAGCATAAATGATCAAACACATATTTTATAAAAAAAGCATTTTAGATGCCCTTAACATGATGTTGGGTTTTCTGGAGATTGTCCCAGGTGCTTGCCCTGTAGTCTGCAGGTAGTGGGGACCAACTGGCTTATTCAAACCAGGGAGTTAGGGAGAAGGCGCTCGGCAGGGCACTTGTAAGAAAGCCACGGTCTGCTTGCTGATAGTCAGGTTTGGCAGATAGGAATGGTTTGGGAATCGTCTGAGGATATATTAGACTAGAACTCTCTGTGCAGTAAGTAAATTAAAAGACAGATTTTAAAGAAGCTGTTAAAAGATGTGGGAAAATTCACTTACTGAGTAGATTTGGGCGAATTTATGGAAATGATGATGAGATCCTTTGTGGATGATATAAAATGCTTAAGCGGACTCTCAGACTCATGGAGTTGGATTAGTCTAACTTGCCTGTTGGAAGATACTACACTTCCTCCTGGACCGCCAGTAGTCTAGGGAGTTTTTATTCAGTTCATGCAGGAGAACTGGATACGAAATTCATGCACTACTTCTTTCCTTTTCTAAGCTAGTCAAAGGATTAACAGGATTAATTTTTTGCTTATTTTTCATTTGTATCTGCCCTTTTTCTTCACTTAGGTATCCATCCTTTGAGGAAGGTACCTGGTCCTATGTATCTATAACATCTCTTGTCTCTGGGACTCACCTCACCTATATCCAATATGGCCAAGAACTAACAAGTAATTTTCTGAACAAACAGAATAGATTAGCTGAAGTCCATGCCCTAAAGCTCATGATACTCATTCTAGCAGTTTATTGATTGTTTTTCTGTGTTTAAATCTGAAGGACTGACTTCTGGACCAAAATAATTTAGAGGAGAAAAATTACCATGGCTTTGGGTATTAGCCCTTGCCCTCTGTGTCCTCTCTGTGTTTGTCTCCCAGCACGGGTAGGACATGGTAATGGATCATTTCCCAACATCACTTGACCCCCACCTTAGGTCTGGCTGGTGCTGTTGACCATTCAGCACTCAGCTTGTGGTCTCCATCCAGCGCGGGCTCTGGGCTGTTGACTCCACAGCTCTGCAGACCTAGCAGGAATGTGATTCTGTGTTCTCAGCTGCCTTCTGCTGCCCTCTGGAGAGGGAGAGACTGTCGTGAGGGGAGGGAGAGAGGGTTACCTTATTCAGACCCAACTCATTAACTGTACTGGGCTGCCATTTCTTCTCTACTTGGGCTACTGTTCTTATTGAGGTCCTGCCCAAAGTGCCACAGAGCAGGGAGCACAGACCGCTTTGCTTTGGAATTTCCAAACTCTACCAGGGACTCTGTTCAGCCTTTCTCTCCATCCTGGGTCCTGGCCCCCATCGGATACCAAGCAGGCACACCGCTTGTATACAACCCTCTGGATCACCTCTTTCTTCCCCCCTTCCCCTTCTCTCCCTTTCTAGACTGGTAGAGATTTTCTCCTTCCCATGTTGGGAAATCATTCTGCATCTTTCATGCTCTGCGGTTTATAGCAGAACTCTGAGTTCTCCAGATTCTCATCTGGATATTTAAAGGATAGCCTTAGGAATTTAGAAAACACTTCCCCCAGTAAAGCCAGGTTCTCATTAATGAAGGCCTTGGCAAATGGAAGCCTTGACTTTCACAACTGTTGACTGGGAAGTGAGCCATGCCTGTTTGGGAAGTGGAAGACTGAGCATGTCTCCCTCGTTTTGTTGTCCCCCTGAAACAATGCAACTACCTCAGTGGGAGGAGGGCTGAGGAGCGCAGGAAATGACTGGAAATGAAAAATGCAAATGATAATGTGTAAACAGACTGTCCAGCTAGAGAATCAAGTGTGGCCTGGTAAATCTAAGAATCCTCCTCCCAAATTTCCTGATGTTGAAACTTCCTGATGACAGGGTTCTGTTGAGTAGCGGGAGTGGCAAGTGGAGAGGGCAGAAATATAGAGTGAGGGATATTCTTTTTTGATTAAATGAGTTGATTCCAAATTGTTACAACTACCCTATTTTCTAGACCCTAAAGTCTTTAGGACCGAATCTCTAGAAATAGTGTTCATCTAAAGCCTTGCCATTGGGGATAGGGCATAGCTCAGTGGTAGAGTGTGTGCTTGGCATGCACGAGGTCCTGGGTTCAAGCCCCAGTACTTCCATTAAAAATAAATAAATAAATAAACCTAATTACACCCCCACCCCAAACCCAAACCAAAGCCCTGCAGTTGTGACTAGTAGCTACCACACACTCTCATTGTTTCTAGCTCCCTGACTCACTTGCCCAGCTTTTGCTCAGTCATTCAGTTTCTTTCAAAAATTTTACTTGTGGACTACAAGTAGCTCTTTGGCATAGAAAACGAAATCAATTTCAGCCTTTTTTTTCTATTCCACATGATCTTATAAAGTCCTTGGGTTTAGGATACTGAAAGTTTCATCATTTAAGCCAAAGACTAGTTTTCAGGAAATGATTGACATCTACTCATTGTCCAAAAACAAATGTAAATCAGAAATTTAATTTCCATAAGGCCAGTAGGTGCAAGCTTTGGGCTAAATGAAGGTCATCAGGGATTCAAACTGAGATGGTTTTTTGCTTTTAACAAGCAGAAGGACCTGCCACAGCTAAGGAATTGAATGAAGCTGAACTTTTTCACCTTGGGGCTTTGAGATGCATGCAGGTTAAGTAGCTTGAGATAGGTTACTTCTAGCAGGACCCACTGGTCTTTGGAAAACTGACAGAATGATTTATGATTTCTACATATGTATCAGAAACTAAAAGAGGCTCGATTTTATGGCCAAGAAAGGAAAATTACTAGCTTGATGGAGGAAAGAAGAGGTGCATTTTAACTTACCTGTTTTGATAAGATTTTGGTTAATGTGTCCTGTTTGCGTACTGTGTTTGTCAGAGTTGGGGCAGGTGGTGGGGAGGAGGTAATTTAGAAACACGTATAACTTATCTGTCCACTGTGTGGCTTCAAATACAGTGTAGGAAAGTTTTCCCCTATGGCGTTTGGAATTTTTAACTGCCTAGTTACAAGTGTAAGTTGGAATTTCCTGGCATAAAATAACTTCGTCCTACAAATATCTCCTATGTAAACAAACAAAAAGTTGACCTTGTGAGCTGTAAATGTTTTTAGGAAGAACTCAAAGAAAAATGCAGACTTTTTTTCTTAACTGTGTTCACTAGTAGGCAGATCTGCTGCTCGAGATTAATTGAAAACGTTGAAGAGAAAATGCACAGATGTTTATTGCACAAAAGACCCTTAAAACTCAATGATTGAAAAATCTTTGAAGAAGTATCTTAATGTTTTGCTAATATTTTACTCAACCATAAGCTGTTATTGGGAGACATGGCAGGAATATTTATTTGTTTACTTATTTATGTTGTTATATTTGAATTTTACAAGAGGTTGATAAATTCAGGGTTTTTAAGCATATTATTATGAGGTCTTTGTAGCCTATAGTCAGTTTTTTGATCCATTCATTTATATTTAGAAATAGCTGAATTATTCATTTATATAGAGGAATATATAGCTTTTAACTTAAAGAATTCACTACATTTCCCTAAGTTTACTGTTAATAGTGGAACTTTTAATAAATTGTCAATGCTTTATAAAGCATAACTATGTAGCTGTTACCAGAGGCTATAAAACAAGATACTTTAAATTATAGTCATGAATAAAAAAAGAAATAGCCACATTTTCTTATGTGTCCTTTTCATAGAGATGTAATTTCTTCTAGTGATGCTTTAGGAATTTGACCTCCTCATTCTTCTTTTTGTTAAATGGCATTACTTTAAATTCCCACACACCTGTGGAAGAATCCATCCTATTTTTAATTTAATTTTTTTTTTCACATTGAGGTGATTTTGGGGAATTTGAGATTATCTTCCATAAAAAGGATTCTGGGTTGTTTGAAATTTTTTTTTCTCTTTTTAATCTTACCATCTTTGGGCACTTGTTATTCCACTCTGTGTTGGGTAGAATATTAAAGGCACTCACTTTGTACATAACCCCAAAGGGCATTCACATTGTCAGATTTAGTTCATGAACAGACTGAGTCACCTCCAGTGATGGCTCAGAAAAAGAAAAACAAATGCAAAATTATCCTTCAAACCAGAGAATTGCAATAGATGGATTGTTCCTAATTAACATATTGTGAAACAAATGACCGGGTTTGGCCCTCACACCAGACCTGTTGTCTGCTATTGAAGATATTTTGGAAAACTTATCTAATTTCTTTGGCAAATTTCATTGTAGAGGGAGGGAAAGGACAAATATTTACAAAAAAATTTAACCCTAGCCCCCCAAAAACAAAGTATGTTGGGGTAGTCTTTGAAAGTTTCTTTTAAATAGTGCAGCATTTTGCTCACGAAGAAATCAGATTTCAATTACTGTAGACAACATCTGGGGTCAATAGTTAGCTGTCCTTACTGAAATTTACAGTGAGAAGAAAGGTATGAGGATCAACTGCTTCATTAGTTTATAAAACTGGAAGAGGCGAAGAACAGAGGGCATGATCCCCAGGGGAACTTGGTGCCCTCTAAACACCCTGAGGAAGGAGTTAAAAGTTCATGTATGATTGATAAGTGCTGAGTCAGTAATGTTCATTTTTGTCCTGGTTCCCTCATTTGGCACTGACGGCTTCATGAGTTTTGCCTTAAATTGTCATTAAAAATCCCAGTGATAAACTAGCATGTCTTTTCTTACTATCTTTTAATTTTAAAAATAGTCATCGAGGGGAAGCAGAAAGGCTTCATCGAAGATTTATAAAGTGGAAATAACAGGGTTCGATGAACTTCCTGGATTGTATAAGCCACATGAATACCAGGTTTGTAGATACTCTGTGTCTAATGATTATTCCTATAAAGTCCTTGCAGACCTAACACATGGTAAGAATAAAGAATGGCTGCGCTGGGCCCCTGCCAGATTCCAGAGGACATGGGGGTTCATTCCCTCAGGCCCTATCGGTCAGAAAGCTACTGGGTCTACCCTGGGGATTGGGGTGAGAGTGAGGTTGAGGTGTTACGGAAACGACAGGCCAGTCAAGAAACAAGCACCACTCAGAGGGTTGGAGTACTCAGATGTATTACTCCAGTGGGCTCAGAGGGGCTTCTGCTCTGAAGCTCTGAGCACCTCCAAGACGTGCGCATGAGGTTTTATAGGGTAAAGTACAAGCTTGGGGTATTCGGCCAATAGGCATGGAACAGCTTTAGCAGCATTATCATCACAAAAGTGGAGGTGGGGAGGCAGCAAACCAACATTCCAAAGCCAGATATGTATCTTTGAAAATCCAGCTGGCTAGCAAAAAAACATAAACAGCAAACCAACACTAATTAACTTAGATTTACAAGTTAGTCCAGCAGAACTCAGATCAGTATTCCAATACTTAGACTTGTGAGTTATCTTGTTAGCCCAGCCCAGCCTCTCCTTCACATTCCTAGACCTGTGAGTTATCTTGTTAGACCAGCCTGGTTTTTCCTTCACAGAGGGAGGTGTTCTGATACAACCATATTTCCCTGGGGAAAAGGAAAAGACGAAAGAAAATCAAGATGTTCGTAATTGCACAGTCTGTACTGGGGACACTAAGTGGTGTGGATGGATCACCAGGTGGTGGCAAAGTTGAGATGTGGTGCCCTCTCCAGGACTGGGGTTCTCTAGGAGACCAGGATGAGAAACATGGTGTTTGAAAGGAGTTAGCTCAGGCCCATCGTCTTTCTCATTTGCCAGGACCTCTCCACCTTTGCTGTTGTACACCTCCCCTACTGTAAGTCCCTCCCATCCCCTCATTTTCACTGCATGTGAAATTCCTGTTTCAGCTGGTTAATCAGTCAAGTAGACTATTACGTGGTAGCTTGAGAGTCTAGTCATTCTAAGTAACTAACAATAAAATTTGCAAAACGTTAATCACTTGCAAGTTAGAGACTGACTCTAGTTTGCAGTCAATATTTTATTTTAAGTAAGATTTTTTATAATCAATTCTAATACAGTATGCAACAGAATTAGTAACTTAAGAGCTGTTGTGAACATCAGTAAAACCTAAGACTTCACTTAAATATTGGTATCATTGTACAAAATTATTAGGAAGGTGCACTATTCAGGATTCTCCAGAGAAACAGAACCAATATGATGGATATGGAAATATATATATATATATATGATTTATTATAAGAATTGGCTCATATGATTATAGTAGCAGAGAAGTCCCATGATGCAAGTTGGAGACCCAGGAAAGCCATTGATGTGATTCTGAGAACTGGTGGGTCGATGATTTAAGTCCTAGTCCAGAGCAAGGGAAGACTGACATCCCACAGCTCACACAGGTAGAGAGATCAAATTCCTCCTCCTACCTTTTTGTTCTGTTCGGGCCTTCCTGATGGGGTGATGCTCACCCACATTGGGGAGGGTCACCTGCTTTGCTTAGTCCACTGATTCAAATGCTAATCTCTTCCAGAAATACCCTCCCAGGCATACCCAGAAATAATGTTTAATCTGGGCCCCCTGTGTCCTAGTCAAGTTGACACATAAAATTAGTCATTACAGAAGACTAGATTCCTTCCATGAAATAAAAGAAATTGAAAATTTTACCACAATACCCTTATCAGTGACCCATAAGTGCAGTAAAAAAAAAAAAAAGAAGGACTTAATTCAGATCTGCAGATGGTTATAGTTAGTGACAAGACTCATTCAGGCTTTCTTGAAAATGTTGGCTGAAACAGTTCAAAAGCTATCTTTCACCAAACACACAAATATTTCCTTTGGTTAAGAAAGTAGTATTTAAGAGGCCAAGTAGTACACTGAAAATTAAGCAAAAATGTCAGTTCTGTTCAATTTCTGAAACAAATGAGATGTTAAAGTTGAGGTTTTATTTTGTTTGATATGATGAGTATAAGTCATCTCGAGGACACCTATGGTAGTAGTGATCTTAATTTTATGCTTTATGCTTAAAAAAATCAAGACTAAAGTCAGGATATTGTGCCAGCTTCCAAAAGGACCCACTGCAGGTTTTGACTATAATTGAAATAAGCCAGCTGTGTTTGGATAACTCTAAAAAAAAAATCAGAGTTAAATTTGCTTAGGTTGCTGGCAAGAATCATCAATGGATGCTATCAAGTGTGATGAAAAAATGGTATATATGTCCTCATAAGATACTCGTTAATTATGAAGAAAAAGTAGTAACTCTACATGGAGAAACCACCTTAAGTAGGTGATCAAAATTAACATCACCAGCAATGAGACACATTGCCATTATTTATCTTCTGATAAGGTACACCGAGCAGGTACACATCATCATGTCTGTGGTGTTCCTGCCAAAATTACATATCCTATATTTAATCATGAGGAAACATCAGACAAAACTAAATTTAGAGACATTCCGAAAAATAACTGGACAGTATTCTTAAAAGCATCAAGGTCATGAAAGAAAAACAGAACCTGTCAAGTGAAAGGAGACTAAGGAAACAGAACAGCAGAGTATAATGTGGAATCCTGGACTGGATCTTTAACTGGAATGACATTGGTTGGGCAATTGGTGAAATTTGCATACGATCTGTAGAATAGTTAAGAATATGGCATCAATGTTAATTTCCTGGCGTTGATAAATGTACTTTATTTAATATCTTAACATTTGCTGAAGCTAACTTAAGGGTGAAACAATTTTTATAAGTTTTTTATAAATCTGAAATTATTTCAACATTAAAAGTTAAAGAAATGGACTTAATTTTTTTCCTCTCGTAAGAATGATAAGTTTGTCAGTTTTGTGTATACATTGAAAAATCACTGGGGATACAAAATTCAGAGCTGTGTTTTGTAGGAACCAAAAGATGCAGGAAACAGTCTTTCTCTTGACTTATGAACTAGATGAAACAGGTGCAGAGTGCTCCCTTCACCATTGTATTTCCCGTGCCTCCCACAGTGCTGGTGCATAGAAGGTGGGTGAATCGGTGCACTGTACCCATTGTACATTCCATCGGTATTTATTGAGTATCCATGAGGTGGTGCTGAGAACATAAAGGGCCCTCCAGCCTAGAGATGCTTGGTGTGCTAAGTGTTAGAGGGATGTAAATGGAAGGGGTACTGTGGAGTGGGGAAGGCTTGAGTTGTTTTGAAGAATACCCCGTGGGAAAGGGCAGGAAGGGAACCTGAGTAGAGGGCAAGGCATTTGCAGCATTTGCTAAAGCCCAGGTCAGGTCACAGGTTCAGTGTGACTATTGAATGTGGTTTGTAAAGGCTGTGATTAGGAAAGTGAGCAGGAGCCAGATTTTGAGAGACCTTTGAACTTTGTTCCATGTCTCCATTGAGCTCTTCACTGGCTCCCCATATTCTGGAGAAATTGTTTTTGACTGGTTTTCAGTAGTCAAAACCAGTTCCAACTGGTGTTGGTTCACAGTTGGAAATTGGCTTAGTCCTCAGAGTGGGAGAGGGAGTAATAAATAGAATGTAGGGTTTGATTCTCTTCAGACGGAAGTTATGTAGTTTGTAAGTAATATCCTAGCACACCTCTTGAGAGATGAGCATTGGGAATGGAAGTCAGAATTGAAGTTGGAAAAAGAAAAGCGTCTGGAGGAAGAAGTAGAAGCATGAGTGTTTACTGTGGGGGGAAGATGAATGATCAGATGAGGCAGGACTGAGTATGAGGTTGGAGACAACATGAGAAGAGGCTGTGAGAGCAAGCTGGCCTCTCCCCATTGGGGGCAACCTGTGATTCTGGCTGGACCCAGGTGGACCACTTCAGTCTCCTGTGCTGTTTGTGACTTTGCATTATTTAGTACCTGGAGAGAGAAATCAGAACAAAACACAGATGGACATAACAGATTTTTTTTTTCTCTCTTTTCCCTTATAGCAATACACTAAGGAAAAAAAAGTCAGGAAACTTAATCTTGCATTTCAAAAATTCTCTTAAATAGTATAATTTTATTATGAACCATCCTACGTTGGAAAAAAGGATATATATTTTATATACATAAATTTTATATATAAATCTTTTAGACTAGATATTTGGTGATAGATTTAATAGGTTTGCTTGGGAAATAGTATTTTACTTTTTAGTGAATATTTTTCCCTTGGATCATGAGGAAGGCAATGATTATTTTCCATGACTTCATTCCACTTTGTGACATGAAGTCTGTGCTGTCATTTTCTCCCAATGTTGTCTAGTATCCCTCAGACAAATAAATAGTCTTTGGCAGAATGAGTATTAAAAGCTGAGTCTCCTTGCCTTCCTATCTCTGCCTTAGCATTTTAGGAAAATCCCTTTGTTACTTATCTGTCTCATTTGCCAAGGACTTTTTTCTGTTTCATCAAAAAAAAAAAAAAGCGCAATTGTATCAGCTTTTTATTTCCACCTGGAGCAGTTGAACCTGAATCTGTCTAAGTTTAACTCATTAATATCAATTTCCAAGAACCCATAATAACAAAACAGACCAAGGGTTTTTGACCTATGATTGTAAATAGAAACCTTGTTTTTGCCCATGACAGATTCAGATCCAGCCTCCAAATTTCCAGTCAGCCTTGATGATGAAAAAAATGATACCTTATATTTACTTACGTTTCTAGGCTTACAAATTCAGTTCTCAGACTGTGTTTGAGCCTCATGACATCTCTATGAGGTCGGGAGGCGGGTGATGTCATCCTGCCTGCACACGGAGGGACTAAGGACCACGTGGTTCATTAAGTAATGGAGCAGAGCCCCAGGCCTCCATCTCCCTGTTGAATATTATCTCCCTTTCCTAAGTGCTGGGATACTTCTGAGATAATTGTTTAAACTCTGTCACTTCCAAGATGCTCTTCTTGGCAGGCAGTCAGCCCAAACCATAACCTTTCCTATCATATGAAGTTGTTTTTAAAAGTACTGATCCATGTATGCAGTCCTCATTTCAAAGTTTTACTGTTTGACCTTCAGTTGTTCTTGGAGCCACTTAGGAAAGTGCCTTTGCATTTGTAACATTAAAACCAAGGTGAAGAGTGTATTTATGACTCTTTGGGGAATAAAACTGGTTCATTTACTGCCACAGTAACAATGTTTTCAAATAAATCTTAATGTGCAACAATTCCCTCCTGATGTTAATTCAGTCCCTTGTTGGCCTCTTTTTCTCTTTCTCAAATGGGAATGAAAACACCTTCATCACAGAAGATCAGAATTAATAAAGAACTTAGCAAAACCACAAGATAGTAATGCAACAATGCTACTTTCCTTCTCCCTTGCAAATGGACCTGGTAAGAAGCAAATTCTGACTGGCTGAAGCTGTAAGCTCAGAGCAAGTTGGGCTGTCCAGAAAGTGGACTCTGAGATGGAGATTGGCTTGCAGGATGTTTATCAGGGAGTGTTCTTGAGTGTCACACAGTGGAAGGGAGGGGAAAGAAGCAGGACTAGCCGGAGGGAGCAGTTGACCTGTGATGCCAGCCCAGTGACAGCTTAGTCACTTCAGCTGGAGTGGCCTTCAGGGTTGTGCCCAGTTGTCACGAGAGGCTCTGGTCCCTGACCTCCTGCCCCATCAGTCACTGGAAGCAGGCCACCCTGGGGGGAGGACATGGCCTTGGGCAAAGCAGCTCCAGCTGAGACCACCCCAGAAGGCTGCCCTTCGGCTGCCTGCTCTAACTTTCTGAAGAGGGGTCTTGTTGTTGTCACATCCACCACCATAATTTATGGTTCCCTTGGGTCCCAACGGCTGTGGTTCAAGCAGAGTGAAGTTCTGCAGTGGGTAGAAGTGTCCTCTTAACAGTCAAGGACAGCGGCATGTTTTCAGGTCATACTTGTAAAATGTCAGACACATTTTATTCAGGCCGCTTCTGATTTTTCAAAGTCACTTAGGCCTGAGGGAGTTGTGTGACTTATCTCAAGGGCTGACCATAGTAACTGTGGCATAGGAATGAAGTCCTGTTTGAAAGTGGGCATGTGTCTGTCCCTTGCAGGCGGCCTGCAAGGCGTGGGAGGCCTTTGTTGTCCGTTACCAGAGTGGAGGCAGATCTCAAATGCCTGACAAGTCTGAGGATGAGAAGATGGAGCAGGGCATTTCTTTGATTTTCCTAGCAAGTTCATTTTCAGCATCAAAGCAGAGTACAGGAGCTGGTACCCACTCTCACCCTTCCACACTTCCTTTGATTTTTTCTTTTCAATCTTTCTGGACCACCTGCTCCCATGGTCCTGCTGTCATACTGATAGCCAGCTGGTTGTCCCTCCAAGTTCGGAATGACCACTTTGCTTTTAACTTCATCTCATGGAGGGGAAAGATGGAAGGGGGTACAAGAGAAAGATAGTTCCTTCCTGCTCTAATACCAAGAGAAATCTCCACATGACTTCTGTTCTGTCTTCCCTCAGGCCCTATCCAGACAGCTATGAAAAAGGTAGTGTCTTTGATCAGACTATTAGCTTGGTTTTTCCCCCACCATATTTTATCTTTCCCTACAGGAGAATTGTGTGCATGTGCAGAGGAGATGATCCCTTGTCCTCTTTCCACAGTGCACTATTTTATGAAATAAATCCCTGAAAAGAACTTAGTTCTCCTTAATCCTTTTTCCCTTTTCATTGTTTCCTCCAACTCTTATCCAGAAAAAAATCCTCTTATCCTTCAAAAATTCTACCTTTTTCTCCCCTTTTTTCCATTTATGCCCCACCCCCCCACAATGATACATGTAAAAGCTGATAAACCTAAATGACCTAAATGTAGTTACATCCATGGCTAACCAGAGCCAAATAGACAGTGTAACATGAACACAGACATAGGAAAGAACCAATTTTAAATGTCCATTGAGAAACGGAGTTCCTTTACAATGCCTTGCTTCCTCTCTGCCTCCTCAGTGTCATTGCCATGCTTCAAGTACCAGCATTCAGAATTTTACAGCGGCTCCCATGAAAATGTTTATTTAATTTCTGGTGCAGTCATAGCTCATTTCTGTTGCAACAGACAGCAGTCTTATTTCTTACATTAAATGGGATGACATGGGATAATCTCAGAACTTGAGCACCATGGCATCGTGTTCTGTGTTGTAAATAGTCTGCTCACAACTGACCTTTCAGACCACAGCCTGTTCATGAGCTGGAGATCCTTTCATCAGAAAGATGAAGCCAAAGCTCCGACTTTGAGAGATGAGTTTCCTTCCTTTGTGTCACAGGGGACAAAGTATTTTCATTATTATTTTTTCTACATTATGTTCCATTCATCTTAGATTGTCAGCCCTTAAAGGGCAAGGGCAGCGTTTGCCAGCTTGAATTGAATCCTGGTGCACAGCATCATTGTATAGTATTTTGACCATGATGGTGAGGAATATGTTATCATCTGCGATGTAGAGCTACATGATTGACTTATAATAGTTCTTTAGATTTGTTTCTGTTTTTGCTTTTGAAAGGTACAGAACTCTGGGATTGAGTTCCGATGTAGAGCTACATGATTGACTTATAATAGTTCTTTAGATTTGTTTCTGGTTTTGCTTTTGAAAGGTGCAGAACTCTGGGATTGAGTTTCTATGTGCCAAGTTTAAAAGTTAAAAAAAAAAACAACTGGTTCTTTGCATGAGCAAAGTATCATTGAAATTGAGAAATGAGTCCCAACTTCATAACACAATTTTGCTTTTTTTCACTGTCTTTATAGAAAATACTTGTGAGCTATATATGAAAATGTTTCTTACAGCTATTTAATTTTTAATAAACTGGCAATAGGTACTAAGCTGAAATCATTTTGTGAAGGAATAATAAGTGATAAAAGGCAGTGTTTATGATACAGCTTTCAAGATGGTAATATTATACCTTTAACACTTTCAGTTTATACATATTTTTAAAGGACTTGAATATAAGCGATGTTTATATGCATGTTTGCCAATCCAAATAAGTTTTTACATGGTAGCAAATGGGCAGAGATGAAGACAAGATCATTCAGTGGTTTTTATGTGCTGTTTAAAATTGTACTCTCAGGGCCCTTAGGGCTGAAACAGTAGTATTGGACCTCTATGAAGGGTTCATTCTCTATGGTCTTTTCTGTAGCTGTTAAAGTTGTTCAGTTTATAAGAAAATAAGCAAGAAAAGGAAATCCAGGGATCAAGACAATGTGTGGTCATGTTCAGTAAACCCTGATATTACTGGGGGGAAAATGCCCCTGAAAAGTGTACCATGAGAAAACGTTGGTATAAAGACAGAGCTGCTTTACAGTAAGTGGGGACAAGATGAATTCTCAACTATAGACTTGTTTCCTCCAAAAATGCTTGGAGGATCTTGAGGAGATTTCGTTGGAAAGTTGTATCCAAAATGGAATCTAGTAATAACATATGTTTCAAGTGCATTTGATGAACATGCAAATTGAGGTTTCATGAATGCCTGTGTTTTCTTTGAATCTTTGCTAATCCAGTTTTCATTACTTTATGACACATTACATGCTTCTACTAGTAAACATGAGCCAATCATGTTTTCAAATCTTTTGCCTAGAACTGCCTTCTCCTTTCAACATTTCTCTTTCATAACCTGAAGCATAAGTAGTCTAGCATTCATCCATCCATTCATGAATTTAATGGATTGCAAGGTAGAGTTACTTGTGAAATTCAGAGATTGGAAATGGCTTGCCATTTTAGAAGGTAAGGATCAAAGTCATGCCCTGAAATATATCCTGAAAAAGTCTTACTCTGCTATATGATCTGCAGTTTAATAACTTACTTTTAGATGCTTTAAGTTATGAGAGGTGCCCCTGACATTTTCTGAATCTATTAGAACCTGGGTACCATTTTTCACTGGCTTCATTCTTTCATTTCATGTGTTTGTTCATTCTCCATTCATGCACTAGCACATTCGTATGCTGGTTTATGGAAGATGAATTAGAAATAGTTCCAGTTCTCAAGTAGAAAGCCACAGATAAATAAAGTGCTAAGTATGTGATACCTTAAGTTGTGGTTAGATTGCCCTTGGAGCACAGATGAGAGAGTAATCGATTACATTTGGGTCCAAGAATGGGGAAAGGGAAGGAATCAGGAAATTGAAAGAGCTAACCTTGGAGCTAGACCTTAAACTAAGGCTACTTTGCAGCTCCCAGTGTAGAAGGGATGCGGAAGACAGCTCCCCACAAAGGGACAGATAGTATGGGTAAAGGTGCGGAGGCCTGCATACGAGAGCTTGGTGAGAATTTGGGTGTGGCATTGTGTGGAGAGTTAGGGGGGATGTGAGCCTGGAAAGATAGCAGGAGAGCAGTGGTGAAGGACCTTGCAGGAGATGCTGAGAGCAGGCTTTCCCTGCTACCTCATCAGATGCCTGTTGCTGGTGGGGACAGGTGTTCCTTTGTTCAGAACTTAGGCAGTGACTAAAACCAAAGCAAGGCTGGTTTGGGGACAGAGTTCTTCAGTTATGTATTATGTCGTGTCAGTGCTGAGCTGAAAGGCCTCTTCCACACTCAGAATTATATGCTGGCAGGGACCATTCATTTCACCTCATCGAGCTCCTTAGTTTTATAGAGGGGGCATCTGAAGGGCAATGAGGTTGAAGAACTTAATAGTTTGCCTTTAATAGTTATCAGATATTGTATAGCTGAAGAGTAAAGTCAGAATTCACCCACACAGACTTCTTGGATAAGAAATGCAATGATACACACTTAGGATCCAGACATCTTATCATCCCAGTTTTAAACAGATCCTCTGAAATTTGAGTTTTCACTCATCTTTGATAATCATTTGGTTCTTAGAACTTTCAGCATCCTCTTAAAATAGAATTGCCAATAATAAAGGACTCTGACTGCTTAAGACCAAAACACTTAATAGTAATGGTTCTGCCCCCATTCGTTCCCTCTGTTATTATTTACTGAGCTCAGATTGTGTGCCAGGCTCTGTACTGAGTCAGGTATACAGTGGGGAACTAAAACCAGACGAGTCCTTACATCCATGGACCTTATAGTCTGTTGCAAGGGACATCATTCAAAACTTAGACAAATTAGGGGGATGGTTGAGACGTATATGGTGTTACGAGTGTATGTGGTTGGGGTAAGGGGCTGTGAATCAAGGAAGGCTGATCACAGAAGCAACATTTCTGGGATGAATCTAACTTAACCTGGCAGGGAGGGAAAGGAACAGTGTTCCTTATAAGGGGTCCATCATGGGCAAAGTCCTGTGTGGGAGGGGATATAGCAGGGATGGTCTTTGTGACTGAAGTATAGAAAGTCAGACTTGAGAAGTACAGGGTGAAACCAGAGAGGAGGGCAGGACCTTCCAGGCTGTAGTACTGATTTTTCTGTTATTCTCAGAGCTTTGATATATTGAGCTGCAGGATGACATCATCGGGTATGCATTTAGAGAAAACCTCTCTAACTGCTGTATGAGAAATGGATGGGAGAGGAACCTGAGTAAATGGGCAGAGACCTACAAGGAGACTGCTGGAGAAGGCCAGGCAAGAGCTGGGGTAGTGTGGAGATGCTGAGAAAAAGATGGCTTTAAGAGGGAGATGCTTAAAAGATACGATCATTGGGATGTGGTCATGGATTCGATACATGGGTCAGGGGCATATGGATGACCCCTGAGTTTCTGGCATATATAGTCATTGGACACAGTGCTAACTTTCAACAGAATTGGGAGCAAAGGAAGAGGATCTGGTTTGGTGTCACGTAAGACTTCTATGAGCCAAATAGCAGCATGAAATAAGAGGATAACAACCTCATTAAGTTGTTGTCTGGTAAGGCATGATATATTTTTTTACCTTTTCCTTTAATACAAAAGAAGTTGAACCTAATAAAATTTTCCTGATGCTGCATATCCAAAAAACATTCAAGTACAAATGTGAAAGAATCAAAGGTAATGCTGGTGGCATCACGGATATTGTATTGAGGAAGGACAACCATGGAGACAGGGATCCTTCCTAGAGGGCTTTGCCGTGGCCCTGTTGAGAGATGCAGGGAAATCCACCAAGGGGTAACAAGATAAAGCAGGACTAACAGTGGAAGACTAACATTTTAGAATGGGTGATTGGGAGAGAGAAAACTGCTTGGATTTGGTTAGAGGCTGAGGGAAGATCATGAGTTGAAATGGAGGCATGGTAAGTTCTAGGTACTTAGACATCAAAATAGAGACATACAAGTTGAAAGTTTGTGTCAGAGGCTCAGGGCACAGATCAGGACTGGAGAGAGACTTGGCCGGTCACATGTCAACAGGAGGTTCTGGGAGTCTTAGAACTCTCTCCAAACAGTGAGAATGTATGTGGATAGAAGAAAAAAAGTATAGTTTAAACAGCCAAGGTATTTATCGAACAATCAGAATATAGCAGACAGGGTGGTAAGTTATTTCTGATAGGGGCCTTATTTAGTCCTCCACGCATGGCCTTTTGCAGTTTCTTTATTGTTACCCCTTTTGCCTGATGAGGTAATGGAGATTCTGAGAGGCTGGTATCTTGACCAAAGTCACACAGCTAATAGGTGGTAAGATCTGGGCTCAGACCCATGTCTCATGATGCCAAGGTTGGTGCTCTTCTCCTCCACCTAGTCTTTTTGACACCAACATTTAGGAAGAGGGCTAAGAAAAAGTCTACAGAAGAAGGCTGGAGGGTGTGAGAGAAGCCGTAGAAGATTCCAGGGAGGGATAGACTCCTGAAGGGTGATATGAATGTGGTCCCAGTGAGGGACAGAGCAGTTTCAGAACACAGTGAAGGGCTGAGGCATGAAGCCTGGTAAAGAAATGGAATTCATGAACAGTACTGCTGTATTCAAGAAGGTGATGAGGGGCAGGAGGGAGCAGCCTGCAGCAGGGGAGGTGTTCGTGGCGGCCTTGAGAGGTGCAGGGCATTGGTGAGTGGTGAGAGCTGTACACAGAACTGTGTGAGGTCACCCATGCACTCAGACCTCCGGGAGAAGCATCAACCCTACAGGGTTGTAAGTGAACCATGAGGCTTGTAAGTGGTTCATGAGCATAGAAAAGCAATTCTGGGAGCAAGCTTGCTTTGAAGTCTTTTAAATGGTACTCAAACTACTGTCTGTTCAGTTGTTGATCCCTTATAAGAAGAGGTCTCTGAAAGTTATTTAAAGTAATCTGTCAAGATATTCAGACCTGTGATTATTTTTCAAGCAAACATCTTCTAGGCCATCAACATGAGGTCATGTGGTATTTATGGTTATAGTTAGCAAATGACATCATGTATTAGTGCTTATCTAAAATGTTCTAACTCAGTTACTATGTAGTTAGTTTTATCCGTCTCATGTACTTTGGGTTATATTTTCTGTCCTGTGTTTGGATTTCTGCTGCTAATTTTGTTTTGAGATCATAAAAGTGCTTTAGACTCTTCTGAAAGCCCATTACTTACTGGCATGTTTTGAGTTTTGACAGATTCATGTATTCCTTCAGGCCTTTGAAATACATTCATAGCAGTAGCAATCATTTATTTTGGGGATGGGGGTTGTATCTAAATCTCACTATCTGAAAGAGAATTATGAAATTCACTACTAAAATTTGGGCTTTTAAAAATCATACAGTCAGAGCATTTACTGTCAGTTTTTTGTTTTTGTTTTGTTTTTTTGATGTGAATTGCAAGATGCTTTCAGCGTCTGTAGCATTTAATAGGAGATGTCTCTTCTCTTTTCATGTGTTGAAGTACATTTTCTTTATTTTCTATCCTCACCTCCTTTATGACTCAAGTGTTACTATCCCAGGGAGAATTACTATGCTTCATTCTCTGTCTAACCCCTCAAATTGCCTAGGGGTGGTTAATCTACACACACTTTCTCTCTGTTATTATATCCTGGGCCTGCCCAGCCCTGCAAAATGTTTCAGAAACCAATCAATCTGTAACCATTAGGTAAAGCTAAGTGTTAACTCCTCCCAGTCCACCCCCACCCCGACTCAGTCCAAATCCAAATGGTCTGAGAGCTAAGGCCTGTGGGAATGGTCATGGTGGCTGTGTGTTTAGACCTGGGGAGAGATCCTGGCATTACCATTGATTACTGCAGAAGCAGAAGACTGCTTTAACGCCTTACTGGGCTAGGCCCTAGGGGCATATTATGAGCAAATAGACGCAGTTCCTTCTCTTGAGGACCTGATTGTCTAGGGAAAAGAAATATCCTTCAAACAGCACAGCAGAAAGGTAAACCAACCTTATGAACGAGTAAGAAATATATTCCTCATTTATTATTGAACACGTACTTATTGAGTAACTGCTGTGGGGTTGGCACCGGGACGTGGAGTGATTATACAGCAGGCAGGAGAGGGACAGCTCCTTGCTACGCTCTTCAGACAATGCCGCTGTTCGTATGTGTTACCGGATAATGTTGTTGATATTCTGTCTACAATCTTAGTAAATTCCACATCTCTGAAATTCGTATTTGTAATACTTATTCAACCAGGAAGTTGGCAAAATACGTAAATTTAAAGGTTGTCTTTCTTCAAGAATGTGTAAATTAAAATCTGACAGTCTTTTCTAGCTATCAGTGTGTACTTCCTACCCACGTTCATGTTTCCTAGTCAATAACCTTTACTAGGAAGTGGTCTAACTGGCTATAACTGATGTGCTTATCTCCATATATTCTGTACCATTTCTTACAGTTATTGCCAGTTTTCGAGGAACTGTCCCATATGGCCTGTCATTGGAAATTGGAGATACAGTTCAGATCCTGGAGAAGTGTGATGGTAAGTTGGCTGCTGGTGATTGTTTGAGGTTGCATGAACCTCAAAAATTTATAAACTTTATGAGCTGTCCAATGTTGGGACAGCTCATAAAGTTTACAAATTCTGTCCATACTTCTGTCGCTCTCTGTCAGACTACTGGCATTTTCCCAGTAGTCACAGTATTGGGTAGTTAGACAGAGACCTCTCTGACATTTCCACAACTCTCAGAAAGTTTTGGTTTCTATTACAATAATTATTTAAGAATGGATATATTTCTTGGATATATTTTTAAGGGATCTAAAATGATGTTTTATAATATATCCTTTTCAGAAAACTCATGAGGAACAAAAATAGTTAAATACCAAGCTCAAATACTTCTTTCTAGAAATTCAGTGCCTCAAAAATAGATTCAATTGAATAGAACATTTGTTACATGATAAAATAATTTCTTACTTAATAAGCAAAATTGTTTCTATACTTGAGGAAACAATAAATTGAAATTAATATAGTTATGGGGGGCTATATATTAACCATATAAATTCATATATATACCCTGTAATTGTTTTAAACTATAAAAAGATATGTTCCCCGTTAAGGATAGTGCTGTAAAGTTGATTCAGAGTTGCTTGGAGGTTAAGTAATAGAATTCCACAGAATAAAAATTACAGTGAGCTCGGCTGACAGGACATTGTGCAGATGGAGGAGTACCATTGGTTCCCACAGTGGATGAGACCTGGCTTCACTCTCATGCTGTCAGACTGATCCTACCCCAAGACCATAGGCTGTGGAATGTGTGCGTTCACTACAGGGCTGTGGCCGAGCACTATTCTTTGGTGGTAGAGTCTGGACTTTGCAGGCAAGCAAAGAGAATTTGGAAATAGAGTAAATCTTGTGTAGATTCTCGCACCTTCCTGAGACGGAGTGTTGCCTTTTATAAAATGGAGAGAAGCTGAGCTCAGAGAGGTCAATTAACTTGCCCATGACTCAATAGCTAATAAGTAGCAAAACCAGAATGGAAGCCCATTGCTCTGATTCCACAGCCTTTACATCCATGATGCATGTTTTTTATTTTTATATACATTTCTGATACAATTTTTAAATGACTTTATTAATAGAAGACTTAAACTAATAGTCACTTGACTTTTAATCTAGCCTAATCTCAACCCACACCATGTTTATATCTAGAATATTTAGACATAGGGTAAAATTCTGTCAGCAAAGGATAGATTGATTTATAATCATTTCTGTAAAGTATTATAATGATTTATTGAAATATGACCATGATTATTTCTTCACAGGCTGGTACAGAGGATTTGCCTTAAAAAACCCAAATATCAAGGTAAAAGTGATTACTTTTAACCATAATTATGGGATTTAAAAAAATAGTTAATTTACTTTGTTTCATTATACAACTGAGATTACTGTTGGGACTCCTAGTTGAAATGCTAAGTGGCATTTTTGTAATTTTGGAAAGTCCTTTGAACTTGGATTACAGTTAAGACATGCTATTCAAATGGTAATCCTGTGTAGCTCTTGAAATTTGTACTAAGAAGACCTTAATAAGCTCATTATATATAAACAAAATCTTTTTGAAGTGTTAGTTTTGCACAGAGCGAAATTAGAATTCAGACAGGGGAAATATGTGTTCTAAAAGAAATACTGAATAGTGGTATTTAATCTGTAAGTTTTCTATGGTATCATTTGTAAAAAATTGATGTGAAGAAACAGGTTTATTTTAGGGTATGTTAAGAGTCCCTTTGGGTTTGAGGAACTGAAACTGAGAAAATCATATTATGAACACTCCATCTCTCTCTGTCGTTCGAGACAAAAACTAAGACTCATTATCCTTTATATATTTATATAAATCCTTATGAATTATAGTAGGAAGTAATATAATTTTTCTTTTACCTTTCATTTGTATAGTTTATGATTTTGACACTAATCCTTACTAATATCTATGTTTTTCTACTTTGTTCTAATCTCCTTAGCTTTCATCCATCCTACTCACATTCTCTAATGTTTTCTTATATGCCATGTTCATTTTTTGTTTTAATTCTCATTTTATTAGGATTGTAGGTAAGAAGTTGTATCACTTCTATTAGCAAAATATAAGTAATTTAAACTCCTTTGCCTGCGTTTCCACTTAAATGTACCTTTCCATGGATCATCCAACTATGTTTAATTACTTTATTTCATTTATTTTAGTTCATTCTAAACAGCTTGATACTTTAGCCCTCATTTCAAATTATTTCTGGATATCTGCAGGCACATGCAAATGTAGCTGCAGTATTTAATATTTCATTTAGAACATGTTTGAGAAATAATTTGTTATGATTCTTCTGTTATTCTAACAAACCTCAAGTTCTGACTTTTCCTTATTAATTACTATAATTACTCTACTTGTTATTCCTACCATAATGAGGTAAATTTGAATTCCAAAGAAAAAAATAGTTATTTTTTTAAGCTATATACCTGTTTGTTCCTGTTGTATATACAGAATTTGCTTGTTAAATTTTATGTTATCCTTGGCTCCAGAGTGGTGCTAATGTATTCAAATGACATTTATTTGCCTGAATATTTAATAGAAGTTGTCATTTAATTGTACATCAAAAATCATTTAGAGAATATTGTCATTTAATGGATAATAAAATTGATGCTCTTTTTTTTAATTTTTTTTTTCAATTTCTCATTTAGAACAAAGGAGTAATTTCCTTGCCCTGTCTTTCCTCTACAATAAAGAGCTTTAAGCTAGCATGACTTCTTTTGTTTAAATTTTTGTTCCATCAGAGTGGCAGCCGAGTGATTAATTGCTGCTATGTTTTCCTCAGAGATCTTCCCTTACATGTAATATACGTACTGTCTCCAAATTCATAGTGGTCTTTTTTAAGTGTATATTTTTAAATAGACACATAAGTATTTTGGAGAGAAGAACTGCAATTAAAACAAACAAGAAACCCCTTCTTTCAAACCTCTGCAATATTTCTTTAAAAATTCTTAGTTAACGTGCTTTCTATCTAGAATTCTTAAAAATATAAAACCAATAAAAATTTTCTGTTTTATAAAGAATATATTTTTGTGTGGGATTTATTTTTTTTAATTATATTTATTTTGAAGTATCTCTAAATTTGTAACCTAATAAATAGTAGAAAATAAAATGAATAGATCTAAGTTACAATAGATTTAGCCTGTAGGATGTGGTGGAGATTCCTTTTTCCTGGTATTGTCATGGTTGTGCGGCTGTATCTTATACATATGACTTGTGAAACTAACCCTGCCGTAATAGACAGCTAGCACCATAACCTTCATGTTTTTTCTTCCAGGGTATCTTTCCTTCCAGCTATGTTCACTTGAAAAATGCCTGTGTAAAGAACAAAGGGTAAGAAATGAATTTTATTAATAGTTGGAGGATTTTTCACAGAACCCATTGCTTATTTTGGAATTTGAAAGGCTTAGTAATTGTCTTGAAAAATGAACTGTAGAAGGTAATGCCATTGTCTGTGTTGTTTGATGAAGACAGATTACATTAAGGCACTTGGAGGAGAGAATTAAGGAAACATGTCTGTGTGCTGGGCTACAGCAGGACCTGGGGCACCAGAGGTCTTTCATTGTCAAGGTATCATGGAATCGGCCTAATCTTAAGCAGAAGGAGTTGGTTGTTTTTGGTTTCCTGCTGTGTAGGGAAGTGTGGCTGTCACACCCATCAAATGCTGAGTCATGTCTCAACCCCGGAAATTTCCTAGATTCACCATGGATTACAAGCAGCCAAGTCTTTATTTTCCTGTTTGGGGTTAATACCATATCCTTGTGTGACCACTTCACAAAGCCACTCTTCTACTTCAGAGAACGTCATTTCGATGCTGCTTTGTTTGATTGAGCTCAGTGATCACTTAGGATTGCTCCTATATTTAAAAAGTTTTTTCCATCTATGTTCAAAAGGACTTGAAACAGCTGTTAAGATAACAGATTACTCAAATAAAATGTCACAAGGTAAAGCAGTAGCACTTGCTTATTTAAGTGGTTAACATAAGCAGAGTATTCATTATAGTGGGCCATGGATTTGGACTCAAGCATTTGCTGCCATTGTCACAAGGAATATGTGTTGGATCATTGAATAATTTTCATTTTATGACAAAAGAAACAATACAGATTCCACCATAAAAATCGCAGTATTCCTCAAATAGCGAAAAATAGGAATTTGCTAAATCATTAAAAACACATTTTAAAGCATATTAAATGATATATTCAAACTTTATTTTTACCAAAAAACTTCCATGGATGCTATTCAAATAGATGGTTTTTATATCCACTCTATAAAAGTAGGATATTAAATCTTAGTTCAGTGAAATAACTTCTGCAGGTGGCTGAGAGTCTGTGGTATAACTACTCTGAGTATATGGATAAAACTTAGAGTCTAGGAGATCCTTACACAGTATGTCATGTATATGTCAGTTACTTTAAGCAATATCATTGTTATTTTCTTAGTAGTAGTAGTAGTAGTTCATTATTTAAAACAGATTAAAACCATAATAATTCTAATACTAATAATTACAAATACTATTATTCTTTCAATAAATGTGTGTCTTTCAGAAATGTTGTGCAGCTGTAATTTACCAGAAATGAGTCAAGTGGAGTTATCAGTCCTGGACTTCTCCTGCCAGGCTCTGTCCAGCTCCTCTAAAGTAAATCAGGGGACACTCCAGAAAGCACACTTACTCTTTATTCTGACCTTTCTGCACTAGTGATCTGGGCTAGGCAATGTGGAAACCCAGGGTTTCTAGCCTGTCTCTTAAAGGGTCCACCTGGGCAGACCCATGCACCCAGTCCTCTTTGCTGCCTTTTTCCCAAGCCCAGCCTTGGTCCCCTCAGCTCTCCAGAGCAAAGGGCCACCCAGCCCCATCTTACGCTCTGATGGAGGAAGAGAAGAGAGACAATGCTAGCAAAGATGATGTCAGGCATCACTCCACCCAGTGAGAGTCCTCCCTCTCAGAGTGCATTGTGATGGGACATAGCTTTAATTAAAACTTTTTATTTATTTATTTATTTGTCCTAGCCAGTAACTAGTGATTTCTGGCTCCCTTCCCTGAGTCCAAGGAAGTTTAAATATTGCATAAAGTTGTCTCAAAATTCGGTTGGGTAAGTTTAAGACTTGGTTGTGGGTTCTCTGCCTGACACAAGGCATGATAAGCATTATACAGCAGGAGAACCTCAGGATAGAGCCAAAGCTTATTTTCTTTAAAAAAATATTGAAATTGATTGATACCCTAGATTCTAGGACTATTAACTGGAAGAAAAACTTTAGCCTGAACACATTTGAGAACACGTATTGCCAGGGGATTGCTTTCCCAGACAGGAACCTCTTTGGGATTTTGATATCACCTGTCTTATTTTTAGGGGATTAATGGCCTGATAGCACATCAGGATGAAACAGCTGCAAAGTACATCTCAGAATAACTGAACAAAATATAATTTCAGGGGAAACTACTTATGACAGACCATATGAATGTTGATTTTGGCTTTGGTGTAATTAAGAGGGAAATAGCTGCTTCACCTAAAATGTCAATTTTGTACTTTTGAAAAATTTACATTTTGAGTGAACAAACTCCAGGTCAACTTCCCACAGGATGAATTGCCTTTATGTTCTTTCCTGTGTCTTCAGAGAAGTGTAGCACTGACGGGGGTCCTTAAATTAAATTAGAGTTTGTGAATGGTGAGGTCACTTCTGTGTTGTTTAATTACTCTTGAGGGCATGCCACTTTTTTAAATATTAAGTAGGTTGTGGAGGTTTCCTGGAAATTCACTGTTCCATCCTTGACCTCGCGTTCGATCATTTTATAACCTTTGTCTTCAAATATTCATCATTTAAATTGCAACAGCTGCTTCAAAAGCAAAATAAATGCAGTACCATTTGAAAATATCATATGCAGACTTGTTAATAGGTTCTGTACATGTCACTGTTCATATATTACTGTTTACTTTTATTTCTAGTTTCACATCCCAGCTTTATACTTTCAGCTGTGTTTTAGCTCTAGAAAGAAGTAAAATAGTCACTGGGTGAGCATTTTAGCAGCAGTATGAAATGAGGAGGTGAGACTGTTGGTGAAGAAATGAAGGCAAGATTTTACTTCCCATACTTGCTGTCAAGAGGACTTTACAAAAGACAATTTTATACACTTTGGATATAACATCAAAAAGGAATGCATTAACAGTTATTAGCTTCATGCTAAGAAGGAATTTTCCCTTGTTCATGTACATAACCTGTTTCAATGTCTAATAGGCTAGTACCTTCTACATATTAGATAATGTCCTTGAAAAGAAATACTCAAATGAAGAAAATAATCCTCATCAGTTTAGTTGATAGCATTTTTTTGAGAAGTTGTAGTATTAATAACCACTTACCCATTTTAACCTGCACAAAAACTGAAAGAATTTGAAAAAAGAAACTAGAGATTGAAAAAAAAAATTGTGTCAAAGATAGGATACAGTGGACAAATTCAATCTTCTGGGTTTTTTTTTTCTCCCCTCCATCTCCTTCCCTTTCTTCTCAACATCAGGACCACTGTACATAAACCTGCTAGATGTTGGTATGAATATTTTCCAAGTATAGTTAGTGACTTTTAAAGAAGAAATAGGAAGAATATATTACCCTAATCATGGAGAGGAACATTTTGCAATGGATATTCAAATATCTCTGATGTCTTAAACCCTTAACAAGTTCTGTGATGCATGACAACATTACTAGTAGTTAGCACTAACCATTTTTCATGGTCCCATTGGCAAGTAATAAAAATGAAGTGTTAATGAGATCAAGTGAGCATTCAGTCATCACCTCAGAGTCTAGCTGTTTATGACACTGAGTTAGTTAGGTTGTTTTCAGCGATCATATCCTGGTCATTGAACAGGCCTGTCACTCCCTTGGAGTCCTACAGTCACAGCACTTGGAAGGCAAAAGCCATCTCACAGTTTATGTAGCCTGGTGACCTCGTGTTACACACATAGACTTTTAGGCTTGGAGAAGTTGAGTGAGTTGCTGTTTAGAGGTCAAACTGTGCTGGAGCAGAACATCTTTGATAGTGTTACTTCTCCACCACGCCGCTCAGACTTGATCTGGGTGAAGTGGCTGGTTGTTCTGGTGTTGTCCTGCTGTAACCCACACTGCATGCCTCACACGACTTCACAGTCAGATCCTGGGTACTGTCTGCAGCACCGCAGATAACTAGGCAGCTTCCTTTCCTAGTTTGCCTTTTAGAGTATTTCAAAGAAGATTGTTGATTATGTTATTTGCAAATATACTCTGCTGCTGCTGCTGTTTAATTTCACAGACAATTTGAGATGGTTATTCCCACTGAAGATTCTGTTATCACGGAAATGACATCAACATTAAGAGACTGGGGAACCATGTGGAAACAGCTCTATGTGGTAAGTAAGTTTTTAGTGGCATCATGTTTTGGATAGAGAATTGTTTTAAGAAATATCTGAACAAAAGTAAGTGTCAACTAATATTTGAGTACCTGCTATAAGTCACTAGCACTTCTCTGGGAATGGGGGAGACGGAGCTTAACAAGGCACAGTCTTGTTTTAATCCCTGTGTCCAGCCAGTTCTTTTTCAAGCTGCAGGAATGTAAAAGATTACTTTCCTGGCATCTAATCAAATAAGATGGTGTATATGAAACGAGAGTTAGGCTTTCTGAATATCTTTAGCTTTCCAGGAGAAATAAACTTATTTTCAAAACAATTTTCATATTGGTAGTACTTTCTTATGTTCTAATTCTCTATAAAGTATTCAAATAGACTAAAAATGATAGGCTATTTAGCCAGAATCAAAGAGAATATTCTAAATATTCAAGAGAAAGGAATATTTCTTGGGGGAAAAAGGGGTCAGTGTTTTGGGTGTATGTGTAAATGTACCTATTTACTGATTACACTTATTCAGAGCCTTCTATGTTGAAAACCCTGTGGGAAATACTTTATATAGAGTATCTCATTTAATTCTTGCACTCTTAATGAAATAAAGACTGTGGTCATCCTGAGTTTACAAATGAGGAAAACGAGGCAGAGTGTGAAGTACTTGCTCTAGGCCAAGTAGTTGGGAAAAGGCTGAGCTGGGATTCTAGTCTTGTCTTCTCTTGTCTTCTTTTCTCTTGTCTTCTTTTTCCTCTCCTCTCCTCTCCTCTCCTCTCCTCTCCTCTCCTCTCCTCTCCTCTCCTCTCCTCTCCTCTCCTCTCCCCTCCCCTCCCCTCCCCTCCCCTCCCCTCCCCTCCCCTCCCCTCCCCTCTCCTCTCCTCTCCTCTCCTCTCCTCTCCTCTCCTCTTTTCTCTTTTCTTTCCTTCCTTCCTCCCTCCCTCCCTCCCTCTCTCTTTTTCTTTCTTTCTTTCCTTCTTTCCTTCCTTCCTTCTTTCCTATTGAAGTGCAGTTGATTTACAATGTTAGTTTCAGATATACAGCAAAGTGATTCAGTTATACATATACATACATATATATATACACATATATTTTCAGATTTTTTTCCATTATTGGGTTGGAATTCTGATATAAACCTAGTGCCGTCACTCTGAACCACTCAATATGAGGAATTGGGGGTGACGTTTTGGGGAAAATGAACGCTATTTCTTCTTTGATTTTCAAAGGAGTTTGTAGAACACCTTAATCATTTGAAGGGATGTGCTCAAAATACAAAGGTGCACTTATCCTGACAACAGGATTTGAGACAGCCTGTCAAGGAGAAAAATCCAAATTAGTGAGGGACGTGGGCACAGAATGACCATTTTTATTTTCTATTACATAGAAAATGCAATAGGATATTTCATTGAGGCAAGAAACTCTTTAGAAGTCACTTTTAAAAGCCTTTTTGATGTTGGATTTCTCTGACCATGCCCTCCTGGAGCTGGTGGCTTTAGGGTTCTGTACTAAATCCACAAGACGGTCTTAGATGAAATGTCAGTGTCTAGGCTTTGCTGGGGTAAATATTTGCACAGTTAAGATGACTGAACTCACAGGCTCTGGGCTGGGAGATGACTAAGGAAATGCAGATCTCCTTTTTAGATTAAAAAAAATTGTGTTGGAAAGAATATAAAGCCCAAGTTATTATTTCACTTAAAATAATATTGTGCATGACACTAACATAGAAAATGAAACTGTATGAAATGTTCAAATCCCTGTGTCCTAAAATACCAAACGTAAGAGTTAGAAAAATAATGGCAGTGTGAGTGTCAACCGTTAGTTGAGCTCATGCGCCAGCAGTGTCCCTTTTATGTAGCTGCTAGTGAGGAACAAAGTTGAATTTCCTCTTGATTCTGCCTCATCCAGCTATTTTTACCTGCTTTTGAGGTTGTGAGCATCTATTTTGGGGACATACTTGATTGGCTTGAAAAATCTACGTGTTGTAAGCTCCAGGAGTAACCTCCTCACCTCCTACTGTCCTGAGTAATGGAGACAGAGAGAATTATTTCAAAGTTTCCCTGGATACTGGAATGGTCGTCAATTCTATTAGGAAGGAATAGACAGTTTAACCTGTGAATACCAGATTTTTGACCTGGAGAATGAGACTGACTTGGCTCTGTTGGACCTTTTGGTTTCTCTTTTCCTGATGTAATGTTTTGTGCCAGATGTCTGGGTTCAGGTTCATCATGCTTGAGTGTACTGGGGTACTGTCCAGGTTCTTTTCTAACAGTTTTAAGGCACCTAGCTCTCCACTGATGAAGCACTAATTTCTTGTCAATTTTAAGAAGTATATGAGATGTCCTTAATATATGTAGGACATTTAGCATTTAAAAAAAACACATGATAAATGCTTGAGAAATGCTAGTTGCTCCTTTTAATAACATTGGTAAGGGCCTAAATAATGTGCTTTAAGATATCACTTAAGAAAATTTTAGTTACCTAACCATAAAAGATTTAGGAGAAATGCAGCAGCCATCTTTTTTTTTTTTTTTAATTGAAGTACGGTCAGTTACAATGTGTCAATTTCTGGTGTACAGTACAGTGTCCCAGTCATGCATATATATACGTATATTCATTTTCATTAAAGATTATTACAAGATATTGAACATAATTCCCTGTGCTTTACACACACACACACACACACACACACACAAACACACAAAAGAAGAAACTTTAAAAATCTATTTTTAGGTACAGTGGCTAACATTTGTAAATCTCAAACTCCCAAATTTATCCCTTCCCACCCCTTTTCCCCAGTAACCATAAGATTGTTTACTATGTCCAGCAGCCATCTTTTGTTAAGCACTTTTGTGCAGGACTTTGACTGGGTTTTCATATATCTTCTCTTGGGGCTCTGCCAGGCAGTTTTTATTCTTGAATCTCACCAGAGGTAATCTATCCAAGCGTCCCATGCTAAAGTGGCTCTGAATTGAGGTCTGCTTCTCCCAGAATTATGCTATTTTTATTTTGCGGCAAATCAAAACTTACGCATTCTCTCCAACACTAAAATACTCACAGTTCGCTTCCTGCAGATACATATTACAGAAAATTTCTGATATATTGCAAGCATTTTTAGATATTAATCTAAACATTGTACTCTCTCTTTTTCATTTAACATTAAATCAAAAGCATTTTTCATGTTTCTGAATAGTCTTCATAACTACCCAGTTTTTAAAGTCCAGTTTTTAAAGAAGCATCATTTTCTGACTAGTTGTCAAAACAGACATGTACTGTTTTCATGCCATGAGTAGGGGTGTGATACGCTGGTCAGGGCTGCAGTGTGTCGCTGGTCCTGGCACCCCTTCCCAAAAGGGAAAGCAGACCAACTGATTTTCATTTTTATAAAGGATCCAGCTTCCTTCTCATCTCGCTGTTCTCTTAAACTTAAGTACCAGAGATGACATTATTAGGAAGTCAAGCCCATTCTTGTGGACAACTGCAGAACATCTTCCCTATGAGCAGAACAGGTGACTTTCACACTATTAACAGTCATTTCAAGTGGGAGCTGGCTTTCTCCTTGGTTGCATGAGATTTGACTTATTTTATGTCTTCCTTATGTAGTTTCTTTGACTCCAGTGGACTTTTCCTTCTGATCATGTAGTTCCTCAAGTTTTACTCATTTTTTAATTTTAATATTTTAAATTTATTTTTATTGACGTATAGTTGATTTACAATGTTGTTAGTTGTGTTAGTATCAGGTGTTCAGCAAAGTGATTCAATTATACATAAACATATAAATTCCTTTTCAAATTCTTTTACATTATAGATTATTACAAGATACTGAATATAGTTCCCCGTGCTATACAATAGGTCCTTGTTGTTTATTTTATATATAGTACTATGTATCTGTTAACCCCAAACTCCTAATTTATCCCTCCCCCTAACTTTCCCCTTCGGTAATCATTTGTTTTCTATGTCTGTGAATCTATTTCTGTTTTGTAAATAGGTTTATTTATATCGTTTTCTTTAGATTCCACGTATGGTATCATGATATTTGTCTTTCTCTGTCTGACTGACTTCACTTAGTACGATAATCTGTAGGCCCATCCTCGTCAAGTTTTTTTTTTGATCTTTTATATGACCTAAACAGAACTCACCTCTCAAGATCCGCCAAAACTAAGTACTGTAAATCAAGGTATTCCTTCATTCCTTCTCTGGCTGCTGGGATTGCACAGGGCAGTCATGGCCATAATGGCTGGGAGCTTACATCAGGTGCAGAACACAGACACTGACCAGTAAATGACAGAAATGTTGCATTACAGCACGTTTGCAATCACTTGTATGGGAGTGTATAACATGAGTAAAGAATAAGGTGTAATGGAAGAACAGGCTCAAGAGGGTGCTGTAGGAGTTGAGAGCAAGATTATTTTTGTCTCAGAGGAATCAGGAATGGTGTCGTGGAGAATGCTTCTTAATCAGCTGGCACATTTGTTTAACCTGCACCATACATGAAGATGCTTCTAGTCGCCACATATTGATAAAGCAGAAAATACAGCACTACTTTTTACAGTTAAAAAAAATAATAATAGGTTATGACTGACCATCTTTACCCATCACATAGAACTTGATGTTTCTGGCAGCTTATTTCTATAGAGGACATTAGATGAATCATAATCTCAGTCTTTTCATACCACTATTCCTGTAGCCTACCAATACTTTTTTTAGAAATTAAAAGCATGGTTTCTGGTTAAGAAAGATATATATAAGATATATACAATATCTCTTATTTCATATATACATATATGTGTGTGTGTGTGTGTATGTATATATATGAAAGATATAAAAAAGGGTTTACCCTAAATATCTCTGGGTAAGAGATATACACTTAGGTTTTGATAAAGGCACAGTATTCGTAAGTTTATTCTGGATCAAGACCATAACAATAACAGCAGTAGTAACAGCTGATATTTACATGATATTTATTCTGGGCCAGGCATTGTTCTCAGAGTTTTAATATATGAAGCCATCAATCCTCACAACAACGCTGTGAAACAGGTACTATGATAGCCATTCTACAGATAAGAAAATAAGCACGAAGAGGTTAAAGCCTTGCCAAAGGTTTTTCTGCCAGTAAAGGGCAAAATTGGAATATAGATCAAAGTAGCTCATCTTCCAAGTCTGGGCTGTTAATCACTGTGCTATGGGGCTCTCTTCACAAATGTTCTCTCTCGCCCATAAAACAACCTCACGGGAAGATAGTGCTGTGCCTGTTTCACAGATGACAAAACTCATACTCAAAGCCCATAAAACTAGTAAGTGACAAAACCAAGATTTGACGCCAAGAGTTTAACCCATCTTTCCAACTCAGCGACCTCACTTGATGAATTTCACAGTAGATTGTCTTGAATTTACATGAATGTTTAACAAGAAAGAAAGAAAACATTTTTTTTAAGTCTGAATACTGACCAGATAAAAGCAGTGAAAATCCATCAATGCAGGAGCGTGGGAGCCCTCTGTGTGCCCCGCTTCTGAAGGGAAACACACTAAAGGATTAAGATCAACATGCAGGAAATAATTGGAAAATGATGCTTTTCGTTGGATTGGCTTTAATTGCACACAGCCATGCTTCAGAGAAGGGAGAAGAGAGTGTGGGCAAGAGTTCCAGACAGAGAAGATGACTTCCAGACAGAGGTAGAAGTCAGGCAGAGCCTTGAAGGATGGTGGAATTGATGGAGCTAAGGACAGGACTTGCGGTGGGAAGGGAAGCAGAGACCGGGCCAAGCTTGGGTGTGGAGGCTTTGTGAGGACCCTGGATGTGATGTCTGTGCTGGGGAGTCTAAGAAGTGAAGTTGGATTCTTGGGCAGGAGAGCAGCATTGTGAAATGGGATGCAGAGCATGGATGCATTTGGGGACACGAGGGGAGAGTCTGTCTAACAGAGAATCTGTCCACAGAGTGGCCAGCGTATAGTGGGTAAGCAGGACTCCCCCCTCTTCCTCTGTGGTGACCCCACATCTCAGCTTGCGGACTGACCGTTGAGTCTCCGCATTTGTGTATTTCCTAGAGAAATGAAGGCGACCTTTTCCACCGGCTTTGGCACATCATGAATGAAATCCTGGACCTGCGGCGGCAGGTGCTGGTGGGACATCTCACCCACGACCGGATGAAGGACGTGAAGCGTCACATCACCGCTCGCCTGGACTGGGGCAATGAGTGAGTACCGGCTAGCACCGGGGTGGGCGATCTCTGGTGGCTGAACAGGACAGCTGCACTGTCAAGAGAGGCGTCAGCCCCTGTGCAGCAGTATCCCCGGGAGACACCACAGGAGGCTGTCCGGTTTTCCCCTTTGGGGAGCTTAATGCAGACCGTCACTGATGGAGCCAAGAACCCCATTTCTAGGTGGGGTGGGCCTAGAGGACGTTGTTGGTTTTCTAGTGTCCTGTGTGGTCTGACAGTGTCAACCTACTCACAAAATACAAAGTGTTCACTGGGGCTCAGTCAGATACGATGTCTGCTAAAAATACATCTTGTTTCAAATAGGCTTTGGGTCGGCGTGTGTATTTCCTTTTAAATATATTCCTCTTCTGTATTGTGGTGATAGGTTGTTGGTATAACTGGAGGAAGACGCTAATGCTAACAGCTTTTGTTGAAAGTCTTATATAGGTACACCAGGCAAGGCATTGGGGTGACTTTCATGATTGCCCTGATTCTGCTTGCACATGTATATTAGTCTCTTTGAAAAGCTACTTGGGAGAACTCAGTAAAGAGCTATTCTTGACCAAGATTTACTTTTAAATAAAACTGTAAGTGACTAATCTAAAATAACAGCCAAGCACTTTAAATAGTAAATCTAATCACTCGACGCTCTGATCAAGGCTGATAACTGCACTAAATATGAATGTTAATATATGGGTGAGAAATTAGAATAAGCCCACTTTGACTATGATGTTGGCTTGTATGGGCTTAAGTTAAAGGAATGTAAATGGTCCCTCAGTATCCTGCAAGGTCATAGCCTCCCTCCCTTTCCTCTCCCCAATATTTGAACCTTCAAAGGATCTTAGGGCAACAGAATAAAAGAAAAGCAGACAGAAAAGGAAAGGCTGTAAAAGGTACACTACAGAAAAATTTGCCTCTCACTGAATCTGTAAAACCTGATTTGAAAGGAGAGTGCTACTTCCTCTAACCACGGGAAGCCAGACTTGGCTTTATCAGAAGCCAATTTTGATTCCCGCCAAGATGTCACGTACTAGAGATGTGAAGACGGGGACCTCCTGACACATTTCAAACCTCCATCTTGCCTAGAGTCCTTCTGCTATTTGTTTAGGGCCCTGGGCCATGCATCCTTTTATAGATGGTGAGGAGAGGAGCCCTGATTCATTTATCTTGAGGAGATTTGTTCCTTGTGCAGAATCAAAACCAAGAGCAGGTGTGGAATGCAGTAAGACGCTGGACTAGGAGCTCTGCTCTTTTAAGATGTGAGGCAAATTCCTGAGCGCTTGACTTCAGTTTCTTCGCTTGCTGAAGAAGTCTGTTGAGCTAGGAGAGACTCTGGGGCCCCTTGGGCTCCAGGGCTGTGTGGTTCAAAGCACGTGGCACTTCCTGAGAGAGACAGTTTGCCTGCCCCGCGTGGAGCCTCTGGGCTCCCTGTGTGAGATGGGGGAACACTTTGGAAGGGTAGATCTGAAGGCTGTTGGACTGTGACTTCGACTGCCTGTCTTTCACGTGTTTCTTTTTTGTTTTGAAAAAAACTTTGAGTTTTTTGCTGAATTACCTTGGCTCTTAGTCCTTATGCTGGTCCTCCTTTAAAAGACTAGTTTGTAAATAGGAAGCAAGTTGGATGAAGTTAGCTTATCAAAAATAGCTTAGAAACAGAGAACAGGCAAGAAAATGATACTTTTTCCATTTTAGGAAGGAAGATGATGACAGAAGGACAGGGAAAGGGAGGAAAAACATTAATTATGACTGAATCATGGCTAGTTTTGACTCACATAAGTTCTAGGTTGAACTTTGGGCAGTTCTACGGCTAATTTATGGTACGCTGGTAAAACATTGATGCATGGAAATGAACAGTGTAATTTATTTAGATCATCCCCAAATTCATGAGTTTTCTGAGATCTCCTTCAGTTTTCTTTGAGTTTCTTTGGCCACTTATTTAAAAATGACTTACAGCATCCAGATTGTGCATTTACTGTATTCCTTTAAATATGAGTTAGTTTTCTTACTGAGTAGTGCTAAGTGGAAAGCAAATTCAGATAACTCTCTTGTAAATTAAACCAAATCAAATTGCCCTGCAAAAATTATCTGTCAGCATGTAGATCTCAGGATGAACAGCTACCTTCTTACTGTGTCCTCACATGGCCTTTTCTCTGTGCTTGCTTGGAGAGAGAAATCTCTAGAGTCTCTTCTTTTGATTCTAGGAACACCAGTCCTATTGGATTAGGGCCTCACCATATGACCTCACTTCACCTATATTATCGCCCCAAGTCCCTGCCTCCAAATATAGTCATATTGGGGTTAGGGCTTCAACATACACATTTTGGGAGGACATAATTTAGTCCGTAACAGGGAGACCTGGGTGTTTTGAAAATAAATCACAGTGTTGTTTATACATTGAAATTCAACAAAAGTTAAAGAATAGGAGTGTGATTTTTAAGTTTGTCAAAGAGAAACATAATTGAAGAAAATTGAGAAGCTGTTTTAATATCTGAAAGACAGCGCCTGCCATCAAGAAAGCCACAGTCTTGTAATTTTAAGAACAACAGTCCCTCAGGGTGGCTGGGGCAGTACCTGGCTTGAAGTAGATGCTGAATTAATAAGAGATTTTTACTTATGAACCCCCTAATGAGGTTTTGGAGAGATCACGTAATTTCAGGATTTTTTTTTAATACAGAAATTAGAAAGCTGTGGTGATCTAATTGGAAGTGCCACACAGGAAGGCTTCCATGTTGGAGAGAGTGATGATGTGAAAGGAATGCAGGACAGATTGTCCTCAGAGGATTAGGCATGAGCCCTGGAGCCAGGTGACTGAGGGGAGTCTGGTAGAGAGACCTCATGAAACCTTTGGGACGGTTGTGGATGCCTGTGGAGATAAATGGAATCAGGTAGCATTGATATCAGTGTAGTCACATAGGTGCCTGGAGAGCAGTATGTTACCAAGGTCACTAGAAGGAAGCTGGCAGGATTATACTAATTTTTCTCTGTCCCTGGTAAGACATCACAAATCTGTTGCCATACTTGGTCCCTCTGAGGCTGGATAGAACCTCAGACTTTTTCTCAGTTCAGCAATCCGTGTGTCAGCCACAGTGAAATCTGAAATAAGAGATGAAGCCATTTTTGCTGCCCTAATTTCTGTCCCCTGCCTTTACTGAATTTCTCCTAATGACCTACCCCAGAACTCACCATGAATGAGGACTGTGCACATGTGCCAGAGATTCACATTAGAAATGTGCTCCCTCTGGATGTAACTAAGTATTTTGTAAATCCTAAAGGCCACACTTCCCTCTCTTCAACTCTGATTTCTAAAACAAAATTAAATGTAGCCCTAGCCCTCACCTTCTAGTGAGGAAGGGTTTCTGAAGTAGTAGTATGTAGGGTGCTAAAGGCTCCCCACCATGTAGCACCAAGAGTACCAGCCACCCCCCACCCCCAGTTGTGGGCTGTCATCTTCTGTTTCTCAAGTTATGCCCCGTGTTCAACCTAGTTACTTATTTCAACCCCAATAAAAGGTTAATATAAAATTGAAAAAAAAAATACAGGTGAGAGAAGCATGGTGAGTGATATATCAAATTTCAGGATGATACAGTAAAAATAATTGTTTTTAATATATTCTCTAGAGGTGACTTCAGCTTTTCACCCAAACTTGTGCAATTTGTTTTCTAGGCAACTGGGATTGGACCTGGTGCCGAGGAAAGAGTATGCGATGGTGGATCCAGAGGACATCAGCATTACTGAGCTCTACCGATTGGTGGGTATAGGAATCCTTGGCTCACAGCCTCGCTAATTTTGTGGTTTCTTTGACACTCTTCATACTTGACTGATTTCATAAGAATAGGATGTTCCAGGTTTAATTTGGAGCAAGTAGAGAGAATTGAGAGCTGAGGTGACCATGCCCCAAGTACAAAACTGAGATAATTTACCCATTTCTGAATGACCCAATGTTCCCTACTGAGCTCTCAATGCCCAGGCACTAGGAAGTAAAGCCAAAGAAGTTTTAAGGGTTTTTTATTTTGTTTTGTTTTGTTTTGTTTTTGCTAATCTTTGTATTTTGCCTAGTCTAGAGAAATGCTTACAAGTCATAAGTATTTATCTGTTGTGTTTCAGGGCAATGTTGTGACTAATAGTTTCCAGTTAGTGCTGACCAGTTAGCACCCTTCCCTGACCCTGTTATCACAATGTGCAAAGACTGTTGAAAATGTCTCCCTCTTGGTCTCCAAATACGGATCTAACTCCATCCCTCCCAGACTCCAGTCCTATCCTAAGTGCTTAAACTTGCCAGTAGTCCTAAGTTATTTGATCATACTGCCCGTAATGGCTTTACCTATGACTTGAGTGTTTTTTCCTAGTTACATGGTAGATTAAAGTCCACTTATTTACTTGGCATCTAGGTTCCTCAGATCTGGTTCCATCTGCCTTGTATTCAGCCTTGTCTTCATATTTTTATAATGTTTACCTAATTTCTTGATATTAACTAAGCTCTTCTAAAACCTCAAATCAAAGAAGAATGTGGTTGGAAAGACTTGCAAAACCATTACCCCAGGTATAATTTTGCTTTGATGTAGTTACTGTTGCATCTTACCACAATGTTCCAAGGAGGAGTGACTGTGGTAAATAGTAGACTCCCTTTTGGAAGATCCTGCCTCTTTTAGGGTAACTTTCCAAGTTTATGGTATTCTTCATAGAATAGTAGTTTATTATTGACCTGAGATTATCAGAAAAATGTGGGGAAAAAATCATCAGTAAGTCCATCAGGTGTAGGTTTCATTTGAGAAAGAAGTTCTTAATATCCCTTTCTGTTTTTTCCTTAGTCATCTGTCTGGATTATCTACAGCTCATTATGTCTGTTGGAATAAATTTCATTTTTGTGGAGAATTTCCTTTACACTGAGTGTCTTGAGAGTGATGTTTCCTGCAGCAACCCTCTGTAGCATCAGTTCTCAGCAGAATATCTGGCACAGAACAAAACAAACACAGTGAGAGGTTGGTTGGAAGGGTGGAGGCAGAGATGGAGGAAGGGGATACGAGTATTCCAAGTTAAAGTCATCACTAACTATTAGCTTGTATAACAAACAAAATCTCTGTAATTTATTTGCCAGTCACATCCTCTAATGGGACACTTTTATTATAGTTCGCTTATTTAACTCATTGAGCATCATATTTTGTCTCTCGCTTTTGTTTTTATCTCCCTCTCAATTTGAAGTTTCTTCACAGTGGGTACTGTGTCTTATACTTTTGCTGTTATGCCCAAGGTAATCTAGCACAGTGCTTTGCATTTAATAAAGCAATCACTTAATGTTTTTGAAGTCATTCTGGTATTATGAAAAGACCATGAGTATAGATCCAAAAATCTAGGTTTGAAATTTATCTCTTCCTTATACCAGCTCTCTGAGCTTGGTCTTAATTGCTAAATCTTTTAGAGCTTCAGTTTCTTAGTCTGTTAAATACAGAAATAATTCTGATCATGTTTGTTAGGAATATTAAATAAGAAATGTATGTAAAATGCCTTTCCTTGACAGATAATGTTTGCAAAGCACCTAAGCATTCAGTCAGTTTTTATTGCTTTCTCATCTTTATTTCATCCTGACTAGAGAAGCAAGGTAGCAAGAATAAACAGAAGCTTAGTTATGATAGAAATTTCTCTTTCACAACATGCAAATGCAGAGGCAGGATCCTGGGCTTATTTGTGATTTCATGGTGTCAGAAGCAAAAATCTCTTATCTTTCTGCTATGCAGTGCATGTCTTCCATTATCAAGGATACTTCACAGTACAACATAGCTGCAAGAGCTCTAGTCATTACACCAGCTCTCCTGCAGTAGGAAGGAGAAAGATTTCTCTAAGTTGGCTCAACTGCTTTAATGAGCCTTCCTGGAAATTCCACACAATACTTGCACTTATATTTCCTTGTCCAGAACATAGTCACATCCCTATATTTAGCTAGAGATGTCAAATATTTGATAAGCACGTTAAAAGTGTGTGACACAAATATGTTTTATTTTCCCTTGTTTGGTTTTGTATGCATGTGATTTTATCTCTGTTCTTTTCACTTAATGTCCTATGTGGGATGGCAAATTAATTTCATCTCTTTCAACATTCTGATTTGTTAGTGGTGGCTGCTGGGATTGTTAGGTCAATAAGATTTTGGAGTCTCCTCTGAGCTGTAATTGATTAGCAATGACTACCATTGAAGGGTTTTTTTTTAAAGTATGTTATAGCTCAAATCCTAGTCCAAAGTCTTCATTTGATGGATGAGGAAAATAAAACATTGTGATTTTACATGAAATTTTAATTTCTCCTCTGTAGTGATTGCATTTTACTGTTTCTAAGCAAAGACAGTAGCCCAAGAAAACTCAAATGATGATAAGCTTTGGAAGGAAATGCTTCTTTGAGGCAGATTCACATTCCTGTTTATGACCTGACTCAGGAGTAATTGGGTTCTCTGGAACACTGGTCCTTTTCTTTAGGCAACATAAATGGGACTGACTATGTTGACTTCACCAGGGAGAGTTGGCAGGACCCACGCCTATTCCCTTGAGATGGTAGTAGTGGTGGTGATTTATTGCCACTCGTGGATCAAGGACCATGGCATGGAGGTAAAATGCCCCAGCAGAGGATGTTTGATTAATTGTTGCCACTTCTTTTCTTTTACCGTGTCTTCTCCGTGTCATATTTGAAGCACAGGTGTTTGCATTTTACTAAATTCTTGTTGCATCATTAGAGAAAAAATCTTGTTTTAGGTTTTTGATAGCCCTGTTAGCAGATCTTTCTCACCTAATTGTGTTCATCTAAGCAGTAAAAAGTGCTAAGCCCCACAGTGTTAACATATGTCCACTTCGAACATTTGGTTTCCTGCCAAGGACCAGAGCTCAAGCCTTCTATAAATAAAGAGAACCTTATTGGCTAGATTCTCTGGATATTTGTGCATGAGGAGTGCTTTTTTAGGAACCTTTCTTGGTTTTTATAAGATCATGTTTGCTGCTTGCTTTGTGATCCTCAGTGGGTCAGCCAGTAGTTTTCAAAACAAGAACAGGGAACATTTGGCAGTGTCTGGAGACATTTTTAGTTGTCACAATTAGGGATGATGTGGAGTCGGGGGTCGGGAGAGGTAATTCTGGCATCTGGGTAGATGCCAGAAGAAGATGTTAAATATACTACAAAGCCCAAGACAGAGAAATAGCCAGTCTAAATTGTCAGTAGTGCTAAAGGTGAGAAAACCTGGTAGAGACAAGTCACGCAATAATGAATGCTTTAGTGGTCATTAAAAATTTGCGTCACTTATATAAATTTTGGGAATGAATCTTTCTTTTCCTAATCAAAGGTCTAGTTAAACCACAAGCACATTTAGAGTAACTGGTAGGTGCCTTTGTAACCGTAAATTATTTCAGAGATAGATTTTTGTCTGTGTTATAATTACCAAAGTATAGCTCTTGAAGTGTAAACATGCCTTTTTAATTTTGTTATTGTAATAATATTTTCACAGAGATATTTTTAGCAGGTCCCAAAAGTGGTGAATTACCAAGAAATGAACAAGTCGTCATAACTTACTTTAGTTCAAATCCGTCTTAGGCTTGGAAGGATGGTGGGTGAGGCAAGAAGGGAGATTTCAGGGCCATTCCTGAAGATGCATGTCACCTGTACAAAGGGTAGAATTAGGCGGGCTTATCACTAGCATGTATACAAAGACCAAAGATTCCCAGGTAGCAATGTTACAAAAGATGCAACAGTCCATTTGTCAGTCAGCTGTGACTTGCATCTGTCCGCATATGATCTCAATCAGTGATTCTCAGCCCTCATTGCACATTAGAATCACCTGGGGAGCTCTTTAAACTACCACTGTCTGGACCCCCACCCCCTTGAAATTCTAATTTAATTGTTATGGGATAAAACCTGGGCATAAGCATTTTTTAAAAGCCCTCTTGGTGATTATAATGTGCAGCCAGGGTTGAGAACCACTGATCTAGATATATTGGATTCTTTGCATGAGTAAGGGAGCTAATTTTTCCCCTCAGTTTTCAGTGAATGTCATGATTGATGCTGGGAACTTGGCACTGTTTGAAGTAAAGACCAGACATCTTCTTGAGGTCTGTTCTTTGAATAAGGTTTTAATATCTGTCTTTCCAGCTCTAGCCTTTAGTAGTTATTCGTTTCTTCATAGCAGTTTGTGCTTGGTTACCCTGAACTTTTAAGTAAATCAGAAAATAAGTTAGCAATTTGAGAAAATAAAAAGCTGCTTTATGAGTTAAAGATATGTAGTTTTATGAATGTATGATGCTTCCTTTGCCTTGTTAAAAAGAATTTTAAAGGCACAAAATAGAGCAACCTTCATAGAAAAAAAAAGACAGAATTATGCTTTTTTCTAGTTAGAATATTTCTCTGCAGGGAGCTTTTTCTAGTAATTATGGCCAACACATACTGCAATGCTGAGGTCCACTTTATAAAAGAAAATGTATTTACTCTTCACTTTTACAGAGACATGCCCAGTGTACCTGTTGAGTATACATTGCATTTGGTTAATTGCACTTCTTTTGAGGTGTTTACCTTTCAAATAGTTCAAATTAAAAGCTAAGAGCATGAAAAAATTCTGGTAGTTTTATGCTGTTGCATTTATAGCTATAAATGTAAATGGCATTTTTGCGTTCAGATGTTGGTCAGTCATTAGTTATTGAATTATACTTAGAAACATAAAAAGATGGCTAATGTAGAAATAGGATTATGACCTTAAACTCAAGCAAAGGATATGGCTCCGTTGGAATTAATCCCTGAGAGATGTATATATATATATTTTATTGTCAAGTGAGCCAGAAATGGTGGCCTCCTTAGTGGTCTGTGTTATGAGATCACTAATCCTCCATGTTCTTAGCAGCTGTTCTCATAATACACAGCCTTTGTGTATGTTTTCCCTGTGCCCTGCTCCTGAGTTGGTTCTGCTCCAAATGTGGTCCAAGAACTAGCTGGACCATGAACTGTTTGTAACTGGTCCAAGTATAAAAATGGCAAGTAAATGTTTTGGAACCTTTATAACATTTTGACATTACTGTGACATTTTTATTGTATTTTATGAAAATATCAATCTGCAGTAGGCTAGGGGGAGAAGCAGCCTGGTCCTTCAGTGCAGGTAGTTTGAGAAGCACTGCCCTGGGTGGTTCCAAATTCCTGCTCGCTCTTTAGCTCTCTGCTCAGGTGTCACTTTCCCAAGAAGCCTGATTGCCCAGACATGAGTCAAGTTCTCCTTGTCTAGACTCTTAACGATAATCTGGTTCTTCATTTCATTCATCACAGTTGCAGTTTTCTCTCTGTATGTGTGACAGTTTTGTTGAGGTCTGTTCCCCTGAATTGATCAGCTCTGTGAGGCAGAGGTTATTTCTGTTTTTCCCCATTATTGCATTCCTAGTGCTGGGCACATAATAGATACTTAACAAATATGTACAGAATAAATGATCATCCCCATGTTCTCCTCATCCTTAGAACCACAGGTGGTTCCTTTCCTTCCTCAACCTGTGGCAACTCTTTCTTCTGGTCCTGCCCCCTAAGTGCAGCTTACGCTGACTGTATTAAAGACAGAAGTGAGATGTGGACACAGATGCTGTTCCGACCTTTAGACATCTCACTGGCTTTCTTAGGTTGGCCTCCCCATAGCCCCACAGCAAATTAGAAACATTTGCTTACTCTAGTGGTTGACTGTCATTGCCACACTGCCTGCCTCAAAAAACTACCACAATTTTGCAATTTTTAAAAAGTTTTCAACTAAAAAATTTTTTTAAAGTTCTTTAAGAGAACTTTGAATTATGAGTAATGTGAAGTCATAGCTGCATTGTTCAGCTCCATCAATGAAATAAATGAAATGATCAGTTAGATAGAATTTAGTCTGATTTTTTAAAGATTTTTTAAGAATTTGTTCTCACCTTGAGAGTTGACAGGGTACTAATAGAATCCTTTGAACTTCATGCTGCCTGAATTCTACTCAGTGAGTTGGTATCATTTTTTTTTTTTATTGAAGTTGACAATGTGTCAATTTCTGATGTACAGCATAATGTTTTAGTCATACATACACTTATTTTAATGTTAATGATTAAGAGGCAAATCTTGTTAAAGCAGGATTCCTTGATGATTGCCAACTTCACAGTTTCTTAATTTTAGAAGTTGGGAGAAAATTTGGAATTTAACATATAACTAGATACCCAAAATCACAGCAAAAAACAAACAAACAAAAACCCCAAAACAAAACAAAAAGACCCACTAAAACTAAAAAAAACCAAACCAAAACCAAAACAAAACCACAGGACATCATAATCACTCCATAGCTAACTAGTCTGTTGGTTTCCATTATTGTCTTCAGTCCATGCTGATCATGTTTTTGTGGGATATCATTCAGATGGAGCATCGACATCGGAAGAAGGACACCCCGGTGCAGGCCAGCAGTCACCACCTCTTTGTGCAGATGAAGAGCCTCATGTGTTCCAACCTGGGAGAGGAGCTCGAGGTCATCTTTTCACTCTTTGACAGTAAAGAGAATCGGCCAATCAGGTAACTGCGTGTGGAGATCTGACTTCAATTTCTTGATGTTCGAATGACGGATATTTGTAACTGGCAAGATATAAGATAGACGCCTTGTATACACTTTTCCTCTCTCGGTCTCAGTTTTTTCATCTGTAGAGCTCTGAATTTCTAAGCTGCCTAACCTCTGGGTGTTTCCTTAAAAGTTAGATGAGATAATGCATGGGAAGTTTTTTGAAAAACTCAAAGGGGTTATAGAATCATAATAATTATTGTTATGATAATAATAATTATTATATTAAATGAAAGTATGGTGTTGGTATTGGGTCTGTTATTTGTTTGAGTTATTTTATGTTGATAATGCAGGGAAGATGAAATATGTCTAAAATCTGAAGTTTGTTTACTTATCAAGGTCAACATATTATATTTTTCAAATTTTCAGTTAACAGTTACATTATTCTTACCCTGTCTGCATCAAATGATGTTGAGAGATAACTAAATACTTGGAAACCTTCTCATTAGAGTTTCAGAGCTGGGAAATGATAAGCAGTCTTTATATATATATTTTTCTTTCTCTGTCCTACCTGTTGTAGTTTTCTTAGGGCAAATTTTCAATATTTAGCAAAAACTTACAGTGGATATTTTGGTTGTTATCCAGTAGTTGAGACTTATTTTAAGACTTTTATGTTTAACATTTTTTTTAATCTTATAGTTCAGCACAGTGCACACCATCTGTTACATTAAAATTTTTGAATTTGAATTTAGAATTAAAAGTATATCACAAATTATACATACTGACCCAACTGTACCATGCTTTAAAAAATAATCCTTAACTAAAATGTTGACAGTTTTAAGCAAAATGAGCCACATATATTGTTTTATAAACACAAAATAATCCTGGAGTATTTCTTCCCTGGTTTAAAAAAAAAAATATATATATATATATCTTTTTCTGTGGAATATTGTGAAGTTTATATTTAGTTCATTTATAAATTCTTTGGTGAATTAACTTATATGTTATTCATTATCTACTAGTTAAGAGTACTTCCTATTTCTTGACAGTGGACTATGTCCATAGAATTTAAAGGTGTTTTTGTGCAGCAAGGACAGAATTGATAATGTGTGGAAATAACAATGGTAATATAGTTTCAAAATCTACTTTATACACTGTTGGAGGAAATGAACCAGTGAGTTAAAAAAAACCTTGCCCTCTTCCCAAATCAGCATCACTAAAAAGGGAAGATAAAGGCATGAAAAAAGAATCCAAATTACAGCTTAGCACTGACTTGAGAAACGTGAAAGATTATTTAGAGAAAATACCTGTTTATATATTGAAGTGTGTGTTAGAGAGCTTGGCGTCCAGGTAGTTTACTTTAACTAAAATCTTCAGACCATTGTCTGTATAATGTATGGTCTCTAAAATGTTTAACAAACTCTACGAGGGGAGGGGAGGATATAGCTCACTGGTGGAGTGTGCGCTTTGCTTGCACGAGGCCCTGGGTTGAATCCCAGTATCTTAAGTAAATAAAGAAATGAACCTAATCCCCCTCCCCCCCCAAATTTAAGAAAGTTTTTTAAAATTAAAAAAAAGACTATATGGAATGTAAAAGGGAGAAATGAGCTCACTCTTTTACTGATTCCTATTCAGCTAAAGTTTTTGAGGAATCTCCATTCCTCTTTGCCATTAATGTTCAGATTGCACTGATAGGGTATTACTATTAGCTTATCTTTAAGTTTTGTCTTGTTATAAACATTTTCAGATTTTAAAAGATATTCCTTTAGGTTTTGATCAACAGAGTTCTTCTTCTTTTATTCCTATTTACTTGGTGAAAGTAGGAAAATAACCTGGCTGCAGAATCCCCAAAATATTGCTTTCCTGGTCCTTCGGTTCAGGCCAGGAGCTGGACCTTTTTCCTGCTCTGTGATGTGGTTGGGCTCACATGTGTGCCTGCCTCCCTCGGCCTCTCCCCCACCTTTTCCTTCCTTCCTCTCCTGCTCTCCACCTGTCCCCTTCTACCTCCCCACGTCCCTTTCCCTCTGTTACACACACCTGATATGGAAGGACCCTGGGTGAAATCAAGCCTGAACCCCTCCCCCGGCTTCTACTCACTGAGTTTGGCCATTGGCTCTCACTCCCCAAAATTCATAATTACTATAAAGGTGATTGGTAGAAGAATGTGTAGAAACAAAAATACACACTTACTAGGTGTTTGGAATAATCTCAGATTTCTTGACTTTCTGAGGCCTTGGATAGCACAGTGATTATTCTCTTCAGGAGTGTTCAGAACCTTGCCCTGAGTAGTTTGGATTCAAGCTGCACAGGGCAGTGTCACCATTACCTTCCTAAGAGGCCTTAGGATGCACAGATCTGAAGCCTGGGCTTGGTTCTTGTCTCTGCAGTAGATTGCTGCTGCCCAAGCCTTTCACTTACTCTGTCTTTTCCTTCATCTTGAAATGGGTGACAAGTCTTGCTTCCTTCATTGCTCCTGGCATAGCTGATGAGTGTAAAGTATTTACATCTTCCCAGAAAGAGGTATTCTAAATGTAAGATACGATTTTGAGACACTGCTGTGTTTCTTCTTATGCCCAGCAATGAATGTAGTGTGGGATGTGTGAGTATTTTAAAATCAACTTGAAGTTCTTTTCTAAACTGCTTATTTTAGAAAATTTCAGACATATAAAAAAAATAGAATACTATCATGAAGCCTCATGGACCCATCACCAGCGACAACAATAATCTACTAGGGCTGATCTTGTTTTAACTACAGCCCTTTCCATTTCTCCTCTTTGCCTCCAGTTTATTTGGTGTCAAATCCCTGACATCATAGTTGCGTATGTAAATATTTTAGAGTGTACTTATCTCTAAAAAAAAAGGATATAAAGAATTTATCACCCAAAATGTGAATATTCCCTTAACGTCTTCAATTATCCATTTCCAGTCAGAATTCAGATTTCTACTGACTGATGAATAGTGTTTTACAGAATTCATATAAGGCTTTTGTAATGTACAAGATCCAAAGGAAGTCCGTACATTGCATAGTTGAAAAGTTTCACAAGTCAACTTTTCAGCAGTAGTTTCCCTTTTCCTCTCTCTCTCAAATCCTTGTCATTTATCAAAGAGACTGGATCATTTGATTTTTTTTTCTTTTTCAGAATTTAAAATCCAATCCAAGTAATGAAATTCAGTAGCAAAAAAATGGTATAGGTAAGGGAATGCTTTTGTTGTTAAATAAGATCATTAGTGCTGTAATTTACAAAAACTAAAATATAGTCTAAGTGAAATCTTTATGGCATTGCCCTGACCATTAATCAAAGGAAGTCACCCTGTCCAGGTACAGGTGGAGGGGCCAACATGTGCAAAGCCTGTAGAGGTTTGATTAGGGAAAGTGAATGTCTGTTCCTCTCACAAGGCAGACAACTGGTTAGGACTTTTCATTTAACTTCCCTTCTCTAAGAAGCAAATAGCCAGCATTTTATTGAGTGCTAACCATCTGCCAGACTTTGTTCTGAACGCTTTAAATATATTATCAGCACTGACTGTACAGGGGAGGAAGCAAGGCACAGCAAGATTAGGAAATTTGTCTAAGGTGTTACCAAACTGGCAAGAAGCAAAGTAGAGGGGCCAAGCCAGTGATCTGGTCCCCAAACCTGCCCTCTAGACACCACCCCACTGGCCTCAGCCTCATCCCTCCTCCAGTGCTTCAGTATTTGAGCATTTCCATCATCGAGCAGGATTTTAGTGGCCAGAGTGAGAGCTGCCAAGACTGATAGTCTTAATAATAAGATGTTATAAATTATTGATAATGATAATACTGAAACTATTGTAGGGCCTCAGAAATATTCTGTGCTATAGAAACTGGGTTTTTCAAATTGAGTCCTTCTCAAGATACTTTCAGAATAGCAAAATGGCATCAACGCTTACTCTGTGTCACTGATCAAAACCTTAGATTCAGTGCTTGGAGATGTCAGATGCAGAAGGAGCCAACACGTGAAAAGTGCTCCCTTCTCATTCACTCAGTGGAACAATGATGCGCATAGTATTTCCTCAGTACCAGGAAGGGTATGTTTTCTGTCAGAAACTTAAAGCCATTTATCATTGACATTGGATGATATTTAGAAAGTTTGTTCATTTTACCTCAGACCAGTTTCGGCCTCATGATGACCTAGAATATTAAGACTCTGATGCCTGTTGCAGACACCTCTTACTGTGCTGGAAAGATTCAGGCGTATTCCGACAGCATCTTGCTAACATACACCTACCCTGTGCTGCTTTTCCTGTTTTCCTCCTCATTTGTTTGAGTAACACCACCTGCCCAGACAGAGCCCCCAGCAGGTACAGCTACATTGGACTCAAACATCAGCAAAGATAACATACTTTTATTTATTAGTCTGACACAATCTGACATGATTTCTCACCGTAAAAAATAATTTATTAGTAAAAAGAAAAATTGACCATTTTTGGAGAGCAGCTACCTAGCTGAAAGTTTGTAATATCCCCAGTCTGTAAGCATATAGCTAGAAAAGCCAGAGCATCATCCCCCTAGATGGCGTCTCTTGTTTTATTTTATTTTATTCTATTCAGTTCATTTAGCTAACACTTATATAATGCTTACCATGTGTCAGGTACTGTTCTAAGTTCTTTTAAAAATATTAAGTTATTTATCTTTGTAACAGCCCTATGAGGGAGGTACCATTAAATCAGTCATCCTCGGTATCTGTGAGGCATTGGTTCCAGGACCCCCTTCAGATACCACAATCCACGGGTGTCCAATTCCCTTCTATAAAATGGCATGATGTTAGCATATAACCTAAGCACATCCTCCTGTTTACTTTTAATCATCTCTAAATTACTTGTACTACCTAATACAATGTAAATGCTATATAAATAGTTGCTGGCTCACTGCAAATTCCAGTCTTGCTTTTTGGAAGTTTGTGGAATTTTTTTTCCCTGAATATTTTTGATCTGCTGTTGATTGAATCCACAGATGCAGAACCTACAGATAAAGAAGGTTGACTGTATCCCCATTTTTTCTAGACGGGGAAACTGAGGCACAGAGAGATTTAATAACTTGCCCAAGGTTGCGCAGCTGGTATGTAGTGGAGCTGGTATTTTAGCATGCAGTCTGATCAGGCATCAGTACTCTTAATCACTTTTCCGTACCTGTTCTCATGACCTTCAGTATGTATGATATTCTGTTTTTTTCTGTTATCCATTCTTTACTCACCAGTGTGCAGCAAGGGGTCTGTTGAGGGTGTGTTTTTTAAGGAACTGGAGTAGAAGAGATGTGAGCTTGTTAAGAATTGACAGGAAGGATCCAGTAACAAGGGAGAGGCTACACTCGGGAGAGGGAGGTCATTGCTAGATCAAGGTTGCTTCAGAGGCATCAGGAAACAGGCTTGAGATTGCAGGTGGGAAGGTCAGCCATGGGTCAGAGAAAGAGAGAAAGGAAAGGGAGAAAGGGCAAAGTGTAGATGTGCAAAAGCTGGGGTATAATATTAGGAGTATTGGGGGTGGGGGGATTTGTATAAAGAAATCAGACTGCAGGTCCTTCAGAGATATTTCGGGTTTGGTTCCAGACCACTGAAATAAAATGAATATCACAAGCAAGTCAGAATTTTTTTGTTTCCCAGTGTCTATAAAAGTTATGTTTACACTATATTGTAGTCTTTTAAGTGTGGAATAGCATTATGTCTAAAAATAAAAATGTACATACCTTAATTGAAAAATACTTTATTGCTGAAAAATGCTAACCATCATCTGAGCCTTCATCTTTTTTGCTGGGAGAGAGTCCTGCTTTGATGTTAATGGCGGCTGACTGATCAGGGTGGTGATTGCTAAAGGCTGGGGTGGCTGCAGCAATTTTTTAAAATAAGGCAATGATCAACTTTGCATCAATTGACTCTTTTTTCCATGAACAATCTCTCTTTAGCATGCAGTCCTCTTTGATAGTGTTTTACCCACAGTAGAACTTCTTTCAAAGTTGAAGTCAATCCTCTCAAACACTGCCTTATCAACTAAGTTTATATGATATTCAGATCCTTTGTTGTCATTTCAACTATCTTCATAGCATCTCCACCAAGAGTAGATTTCATCTCAAGAAACCACTTTCATTGCTCATCCTTAAGAAGTAACTTTTCATTTACCCAAGTTTTATCATGAGATTGCAGCAGTTCAATCACATCACCGGACTCCACTTCTAATTCTAGTTCTCTTGGTATTTCCACATCTGTAGTTACTTCCTCCACTGAAATCATCCATGAGGGTTGGAATCAACTGCTTCTAAGCTCCTGTTAATGTTATTTGGACTTCTTCGCATGAATCATAAATGTTCTTAATGTCATCTAGAAAGATAAATCCTTTCCAGAAGTCTTTCAGTTGACTTTGCCCAAAGCCATCAGAGGAAGCAGTATCCATGGCAGCTACAGCCTTACAAAATGTATTTCCTAAATAATAAGGCTTGAAATTCAAAGTGACTCCTTGATCCATGAGCTGCAGAATGGATGTTGTGTTAGCAAGCATGAAAGCAACATTAATCTTATTGTCCATCTCCATCAGAGATCTTAGGTGACCAAGTACATTGTCAGTAAGCAGTCATATTTTTAAAGGATTTTTTTTTTCTCAGCAGCAGGTCTCCACAGACCTTAAAATATTCAGTAACCCACGTTGAAAACAGATGTGCTGTCATCCAGACTTTGTTGTTTTGTTTATAAATCACAGGCAGAGTAGATTTGGCATAATTCTTAAAGACCCTACAATTTTCAGAATGGTAAATGAGCACTGGCTTCAACTTCAAGTCACCAGCTGCATTAGCCCCTAATAGGAAAGTCAACCTGTCCTTTGAAGTTTTGAAGCCAGGCATTGACTTGTCCTCTCTAGCTATGAAAGTCCTAGATGGCTTCTTTTTCCAATAGAAGACTGTTTTGTCTACTGAAAATCTGTTGCTTAGTGTGGCCACCTTCATGGATAATTTTAGCTAGATCTCCTGGATAACTTGCTGCAGCTTCTACATCAGCACTTGCTGCTTCACCTTGTGCTTTTATCTTATGGAGATGGCCTCTTTCCTTGAACCTCATGAATCAACCTCCACCAGCTTCAGACTTTTCTTCTGCAGTTTCCTCACCCCTCTCAGTCTTCATAGAATTTAAGAGAGTTAGGGCCTGACTCTGGGTCTGTCTTTGGCTTAAGGAAATGTTGTGGCTGGTTTGATCTTCTATCTAGACCGCTATAACTTTATCCGTATCAGCAATAAGGCTGTTTCACTTTCTTATCATTTGTGTGTTCACTGGAGTAGCACTTCTAATTTCCTCTGAGAACTTTTCCTTTGCATTTGCAACTTGACTGTTGGGTGTGAGAGGCCTGGCTTTTAGTCTGTGTCAGCTTTCCATATGCCTTCCTCACTAAGCTTAATCATTTCCAGCTTTTGCTTTAAAGTGAGAGACATGCGACTCTTCCTTTCACTTGAACACTTTGAGGCCATCGTGGGGTTATTCATTGACCTAATTTCAGTATCGTTGTGTCTCAGAGAACAAGGAGGCTCTGGGGGAGGAAGAGAAATGGGGAATGGCTTGTTCCTGAATCAGTCAGAACACTCTCGCATCTCATATGGGCACACTTCAAGATACTCTACAAGAATTACAGTGGTAACATTAAAGATCAATGATCGCAGATCCTCATGACAAACATAATAATGAAAAAGTTTAAAATATTGTTAAGAATTACCAGAATGTGACACAGAGACACAGAGTGAGCAAATGCTGTTGAAAAAGTGGTATGGATAGACTCGCTTGACACAGGGTTGCCACAAACTTTCAATTTGTAAAAGGTGCAGTATCTGTGAAGTGCAGTCAAGCAAATTACAATAAAATGAGGTCTGCCTGTACTTAGCATCATGTGCTACAAACGTTTCTTTCGGCTTGCATTTAAAATTGGATGTTGCACTGTTTGGTAATAGGAATAGTTGTAGTGTTTATGCTTTTCATTGTCTGTGCAGCTATGCACGTGTGTATTCTTATCATTCCTGTGTTGATGTAAGTCAGGTAATCTACAACAGAGTGTAGGTTACATGGATGACAGTCCGCTTGTTGACTGCTTCCCTTATAAAGCCCATTACTTTGGTTACTGCTATATTCAAAATTTTAGGACTATTCCATTATTGTATTTACTTCTCATCAGAGAATATTTTAAATAGAACCTAAGTGCCACCAGTGGTACTCAGTGTAGGGCTGCTTGCACATGCAAGCTACCGGCATGGGCTTTTATTTGAGAAAGCACCAGCAGGGTAGTACTTCTGTAAAAAGTCTTATCCTGGTAATTAAATACTAAGCCTTTTCATAGGAATTAAATTCAGATAAAATTGACTTTCTTGCTGTCACCTTATTCACATACTTTCCTGAAGTTATGTGTTTTTCCTACCATCACACTGTTCAACTCTCCATTTTCATTAAATGCTTCATTTCTGTATAAATTTTATATTGCCCCCAATTGCCTCCTTTTCAGTATATTCCAGTTTTGTCACTTAAGAAAAAGTAGTAGGTATTATTGGCAAGACACAGATTTTTTAATAAAAATTCATTGTGGACTATGAAATATACCTGAATTTCTATTGTCAAGACACATATCTCCTGTATCTTGTGCACGTACCTCTCTGTGGTATGTAAGTAGTCTAGTCACTAGCCCCATACTTGGTTTGGATTCCATTCTGCCTAAAATAATATTTCTGGGTTCTGACAATAATATTTTTGATAATGTATTTGGCAGAACTTAAGAGGAATGTTTTCTGAAGGGTTAGGACATTCAGTATATAATAACACATATAGTATAAACCATAGGCTGTGACTCATACATAAAACAAAATAGGTAACTTTTAGAAGATTCATGTTCTATGAGAGGGACTACCTTATATTTTAAGCAGAATCCTGTGTCTGTATAAGGACCACCGTCCCAGAAACTCTGAGTTAATATAGGTTTGTCCTCCCAAAGGTGAGGAAATTCTACAGTCACCTGAATGGCGTGTAACCTCTAACCACTGTGAGTTCACTGACTCCCTCATCACACAGTGCATGGGAGTAACTGTCATGTGCCAGCAGCTTGAGGTCCTGCTGGAGACCCAAAGGTGAATCCGGGAGCAAATGACAGGAGGGATCCAGGACACATGTGAAGGAATTTATTTTGAAAAAGAGGAAGGTCGACTCTTCTACTAACATGGGAGAAAGGGAAGGTAGTGAAATGGGCGTAAAGTGTTGAAGTGGGAAAGAGGGACTAAGTCTGTGGCCTTTATTGATATTTTATAAGGAAAGTGGAGAAATAAGATCAGCTGCTGATGGATAGCAAAAGAGGGAAGAAAAGAGAGTTTAGGGCTGAAAGTGAGTCATAGGAACAAGGTAAGTGGACTTTGAGCACAGATGTGCTAGGAAGTGAGTTAGTGATACTTAATAGACTTGCTGGGTGCAGTGAGGGCCCTGCCAATGAGAGAAATCTGAAATTGGTGATCAGTCCTGGCTTCCAAGACAGCTTTTTCCAGGGGTGGTCAGGAAATAGGGATAAGGTGGTGGAGCTGGAGACTTGACACACCACAGCTGGGAAAAATTGAGGAGTGGGAGTCTAGCATAATGAGGAGAAGAATTTAAGAAATGACACCCATAGCTTCCGGTAGGTCTGTTCAGAGGCTGACATGATCTAATAGCCTTTCCTTTTTAAGAGGAAATTAAAGAACTCAGGCTTCTTTTGAAAAGACTTAGTTACTGGGAAATTCTTTCAAGAGCTTCCAGAAGAGAGCTGTCACAGAGAATAGTCATTTAGCCCACTCTTGGGGGAAAAAAAGCTAATATTTTTGTGTATATATTATAGTACATAACACAATTAAGAGAGCACATATGATTTTTTAATTCTCTGATCACTGTGCTAGAATTTCTCATTTCATACATCATTTACAACTTATTATAGTGTGATCACACAAGTTCAGCCGTTGTATTTTTACATAAATTAGGAGCATTTGTTTCGAATGTTGAGAGTGTTGGCAAAGATCTCTTTTTATAGTTTTATGTCATAAAATTACCTTGAAATTGTAACCTCTCCAAAGTAAAGCAGTAGTGTCAGGGGAGGGAAAGCCTGACTGGCCATGCATGCAGGGAGCACAACTCTGTTTGAGAACAGAAATAGATGAAGACGTTCAGAGATCCTCCATGGATTGTGGCTTTATCATCTCCTCCATGTGTGGCCTGGAGAACTTCCTGCTGAGTCTAGACTCGCTGGCACAGATTTCACGGTGGGTGTCCACACATCACTGCCTCACAGTGACCTTCCCTTGAGCTTCCTGATTAAAAGACACCAGTGCTTTCCACTCTCTGTCTTCTTTTCCATCATGAGATTCTGCCAGCAGGTGCATGAAAATTGGGATTGTTATCACTTTAGAGTTAATCAGATTTTGTGGTTTGCTCCCCCTTTGGTCACACTTCTGTCACATTAAAAAAAAAAAAAGAAAGATAATTGCTTTAGAGATGTAGTGATGCTAATAGAAGAGATTTTAAGAAATGGACCAGAAGGAGGATCTAAATTGTAACAAAAGAATAAACAAATAACTTTATTCATGCTGAGAACACCCAGTGTAGAAGTGATCCACAGTTTTTCTCTATAGCATTTTAAGAGCCACACAATTCCAACTTTTTGTGTGTGTGTGTATGTGTATGTATATATATATATATATATATATATATATATATATATATATATATATATATATTATTTCAAGTTATAGTCAATTAGCAATGTTGTGTCAATTTCTGGTGTACAGCACAATGCTTCAGTCATACATGAATGTACACATACTGGTTTTCATATTCTTTTTCACCATAAGTTACTGTAAGATATTGAATATAGTTCCCTGCACCAATTATTTTTGAAACTGTAAATTGCTATTATAGTAATAAGTGGCCAGAACTTCAAAGTGACAGAAAACTGAAAACTCAGAGAGTAAATGAATTCCTAACTGGCTTTCTCCTTTCCTTTAGCTCCAAGCGCTTAGGCAGCCTACTTGTCTCATCGTACAGAAACAGTGCAGTGTTTTAGAATGTGATCGGAAGGGCTTTTCGCCCCTATTGCTCTGTTTTAAAAGATGACTAAATTGGTATTCTTCACCAGGATTCCGGCCATCTCTGTCTTTTCTCCCCTGCCCTGTGTCTGCTGCTTATAGGGAATTCAGATTAATTTAGTTTTTCTAAATTCCCTACCAATTAACTTACGCTCACACATAGCAACGCACCTCGCAAAGACTTCTTTGCTATTCATTGCCATTTGTGTTGTAAGGTGATTCAACACTGACAGAGGAATTATTAATGATATGGTCGTCTTTGGTTCTTTTTCTGAAGAGAAGGCTTTACTCTCTGGTTATCTTTATGTTCCCCGCACCTTGCAGAGTGCCCTACACAGGCTGGGCATTGATGCAGTTAAAGGAGGTTTATAAGTCTTTCATTGTTGTTGAGGCAAAATATTAAAACATGTCATCATTGTCTTAATTTTTGCTGGCTTCCTTCCAGTCCAGGGGGAATGTGCTTATTAACCAGAGAGAGAACTCAAGGTTGAGCATGTTGGAAACGTTGATGGATTTGTTTCCTGTTACCCTGTGTTAATCAGAACTGTGCTGTAAGACTTGTCTCTAGGGGAGCATCATTTGCAAAACCTGTGCCTAAAAAAAAAGTAAATAAAAATTGGCAGGTAAATTTACACATAGCCCTCAACTTTACAGCGGTGTGAAAGCAATACACACTCACTGGAGACTACTTTGAATTTTGATCTTTTAAAGCCGTATGTGGTGCAATACTCTCATGAAGCTGAGTGGCTACAGCTCTCTGTCTGCCACGTGATCACAAGAATAAACAACCAATAACACATGTAACCATTCTGTACCCATAAATCCCTTTCAGTACAGTATTCAGTCAATTGCCTGAGATATTCAACACTTTATTATAAAAATCGGCTTTGTGTTAGATGATTTTGCCCAACTGTAGGCTTATGTAAGTGTTCTGAGCACTTTTAAGGTACACTAGGCTAGACTGTTATGTTTTCAACTTACGATGAGTTTATCAGGACGTAACCCCTTTGTAAGTTGAGGAGGATCTGTGTGGCATCTTCTAAGTATTTCCATGGAGAGATCTTTGGCTGCAGGTTAAACAGAGACTGCATCTTTTTATTTCCATTGAGTGTCATAGACTTCATGCTGTTAGTGTTGAATCACTGATGTTCATTCATTCAGCAAACAATTATTGCTCTCCTTGGGGCCAGCCACTAACCTGGGTAGTGGAGACACGTAAATGAATTAAAAAGTGAAAAAAAATTATTGCCCTCCCAGAAGTTACATTCTATTGATGTTCAAAATATTATTAAGTATAACTTAAATATTATATTTTAGTTAAGGAATATTTTTAAAGGCTAGCGTTTCTATGATACCATCTCTTTGTATGGTAACCAATTTGCTGTTTTCATTTCACAAAAAATACTTGTGATGCCTAAAGCAATGCTTTCTAAACTTTTCAGTGCCTCATAGGACCATTTGCTAATCAGCGTAGAGGCTTTGTAGCTCCCTGGTTTAAAAAAAAAAAAAAAAGCATTTGACCTTTAAAAAGTCCAGTTGCATGTGTCATCTAGTTAATAAATAATATTTAATGATTTAGATAGTTTTCATTTTTTAAATTGAAGTATAGTTGATTTATCATATTGTATTTCAGGTGTACAGCAAAGTGATTCAGTTATACATATACATATATATTCTTTTTCAGATTCTTTTCCAATATAGGTTATTACAAGATATTGAATATAGTAATATAGTTCCCTATGCTGTACAGTAAATCCTTGTTATTTATCTATTTGATATATAGTACTGTGTATCTGTTAACCCCTTATTCTTAATTTATCCCTCCCCCAGCCCTTCCCCCTTTGGTAACCATAAGTTTTCATTTTTTAAAGTTATAAGAAATATAAAGAATCTATCAGTATCAGTAAGCTGTTGAAAGGGACTTTTGACTTTGTCTTATTGCATTTTAAGAAATAGAACTTTTTTTTAAAACTTTCTCTTTAAAAAAAAATTATTTCATTTTTTTCCCCTTAATGGAGGCATTGGGGGTTGAACCCAGGACCTCCTGCATGCCAAGCACAGGCTCTGCTGCCGAGCTATGCCCCACTACCCCCCAAATAGAACATTTTTTGAGATAATAAATGTATGAATGACATTATACTCACTGTTTTTGCAGTAATCCAGAATTGTTTGGATTTTTATTATTCATACTATTCTCATTAGGGTTTCTTTGCCTCTGCTAAAAAAAACTATATGCTTCAACCCAGAGTAGTTTATAAGGAGCTCAGGTTCACTTTACTTTCAGGACTCCTTCCTACAAAGAGGCATTGTTAGAAAGGTCAGAATAATTATCTTATGTAAAACAGAGCAATTCCTCCCTCTTGAAATGTCAAAGATTTAGTGTTTACAATGGTCAAATTATGTAAATTCCAAGAAGAACATGCATAAAACATTCTTCCTATAAACAGGCCTGCTTATTTCACAGTCCCTGTTTCTGTTGACCAGATCCTGTCATCACCTACTTTGAGTTACTTCTCTAAGAAACTTGTTTTCTAGTGGAATTCTTAATGAGTTCTCTAGAGATAGACGCAAGCATTTTCCTCAGTTGCTAAGTTAAACAGTTTAGCTGTTTTAATGATTTTGTTTGAATTCAACAGTTGGATTTTTAGGGTCTCAAGTCTTTAGAACTGTAAGTCATCACTGTTTTTCTCAAATCAACAGTTGATCCATATCATTTCTATAACTGATTGATGAGTCAGCAGGTGATCTCTACTGCAGTTATTTATAACTTTAAAAAGCATTGCACTCCTTTTCTTTTGAGCTTTACCTTCCGAAAAAGAGTTCTGATTCAGCTAGCTTTATTTTCTGAAGAGAAAAATAACATGAAGTGGTTTGAGGCCATCCTAAGTAGTAAGAAAGAATCAGACTGATGTTCAACATTGGCAGTAGAGGTGACTATAGTTGAAAAAATTATCTCCCATTTTATCATTCAGCTAAAAGCGAAATCCTTTATTATCGTAACAAAGCCATCACATTAGTTGGTTGCTTAGTCCCTCAACTTGAAATATTTTGTAAAGTGAATCTGGCTTGGGCATTAATATTAAAAAAGAAAACTCAGGGTCTGTCTGCTCTTCAGGTAAACTACCATGGACACCCTGGTATTAAGCGTCCTTCTTGTTTCATTTCGCTTCAGTCAGAAGAGCTTGTGACCCTAATGTTGCTTTAGTTTTAAAATTAGAAAGCACATTAATAGCTTTATCTAGGAAGACTTGCTTGAGAGTTGCTTTCATTTATTTCCAAGGAAAAACTGTCGTTTGTATCAGTCATGTGGTTGGGAGAAGAAAAGGGAGAAACCACTGACCTGAAGACCTAAAGCATTTGTTGCCTGTTCTCTGGTATATGTGACTGTCACAGAAGACAGTCAACAGTTCTAACTCATTAGGGCCTAAGTATTTGGGTCAAAATAGTGGTCCTTAAACATTACAAATATTATAGGAGGCACAGTAGGGATGTGAAGACCCTGATGGCACAGAAGAAAGGGCTCTCGCCCAGGCCATCTCCTAATGTGGGTGTGCACAGCATTCTTCCAGGGAGCTGGATACAGCCCAGTCCTGACTTACTACCTAAGATCTCCCTGTATGTTTCCAAATGATTGTCCTAGGAACACTGAAAGGGAGAGCCTCTTGATGTGATTCCTCAGAAGGCTGGGAGGACCCTCCCACATCTGGTCTGGAGACCTCCAAGACCGTAGGTAGGGCCTTTCCTTTAGAAGTACAGTTGCTACTGAGGGTTACAGTAGGAGGAGAGGTGGAAAGAGGAACATTCATCCTGCTGTGCTGAGAAGGGGGAGGAGAAACCATCAGGGTCTTTACATCACTACTGTGCCTCCCACATTATTTGCACCACTGGTGAGAACCTTCCTACCAGATATGCTGATGAAGTGTACCCTTCATTATCAGAAGTTGTTTTGAGTACTTCCGAAGGTCAGTAGTGCAGCTAAGCAGGTTTACAAACATAAACTCCCTGAACACAGATATTTTTGTGGCTTTATTTTTTTCTTCCAGCTTCATGGGTTCTTAATTATTTCTTTTAATGTTATTGAAAATAATTTCTTTTAATTTTATTGAAAATATTTGCAGTAAAAACCCTTGGTTCGCATGATGGGGTTGGTCTTGCTCTTCTTTGTCCATTTTGAGGTGTTCTGTTCTTTTGAAGACAGTATTGCATTGTGGTTCGGAGCTGCGACTCTGGAATCAGACTCTGGAAATTAATTTCCTGGCTCTACCCTTGACCGTGCAGTTTTGGCCAACTTACCTAATACCTCGAAGCTCCAGCTTTCTCATGTGGAAAATGGGGATGGGAGGGGTTCCTACCGTATAGGGTGGTTGTGAGAATTAAATGAGACAATCCGTGTAAAGCATAGGTCACAGTGCCCAGCACAGGGTGTATATTTTGAGGGCCATCTGGGGATGCTTATTCATGCTCTTATTTCATTTTCTTGGTTTTTTTTTTTTTTTTTCAAATCCTTGTTAGAAGAAGACAGGTTATAAATAATAAATAATTGTGATTTTTTTCTTTATTTCTAAAGAAAGAATTTGCCACTGTTGATTTATAATGTAATGATTTATAATGCCTCACACAAGGAGTTCAGGTGGGCACTAAATTTCTCTGGCAGTGAAATTTCCTCTGGAAGAACACGGCACTGTAAGGGAGAGTCAAGTGATGATTTTCCTCTGCTGGTAAATAGTACAAACTCATTTCTCAATGTTTCTAGAAATGTTCTCTTTGCTTATTCACTCTTTGATGATGAAGAAGGAGGCAATAGTGTCATTTGAAATCATATTATGTCACCATAGATATTTCCATTACAATATGTTTGCTATAAGAAAGACGTAAAATGTACATGGGGGACAGGGTTAAATAGCATGATCTAGAATCTGGAGGTGCCATGAAGTTAATTAGGTGACTTTCACATCTGATGGTGAGGCACCGTTGATTGAAGTGTCTCTTTGGAGAATTTCATACATTTCCATACATGTCCATAAAGGACATTATGGGGAAGAGAGGGAAAGTTGGTTCCCAATAATTGATATTTTGCCGTATTTTTTCCTAAAAGATTGTATGTGTTCAGTCTTTAAACACTGAGGAAGTACCAAGTCGTTGGCTGGCAGCCAAGGAAGTAAAGATTAACAGTCATGGACTTGCAGTCCAGTTACGATGGAATAGACAGAAACCTCTTCTGATTAGGAAAAAAAATGTCAATGATGTAATAGAGGTATGCACATCTTATAATAGGACTTTTTAAAAATTAACAAAAACTAGTTCTATTTTCTGATCAGAGCCACCACTTTTTGATTTAAAACAGAGAGTTGAAAATACCTTTGTGTGTTCTGTGACCACCAAAGTTTGTGAGGGAATTTTAGCAGGAAATGTCATCCCCTTGTTCAGTTTTTCCCCTACCTTTGAAGGCATACACTTTGGGATTCTCCAAATGTGTGTGAGCATCTGGGTGGGTATTTATTTGTAATCCAAAGATTCTGTAATGTGTTGCTATAGTTCTTTTTCTCTCCCCTTTCTGAAACCATTTGCTGATAGAGTGGTTGCTGCATCACCAGATCTGAAGTGGTACTGATTTTGTGTACCAACAACTTGTCACCGAATGAGTTTAAAAAAAAAAAAAAAGATTTTATTTAATTGGTAGGGAAGTTTTTTTTTCCCTTTTAAAAGAAGTCTGGTTTTTAAAAAATTGCACATGACTTATTTCTCCAAATTACCATCTTCAGTCTATTTTTATCTCCCCCTTAAGGCGTGCTTAAGCTAAGAGATATGGCTTAGTCCGTATTGATATTCTTTCTGAAACAGGATATGGTATGATACTTGAATACTCAGGATTCTGCCTATACTATTGAAATTAAAGTAGTGATGGAGCAAAAGGAATCTCTGAAATGGAATACTTTAGGAAGCATTATTTTAACCAGAATGTTGATGAAATTTGTGAATGTGGAATAATATTTTATATCACTGTGAAAGTTAAGGCCTCAATGTCTAGAATGCCTGTTGACTTTTGCATATTAATATTATTGTTATTTATCATTTTTGACTGAACTATCAGAGGATAAAATGAAGTTTGTTTCAAATGTTTTAGTTGGGACAGAAGAGGAAGAGCGTCAAACATAAATGTACCTGAAAAATATAAAGTAGAGCGTGTGGTTCAGAATCACGAGGGGGAGGATGGTCACACGGCTTGTGTTTGGGGCTGAGATCTAATCCATAAACATTAGTTGGTGACTGATGACTAAGAAGCAAAACCAAATACTGGTCTTAAATCTCAGGAGTTTTGGCCAACTAAAACCAAATACTTAAATCTTTCTGGAGGTTTTTAATTATCTAGTAAAATATATTTTCCAAGTCACTTTTCTAGGTATGTTTCATTGAAAAAATTGCCACGAAACAATTTCAAACCAGGGACTGCTTTGAAACCTGCTAAATCAAGATTCCCACTTCTCCCCTTGCTGTTAGCCCAGGAAGGGCCCACATGGGGAGTCACCCTGACCTCTTGGGACCAGGCTTGACTGAGTCCATGGGTGTCCCAGGCAGATGAATGACTCGTTCCTTATGTCAGTATTCTGGAAGCATTTGCTCAATTATTCTATAAAGCAGAGGCTGAATTTATTTTGTAGCATTCAAATGAGGTACGAAGGTTTTGAACTGTATATGGCGTAGAGTCCCTGCTCATCCACACACCAGCTGTGTGAACTTGGGCAAAACTATTTACTATTTCTGACTTTTCCCAACCATAAAATGGCATAATAATAGTACCGACTTCTTAAGGGCATAGTGAGGATAAAAGGAGGTAATCCACGTAGAGTCTGAAGCGGAGTACCCATTCTCAAAAAAATAGTGAATCCTCAATAAAGTAATACTACCTAATCTACAATTATTTAAAAGTGTAATTCATTTCTCCCAAGATGAATTTTTGCACATTGCCTTTTAACATAACTTAAATTTGAAATAACCATGAATATTCTTCTACTCTGAAGAGAGCTTACAGTCCTTTTCCTTGAATCATTCTAAATGACAATTGGATAAGATTAATTTAATTCTGCATCTTCAGTGGATCTGTCATTCCCAGCCTCCACTTCAGAATTATGTCATATGGAAACTTTGTAGTCTTTTTTTTTTCCCTTGAATTGAAATATTTCATAAGTTTAAAAAAATTTCAGCCACTGATCTTTTCAGATACTGTTTCTGCCTCATTCTGTCTCTTCTTCTATTCTAAAACTCTGTATTACGTATGTTAAGATGTGTCTCATACATTTCTAAACCCCCCCCCTTTCTTTTCTTTCACAACTTCAGTCTGGGTGTTTTCTACAGATCTATCTTCCAGATTACCAATCTTCTCTTTAACTTTGTGTAATCTGCTATTAAACTTACCTGATGCATTCTCAGTTTGTTATATTTTCTAGTTCTAGAATTTCCGTTTGATCACTTTTATATATTCCAGTTCCCTGGTGAAATTCACTATCTTGTCATTTATTTTTTGAACATACTAATTAATCTAATCATTAATCATGATTATTTTTTTAAAAAAATTTCTTTTACTATCAGATGCATTTTATTTTTCTTTTCCTTTATAGTTTATTATAAGATACTGAATATAGTTCCCTGGGCTATGCAGTCAATCCTTGTTGTTTAACCATTTTATATATAGTAGTGTGCATCTGTTAATCCCATACTCCCAATTTATTCCTTCCCTCCCCTTCCCCTTTGCTAACCATAGGGGAATTTTATATTCTTCATTTGAGAATCCTTGCAACAGTTTATATTTTCTTCATTCACATCTCATCAGTCATTGCTCTGTGGAACAAAACATAGGTAATAGGTGTGAAAATTACCCCATAGAAATGTGCATTGGTTGTCCTGTCTCATATGAGAGGTCAGGGATAGGCATAATAGAAGAAAAAGGCAAGAGAGGCCAGGTAGTTGAATCTGTTAAATATATCTGTCTAGATTTAGATGGCAGAAGAGAATAAAAATGTTCCAAAACAGCCATAAATTCAAATCCATATGCTTCCTTAGAGATCTGATTATGGTTCTCATTTCTCCCCCTGTATTGGAGAAGGGAGGTTTTGGATCATGGAGCCGTTATTTAAGGGAGGTACCAAGTAATGAGTAAGGATGGAGACATGGAAGATTCTGAGCCTTATGAATGCCCTAGCCCCACCTTTGCCTACTTGTTCCCTAGGCTGAAGCTACACTGACCAAGGCCACACCACATGCTAATTTCACATTCTGTGTATGTTGGCTGTGTGTTCTCTGCCTGAGGCAGCCGGCCGTTTGATTGTGTCATGGGCACCAGGACATTGAAACTCAGAAGCTCCTGGTAGCTGGTAGATTAATTGCAGGGGCCAGGGCTGGGGCTGGGGCCGGGATAGGGTAGGGTGAGGGCGTCGAGGGCATGGCTGGGAAGTTGATATTCATTTTATTTTTTTGAACATAAGTAGTGTAACACATTACCTTGAATATAAATGGTGGCCACGTGTATTTATTGATTTGAATTAATAGCTGATCAACAGCATTATTTGCATGTGCCTTAAACCTGGGTGGCTCTGTATTTCAAATGCAAGTTCTGTAGGGAGTGTGAGTTCTTCTGTTCCTTTGTGGAACCAAAGAAAATTCAAGTTTCATTTCTTGGTCTCTCTTTTTGTGTTTTGGATTGTAGGTTTATAAGAGCATAAAATATAAAATAGTAAGCCTTCTAGCAGATGGTTACCACTCAGAATGGTGTTCTTATGTGATGTTAATTAAATGCTGTGACAAGAACATGAAAATAAATCTTTTTAGGTACAAATACACAAAACACACTGTCACAGTTTTTTCTTTTAGTGTACTTATTTCTACCTTTTAAAATAGTAACAGTGATCTCATTGAAGTGGAAGCCTATTCTTGGAGAAGTCAGTTTTTGTTTGCATTTAGACTTACATTTTCAGCTTTTGCACTTGCTGCTTACCCAGTTTACTCATACGTGAAGCAGATGTTTACCGTCTTGAGCGCTTTCCGAATTTACACATGCAGTTTTGATGTCAGATGAAAGACGTAGAAAGTTTGAACTCTTAGAATGAAGGGCAGGTAGAAGAAGGATGAGTCCTTAAATATTAAATAAATTTCAAATTATTAAACTTCTTTTCTCTTGTAGTGAGAGATTTTTCTTGAGACTAAACAGAAATGGGCTTCCCAAAGCCCCAGATAAACCAGAACGACATTGCTCTCTCTTCGTGGTAAGTGGATCTTGTTTTATCCAGGAGGCAGATTCTTCCTTAAGTACTTTATCTTGTTCAAGAGAAACAAATTGTTGTGCAAGAACATAGTGAATGTGCTTGTACTTTGTAAATCACACACACACACATTATAGTAGTGCCCAGAAACCTGAATACCACCATTCCTACTCATACCTTTGTCCCTTGAGTGTGTGTTAGAGCCTGTTGCCCTGTGGCCAAAGCACAGTGGTGATAGGCTCAGCATGGCATATGGTATTTAGTATCTACTTAATAAGTGTTTAAAGAATGAGTGAGTGAGACATTGAAATAAAATGGTCTTTTCTTTTAAGTCTTATTTGACATCTGTAGGCTTCCAGTAAAGTTGATTGTAGTAGTGTTTTTAGAATGAGGTTTGAATGATATGCTTCTGCTACAAAAATTCCATTAAGAATGTCTGTGTTCCTCTTTGTCTTTCTTCTGATATTTGTGAAAATAATGTGCTATGCCCTTTGAATGCTTCTGCATAAACTATGAGTTCTAAAATAACCAGACTGTTGTTTCTTGGTAGGATTTGGGTAGCAGCGAGCTCAGAAGGGACATCTACATCACCGTGCACATCATCCGAATTGGTAGGTACCCCACTTCTTAGCGAAGACACCAGGGAGAATTGCTGAGAGGTCTCTGTGTAGTTGTGATTTATTTGCTGTCTGGATCAGAAAGAAGTCAAAGGCAGATCTGAATCCAAGAATCGCAGAATTTGGGAACTGTTCCCTGATCTCCCCAAACTCTCATAACACCATAAATAGATTTTGTTCTCTTTCCATATAAGTCATTAGTTAGTTTGTTGTGTTTGTTAAGTTTGTTTTATTGGACTCCCTAGACATATTTGATTTAAAACCTTGGTATTTGTCTTTTTAAATTCTAATTTCTGTTAACAGCATAAATTAAACTTTTAGGCACTAGATTTCCTACAGGTTTATGAAAACTTCACAGCAGTTGGCATTTTCCAAAGTGTAGAATGCTACCGAGCAATATTACAGAAAGTGCTATAAGAAAAAGGTTATGAAACACTGCCGTATATATTTTTTCTCTTGTATAATTTCATCAGCTTATTAAAGGGTCTAAGAAGTCCTACAGGGAAAAATAAAAATGTCTCTCTAAACTTTGTTGATCCTAGCTCTCTCCAAATTTTTTGATTTGACTGTAAAAACTTTTATGTAATGGAACATTTATTAACATCTTGCATAACACACTTTGAGTGTTCTTTAGTGAACTTGCTTATCAGAGGCAGAATATGGTCACTAGTTTTTACACATATTATGCCTCTAAAAGCAAGCATTTAATGGCACAGGAACGAGGTAAAAGGATGAATGGTGTGGCCCACACCATTTTCTATTAAAGTTAACCAGCCAACCACTAATGAACAGGTGGTTCCCACTCCTTCGTTAGCTGTGCGACTTTACTTGCTGGGGAATACTTCTGCAGCATGGTAGTATCTCACCAGGCAACCCTGCACAGTGATATTTTCTTTCATAGTCTTTTATTTTATGCACATGATAACCACATTGTGCATTGAGAGAGACGATACAATGTGTCGTTTCAGCATAGATTTTCTGTATATTTTTTCTCATAGAAATCTGTTCTGAAAACCCATTTCATTTTACCCTATTTTTATATTTGAAAGACAATAGAAATAAATTAAAAAGTAAACAGTTTTTGGTTTTAATTATCTTTTTATAAATGAATCTGTGGGGAAAAAATTGGAAAGAATCTTGTAAATGTTGGAAAAGTTGGAATGCACATTTCTATGTGTTTATGAGATAAAGCCTCTCTGTTCCCAGGATGGCAGGGGTGTCGTTTATGTAATTCTTCGTGGCTTTTTAAAAAAAATTAACCAAATTTATAATGGCACTTGTTTATGTAAAATGTGGTTTTGGATATCTTTGTGTAAACATTGCTAAAATTTGAATATAATTTTCTATGGTGTTGAGAGAAAAAGTAAACCACTTGAGCTTTCAGAACTTTTAAAAAGGTATCTATAGGGTTTTGGTGGTAGAAACACAACTGGCAGAGTGACAGCTCGACCTGCTTACCCATGACTTAGGACGCTCTGTCCTTCACTCCCAGGATTACAGCTGAGGAAACCACTTCAGTAACATTACCCATCACAGGCTGCCTTTCAAATACCTGGCATTTGATTAGTGATTGTGTGTTTTACTAAGAGTTATATGATCATTAAGCCATCAGAGTGAATATTGAATCACAAATTACCTGCCCCCCTTCCTCGAGCTTTGGTCAAATTAAATCTTTACTGACATTACTGCAAAAACTTGCCTGATGATCACTCCCATAAGATCACAGGTAAGAAACTCTAAGAAAGATGAAGACTTAGTCTCCTGCCGTGTAATTAAGGACTAGAAGATTCCTGTCTAACAGGGACAGATACTTCTGTCTTCTTCTAGAATGTTCCTTGTACCATGTTTAGTAGGGAGAGGGTACTGACCCTCACTGGCTGCAGAGGCAGTAAGAGCAGCTGCCTCAGAATTTAAGCCTGAATCCTTGCTTGGAAAGAAGGGGAGGAAAATAAGAGAAATAAATAGTTTCCCTGCCTCATTCATTAATAACTGTATAATTTCTGTTCAGCAGTTATTAGTTCAACTTATAACAAGATAAATAATGACCATTTGTAACTACAAAGGACAGACCTGAACATTAATACTTATATCACTTATTTTATTTATTGGCCCAATAAACCCAGTAGATCTTTTACCACATTCATGTACACCTACCACACAACTTTGAATACGTTTAGTAATAGCTATCCCTTTCTGAGCAGGAACAGTCAATACCAGCTTTCACCAGAAAACAAAAGATCTCTAACCCATTTTCCACCACAAGGAACACCCATCCTTCTTATCACTATATTAATAATTATCGCGACTCCTGGCTTGTTTACCCAACCAGTAACCTAGCTGTACGACTAACAGCTAATATTACAGCAGGATATCTACTAATTCACTTAACTGGAGGAGCAACCCTAGCCCTAATAAGCATGAGTCCTACTACAGCCTTGATTACATTTATTATTCTTGTTTTACTTACTATTCTTGAATTCACAGTAGTCCTTATTCAAGTTTACATATTCATCCAATTAGTAAGCCCTTACCTGCGTGGTAGTACCTAATGACCCACGAAACCCATCACGTCACCCAGTAAAGCCCAGCCCCGACCTCACAGGAGCCCTCTCAGCTCGTCTTACAACAGCCATCCCATTCTAACTCAGCGTTTGTATTATCCTTAGGCCTGTTAACCAATATATTAACAATATATCAGTGATGACGAGACATCATCCAAGAAAGTACATTTCAAGGCCATCATACACCAGTCGTTCAAAAACGAAGTCCCTCTTTCTTACTGGTTTCTTTTGAGCTTTTTACCACCTTAAGTGGTATTCCAGGTTCTACTTGTAAGCATTTCTCTGAAAATGATGTATTGCAGAGACAATTTTCCATTATTACTGAAGAATGAAGGCCAAATTGGATACTGTCGCCCCTTTCTTTTCTATTTAACTTTGCATTTGGAGGAGCTGGAATCACCCAGATGTGCTATAGGAGAATTTCACTCAGATGAAAACAACTTATGGATCTGTTACTAAGCATCTGGAAACAGAGCTGCAGACTTTTTTCATTATTTTTCCTCATATTAACCTGTTCTGTTCGAGCTCCCCTGTGCTTTTCTGTCTTTTGAAGAATCCATTGGTAATTAAATACAATAATAAGTTAAAATAGTATCTCAACAACACGTTTAAAAATATGTACAATTGAAACAACTTGAAACTGTGTCAGAATAGAAATCACCTCAGGAGAGTTCAGCCTGAGTACTGAGTCAGGAAAGAGCTTGCTCATTTGATTCCCCAGGCTGACTTGCTACATACCTTCAGGGAGGAAATCTCAAACTGCTTCCTTTCAGAGGTGAAGTAAGTGAAATCACTTTTTTTGTGTGTGGAAATTTTTTAAAATAGAAAATGAAATAGACATCATTACTGCCTTTTTTGATGTGAACAGAGAGTTCATTTGTTCTTGGAAAAAGGAAATAGTTTTCCCATACACATTAATTAGAATTAGAAAAAGAAGGCTCAAGTCAGGTGATTTCCCTCCTATTTAATGAATTATTAGTTTGCCAGGGTGGCCCTAACAAGGTACCATGAATGCTCTGTGGAGGGTACCCCAACATGGGCTCAGCGCCAGTCTTCATGTTTTACCGCTGGCAGCTAAGGCCAGAGTTTGAGCTGTGTGCCTGAGGTCACACAGCTCAATGGTTGGAGGGGAGAGTCCAGAACCAAAGCAATGTCTTCAGTGGCCTCAAGCCTGTGTCCTTTCCACCACCTGTTCACATTTCGTATAGTCCATCTTGTAGCTGTATGTGTCTCTCTTTAAGATGGGTTAATCAAATGGCTCCTTGGGCCATGTGTGCTTTTTAATCGAACAGGTCGAATGGGTGCTGGAGAGAAAAAGAATGCCTGTAGTGTTCAGTACCGACGACCCTTTGGCTGTGCAGTTCTTAGCATTGCCGATCTGCTGACAGGAGAGACAAAGGATGACCTCATCCTGAAAGTGTACATGTAAGAAGCTTGCATGTGGCGGAGGCTGGGGTGGGCTCAGGGGCACGTGTGGATCCTACCTGGTGAATGCTGCTTTTCGTGGGTAATGGAAGAGAGCAAGGGAAGGGTTAAGATTATGAGCCATTTCTCAAAAACTCAGTAATCTGTAGATCCGTTTTGGGTGGGCTCACAGATCACCATTTGTCTGTCAGAGGAGTTATGAAATCAGAACCTAAAGACAGTTCAACAGTTGGGTGGATTGTCCACTGTGTAGAGTATCTCACATGAATTTAAATCCTAACATGTCTTTACCCTTAGAGACTTCATTTGTTCTTGGAAAATGGAAATAGTTTTTCATATACATTAATGAGAATTAGGAAAAGGGAGCTCAGCTCAGGTGATTTCCCTCCTACTCAATGTTTTACTGGTTTGCTAGGGCTGTCCTCACAAAGGACCATAAACAAGGATTCTTAAATAACAGAGATTTATTGTCTCAATTCTGGAGACCACAAATGCTAGATCAAGATGTTGGCTCCATGGGTTCCTTCTGAGGGCTGTGAGGGAGAACCTGTCCCCTGCCTCTCTCTCCTGGTTTCTGGTGACTTGCTGGCAGTCTTTGGAGTTTTGGGACTTGTGGGTGCATCAGCTGACCTCTGCCTTCACCATCAGGTGGCTTTCTCCTTGCGTGTGTGCCTGCTTCTGCGTCCATGTTTCCCTGTTTTATGAGGATATAGTTAATGTTGAGTGAGGGTCCAGCCTAACAAACCTGATCTTAACTTGATTAACTTTGTAAAGACCTTGTTTCCAAATAAGTTCCTCAGAATGCGGGTTAGGACGTCCATTACTTTTGGAGGGTTGAGGGGAAGGGGGCAGGGGCAAACACAGTTCAACTCATAACCCTCTGCTAAGAAAATCACTTAATGTATTCCAAAGCTTAACTTAAACGATTTTTAAAATGCACATGATTTTGTATCACCCAACCCTGAGCACCTCCCCAGCAGATGGAAAATTGATATTTGACACACAGTGATGTCCTCAGAGCAGACCCAAGGGGGTTAGAGAATGAAGGACCGGGTTTCCACAGTCCTGATTTGAGGACTAGGCTGCTGACCACCTCTGAGAGGGAGCTTACTTTAATTTTCTGTTCCGGATGTGGAGTTGATGTATCCAGTACAGTGCCGACTGTTTTTCCATATGCATAACACACGTGGCCCACTGCCTGTGGGCCACACACTTCAAATTGCTTTTTGACCACAGCTGCAGGATTTCATGGATTTATCCATCCTCTACCCACTGCCCCTGGGACCTATGTCACACATTTGCTAATTAGTTGACAAAGATTTGCTTATAGCCTGTGGTTTAGGACCAGAAACTCTCTATCTCTTTTGAGAGGGTTAAAATCCGTGACTTTGATTTTAAACTTGAAAACTTCTGGTGAAACTAGTGGGTAGTAAAACTTGCTACTCCTTTGATCACATAGTCAGGTTTAAATCCATGATAATCCCCTCTCTAAACTTGCGAACATAAAATGTCATTTATTTGCAATAATACTGATGGTAATAGGCACCATTTACTGTGTGCTTCCATGTGCGAGGAACCAGGTGAAGTATTTAGCATGCATCATGTCACTTTGTCCTCGTGACAAACCCATGAAACAGATGCTGTTTCCCCATTTTCCTCCACTGAGCAAAGATGCTCAATGAGGCCCAAAGTCACCTGGCTAATCAGAACAGGAACCAGATGTGAAGTCAGGACTGTCTGACTCAGAACCTGAGCTTTCTTGTTACCAGGTTGTATGTTTCCAGGTGGGATTTCACACCACCATCGAGTAATGGGAGGATGGTGCTGCCAGGTGGCATTGCTTTTTAAGAAAACTAAAATTTCTCACAAACGCAATCTCATTGTTTCATAAAGTGGTCTTTCCAGGTGTGGGAAGTGACTGTTAGATTCACCTGGCCACTGAGAAAACTGAGGGACTCTAAATTCCTTGGTTCCTCTTTGATCATACAGCCAGCACAGCAAGACTCATGAATTCTAGCTCTGCCTATGAGAGACACTCACTCATAAAAATAAATTGTACCTCTCTTTGCAGTATTGTCTGTTTTGTTACTGTCTTTTTTTTTTTTCCCCCTGTAAGCATCAAATAAAGGTTTGGGTTATTCTTGCTGCAAGAGAGATCCCTTAAAAATACCAGTTTCTCAAGTTAGGAAGCTCTTACAGGAAGAATGCTAGCCAATCAAAGCCATCATTGTAGGTTAAGAAGAAGCTATGAATTTAGTAAAACAGTTTAGGGAAGTGCCCATTAGGAACAGTTTGGAAGGACATTCTATTTGTGAAGGTGACCAAATCCCTAGCCCATCTGGAACTCAGAGACCAGTAACATACACCTCATCTGAGACTGTGAGATATGTCAGTCACATGCTTTCAGGGCTCTTGTGTTATTTGGAGGTGTGTAGGTTAAAAGCATGAATTCTGGAGTCACTTAACTATCTAATAGGAAGCAAGCCACCTTTCTTCCTTCCCCACTGAGTTGAAATAAGAAAACTGGAGGCAGAATGTACTAAATGGCAATTTGGTATCTTTCAGCTGGACAGGTGGGATGGTTTCATTTCACCTTAATTTTTCAGCCTTCTGAGATTTAGCGCTCTGTTTGGTATCCTGCTGTTAACTGGTTCAAAAATAACCTTCAGCCACTTCTGGCATGAAGTGGTTGGTCATGCATTATCAGTAAAGATCATTCCTGCTCATCTTGGGGGAACTATGCCAAAACTTACAGTCCATTGCAGTGTATTGTTGAGGATTCCAGGAAGGTTTAAGGAGGTATATTATAGCGGATATAACAGAAAGGGCAGGGGTGCTTTAAGGCCATCATCAAAGCGTAACAAAGTGGTTGTGTTTTCATAGGTGTAACACGGAGAGTGAGTGGTACCAAATCCATGAAAACATCATCAAGAAGTTGAATGCGCGTTATAATTTGACTGGATCCAATGCAGGTGAGTGTGGGACTGGCTGACTCCTGCTTTTCATTTCAGGAATTTTCTTTTGTCTGTGTAAGAATAATATGATGAGCCCTTTGGTTTTCTGTCTCTTCACCCCCTAAAAATGCTCGGTCAGCATTCTAGTACATACCTCTATTCTATGATAGGCTTGTGACTATAACTGTCTAAAAATATATATTCTGTTTTGAAAATATATTCTGTCTTGGTTTGAATCAAGGCAGAGTATCTGAATTTGTTCCATAGTGCCAAGTCTTGAGACCTCCAAGTTATTAACTGATTGCTAAAAACTAAATGACAGATATGCCCGGATTTATGACTATTGTGTGGAATAGGCTTGATGAACAGAAATCTGTCAACAAAGATCCAGGAAAAACAAGCTTCACGCCTCTAGCTGCAAGTAACTTTATTGTACTGGAGAATATGCAGCTTCACATATTGGAAATGGCTAAGAAAGAGTGTGATGTTGAGTGTAGTGTTATGTAGAGGAAAACATATGCATGTTTCTTCAGCAAGAACTGAAATATAATATAGCAGTATAGATTATATATGTTATGTGGCACATAGCCTTATATTAGTAATATACTATAGACTGTATTACATAGCACATCTAGATTATATAGTATATAGAGTGACTTCTTTAGTTTTAGTCAGTAGACGAAACTTAGTGAATATTGTTTGTTCCCTATCAGACCCACATTGAAGCAAAACAAACTACAGTTGTGTGCTTTAATTTATATATAGAAACTTCAAATTAAGTAAGCCATTATTTAAACAATGCATTGTTTTTTATAACTGATTTTTTTTAAAGTACCTTGTCATAGATATTTGTGTTATAGCCCAGCTTGCCTGGCAATTAGAAGAACCAGAGTGTAAATTCAGACCATCTTTTTTGGAGGCCTGTGCACATCTTGCCAGGCAAAAACAACCCACAAAGAAAAAGTCACTGCAGACAGAAACTTTGTGGTTCTGTTCAGTGAGAGCCATAAGTATCCACAGCTGACACTTGTGCTGGTGCTCCAGGCCACAGTGAATGGTGAGGTCAGTTTTCTTTTCCCTCTCCCAACAGTTGAGGAGGTCACTTAGCTTTTATTTGATTCATACGAAGTCCTACGTCGACCATGAGATAACCAAAAGACTTGCACTTAGTATGGAAGGCAGAGTCTCTGAAGGACCAGGGGATTTTAGTAGTGGAATACAACGTAAAGGAATAAGAATACTTCAGAAATTGTGCTGTGCACGCCTGTCTTTACTTTTTCTGTAAGAGAATTATGATAACACTGTGAGTGGGCCAAATGGTTTAGTTTAAATGGACCGTCAGTAAGATGGTAGAGCTACTACTTTTTTAAACTTACCTTGCTAAATTCATTGGCAAACTTCTAGCCAAATCCAGTAGTTTTGTTCACACCTTTTGGTGTTTCTTATGCCTTATGCCTTTATTTTTGAATGTCTTCTGTACCTGGGCTGTCCAGTTTGATAGGCACCAGCCACTGTGGCTGTTGAACATTAGCTATGAGGCTGGTACATCACTGGGATTTAGGTGTGCGGTAATCATAAAATACGTACTAGATTTCGAAGGTTTGATACAGTAAAATGAATGTAAAATATCCCCTTAATTTTCATATTGATTATATGTTCAAAGATAACATGGTGGATGTTTGGGTTAAATAAAATATATTACTAAAGTTGATTTTGTTTCTTTTTACTTTATAACATGGCTACGAGACGATCTTTTATTTCATGGGAGGCTCATATTATAGTTCTATTAGGCAGTGCTGCTCTAGACTCAGTTTAAAGAATTTTCTTTTTAAGTTCTTGTGAAGCTTCAGAATCATTCATTATGCCTTGCTCCTTTCCTTCTGCCTACTAACTGGGCAGAGATGTCTATAGCGTTGGTGTGTCTTTTTTCTTCTCCCCAGGGGTCCCATTACTATTAATTTACTTGCATTTGCCTCCTATGTGAATAAACAAATATAAAGCTAACTCTGAACTTCTGATTTTTTCCATGTATTCCCTTCCATCCTTACGATCATAGATGCAGTCTTGACTAAGCCAGTGTGTTGGCCTCCTCTGATATACTTCTTTCCAAACTCCTTGTCAACTCCAACGCCTTTCCTCTTTTCAGCCTTAAAATTCTTCTGTCATTGAGTCATTTGAATATATCATTGTCCAGACTGAGGTGACACCCAGTTGCCTCTTGATTCATGGTGAGGTACTCAATGAGAGTCTTTGATTTGTACCTCCAGGTAGATTTCTAACATAACTGACCCTGTATCCCGTGAGGTCAGGGTTCCAGTCAAGACAAACCACAAATTTCTCTCTGATTACAGCTGGGAGTCATCTCTTAGAGAGTATAGCCTCTAAGAGCTTTGCCTCTGGAAGTAGGATGTCCTACGTTTGAATCCGGTTTTACTGGGGCTAGTAGTATCATGCTCTAAGGGTTATTGGAAGGATTGAAAGAGAAAATGTATGCAAAGCACCTGATACACAATAAGTATGTATTTAATGTTAGCTCTTACCATTGTTTATTCACTTTGGAATCATCATCTGGAATATTCTATGCCCTCCTCTTAAGTTGGGTCACCTTGTTTTGTTTTCTCAAAATGGATCCTGATTTGATCTTCTTAATGAAGACTTTGAGAATAATGCAGTTGGATTATTGATAAGTTGAATCATTGAACTGACCCTTGTTACTCTGTGTCTCTTCCATCTCATCTCTGCTAGTTGACTGCTAACATCTCTTCCTAGGTCTTCCTTCTGACTACATAGACTAACTCCAGGGAGGGAGGGTGGCACATTCCGTAACCTTGGGAAGTTTCCTGGGTGCTTAGGTGCTCCACATGTTCCATGTACTTTGTCAATTTTATTGACCAACTGACCACTTATTCTTCACAGAGTCCTGAGTGAGGCTTCCAGAAAGTAAGATCCAAACCACCTAATTCCCTGACTGTTACCTGTTCTGGCTACAGCCATTGTACTGAAATGAAAAACCACGTGTTGCATCTTTGGAATGAGTGAAAGAAACCTTTATACCATAGAGCTCTGTCTAAAGGGTTTCCCCTCCTTTTGGAAGACTCCATCCTCCATTTTGCTGCCTACCATGACACTTAGATTCCTAGGCAGCCGAATGTATACTCTTTATACTTGGCTTTTGCTGTAAGGCCCTGTCTGCTCTCCTGTCCTAATGACCTACCCCTCTCCATCCTCCTTTTAAGCCCGAGTCCCAGCCAGCTGAACGCAGCCAGCATCTCCATGCCTTCTATTCCTTTCTTCCCCTCCTGATCCCTTGAGTTCCCTCTAGGCAAGGCAAACCCAACCCTAAGCCTCATCACTCCAAAATACTGCTCCAGAGGGAGAAATCTCAGGAAGGAACTTTTAAAAATGAATAAGTAAGTCCTTTACTCTTTCCATTTACGTTTCTGCCCTTCAGTCTTGGTGGGCTTGTCAGTCTTGTCACCTTGATCCATTCCCCATCTAGAGGGAAGACAGGTATAAAAACAGATTTCCAGGGGCTGTTTGGCTTTATTATTGGAAGGGAGGCATCTAATAACTTACTTAAAAATAGTAGGGGAAGGAAGGGTGTATAAAATTGAAGTCAGAAATCGGGGTATCTAATGTTGAAACTCTCACCATGGTTAGATAGGCTGACTTCCACCGTTTTCTCCTTGGACCATGGAGCAGTTGATTAAATGGAAGCAGTGCAGCCAAATGTTTTCAAGAGAATTGAGTTCACACAACAAAGTATTGTTCTTTCTCTGCTTTTCTCCTGTTATCCCTTGGTTATTGTACTAAAAAAAGAAAGAAAGAAAGAATAACTTTAAAATTAGTTTTAGAATCAAATTCTACCAACTAATTTCCAGGCCCTTTATGCTTCATTGATGTCCTCCTATCTCTTGGAGTTGTAATTTTGTCTGTTTAATAGACAAAAGAATTTGTCTCGTTAACTGCGTTTTTTTCCCCCTAACCTAAGACTTAACGTTGCAAAGGTACATTAACCGCTATCTTTGTTGAGTTTAGAAACTTGGAGAAAGTTTTGTGATCCATTTAACTTATAAAGGTACAAATATAATGGAATTAACATTTCTGTATGGACAGATCTAGTTCGGTTGGGTAATTCGACATTTCCAAAGTTGCACTCTGTGGGAATTTTAAAATCCAAAAATAATATTGTGAGAATTTGACCTTCTAAAAATAGCCATTAAAGTAAGCCCGGTTTAGATTTGTTGAACAAATGGTTATTGTAAACGTCACCTCTGATAGATATTAGCAGTTGAATTCTAGGAATGTGAAATAAGACTGAGCCAATATGATTTACTGAGACAAATTGAGTTCTATGACTTGAAATAAGTTACGTAAAAATCATTGGCTCTGGTTAAGTGTGTCCTGAGAGAAACTTAGGAATCTTTTCTTATTATCTGTGTATTTATGAAATCCTATTTCCTGTAGTTTGCTCATGTAGCTTACAACTAGAAGAAATCATATTTGCTAATCAGGTCAGTTTCTACAATCTTATTTTTGACTTAGTAAGATGAATGTTGTGGTTGCATTCTTGCCAACTGTATGTTTTAACCTCTACGGAAAGTTAATAGGAATTGCCTAGATACAGAGCTCACGTGTACAAAGTAGGCAGTTTAACCCTGGGCAGGAGGTAAATGGTGTTGTATTTGGCTGGGGTGAAGGGAGGCTTTGAGAGTTAGATAGCATTTGGGGTGTTGAACATTCTGTCCTCACATAGCCATGTCATCCCCTGTTGTTGTCTAATGCAGTCTTACTGAACTGGTGTAATTCTTAAAGGTTTTATCAAAGCTCCTCATTTTTTAATGTCGCATTTAGAAACTTTGCTTTCTAATATTGTTTAAAGAAAAGTGATACTGTTAGCAGATAGAGGGACCCCTTAAATTAGGAAGCCCACCAAAGCGTGGGTCCTTGCCAACAGCTATCCTTCGCACAGCATAGACAGAGGGACAAAGTGAACAGCTACTTTATTGCTCAATGGGGAAATGGAAGGAAAGTGCCCAAGCAGGGAGAAGGAAAGAAAAATACTCAAGCAAGGAAAAGAAGCACTTGAGCAAGGAGCCAGCAGCCTAGATGGCAGGTAGAGACAGCTCCAGCTTGGATCAGGCCACGTGGATTTTTCAGTGACTTCTGCCATCGTGTCCTCCTTCCAGGTGTGATGGAGCCAATCAGTCCTTGTATGGGCTTTCCCGGTTGTTGTCATGGCAGTCATCAACTGTCATGGTACTTGTGAGTGTGTCATTTAGCATGTTGATGCATTACATTGAGCATATAATGAGGCTCAAGTTCCCCTGGAAGGCAAATCCTCTAGCATCTTGATTCTAATCCAGCTCTAGTTTCTTCTTTGCAGCTGCCTCCTGAGACTTAGATAAAAGTAATTGGTTTCTATTCCAGGAAGGGGCAGGGGTGTGGATTCTGGGGGCAACAGCTTTGGTAACCAAAGGGAAGGTTGCTTTTAATGAGAATGCCTGCGATCTGGTAGACTGAGTGTTCCCCCAGAACACCGTCTCTGAAGATTCTGGTCAGCCAAAAAACACGAGGCAGGGGTTGGGGGACCTTAGTTCCTGTAGACAAACTTAAAAATATTGTCATGTATATTTCCTGAGGAGGAACCAGGACCCTACCCCAGGGCTGCACTATTGTTTCTCCGCTGCTCCTCCCTGTTTTCTTTATTCTGTCCCTTCCCTGGTTAGTAACTGTTTGAATCTGCACTTTGGAACTCAGGGAAAGTCAAGGAGGCTGCTTGAAGCCTATTTCCTACAAAAGAGAAATGGGAGACAGAAAGGATTTGTATCAGGGAGAGCCCACAGGGTCCTGCTCCCTTTCAGTACTTATAGGCACCATCTATTGGCTGGACATACAGTATCTGACCTTTTTGCTCATTTTGGAATTTCCTAACATTAAACTATGCTCTCTTTTTTATTCTTTTGAAGTTCTTAATGATTAATAAATGTTACTTTCAGAGAAGTTGCAAGAATAGTACAAGGAATTTCTAATTCTCAAAGGTTAACATTTTACTGCATTTGTTTTATCTTACTTTTTCTTTGTATACACACACATACATGCATTTCATATATATGTATAATATGTAGGTGTGGATTCTGTATAGTTAATATTACTGAATTGCTGTAATTCCTAAGGACTGCATCAGTGCCCCTTGTCCACTGAAATAAATGCTCAGCCTAAAAGTTGAGTTATGTTTTATATGGCCGGGATGACAGCCTCTCAGATGGCTCTGAGGGACTGCTCCAAAGAGGTAGGGGAGGAGCTAGGATATATAGGAGCTTAACAACAAAGACCAGGTAGTTGGAACAATAAAAGATTACTCGTTATCTAAAGAAAACCAGGCATCTCAAGATGAAGAATTTAGTGCTTTTCTTTGTGTGGGAGGGAGCAAACATTTGGGCTTATTGAATTCATTCCTTTGACAAGCACCTAGCTATCTAGGGCCAGTATCTTGTCCTTTATTATTCTGAGTCCCCTCAGGGTGCATCATTGTGAGTGGCTGCAGAGGCTGGACTGCAGGCTTGTCTTCACTGTGGGGGGTGGCGGCAGCCGCTGATGACTTGATGGTTTCAGCATTCTTTGTTTACTGATATGGTTTGCAGTATTTTTCTTCACACCCTGTATACACACACACACACACATATGCACATTCATACATACATATCACACATACATACATTTTTTTCCCACCTAAACTTTTTGAGAACAAATTGCAGGAATGATTTCTCTCTGCTCCCGCTTACTCCAGGTCGTGGCAACGTAACCACAGTCCAGTGATCAAAATCAGGAAGTTAACATTGACATAATACTCTTATCTCATCTACAGATCTTACTCAGATTTTGACAGTTTTCTCAATGTCCTTTATAACAAAAAAAAAAACCCCAGATTGTATAGCCAATGCAGTTGTCATATTTTTTTTAGTTTCCTTTAATCTAAACCATTCTTTCTTAATGGCAGTGGACAAAAAAAATACAGATCAAAATATGATATTAAACAGTGCTTTAAAGGTATTTTTAAAGTTTCATGCGGTACTTAGAAAAAAACTGCAAACTCAAATTGTAAGCTAATGGGAGTAGTAATTAGAGCCTAATTTTTTTTTCCTCTAAATTACTTATATTTTGCTAATTTAGATATAATCACTAACAATACTGTTCGGAAGATTTGCTATGTAGAAAAAATTTGCGGTTAACAGCAAGTATTTCAATAAATTAAAGTAATCAGATATTACATTCCATTCATGTATATACTATGCTTGATACACATTTTTAAAAAGTAGTTCTTAGCCAGTGGCTTACTATGTGCTTCATATCTTGAAAAAAATTGCAAGTTCAATAGTTAAAGTAAAAAGCAAACAAACAAAAACCTTTTTAACCTTGACATAATCCTCAGTGTATACCACTGAAATGTTGACACCCCAAATCAGGATAAGGATTGAAACTTAAGGTGAAATTTCTCCTTTGTTCGAAAGAAAATGTTAATTCCCTCTGAATGGTCTCATCCACTCCTGCAATCATAGCTTCCACTACATGCCCGTGGATCTCTCATTTCTGGTCAGTAAATTTCTTTTCTGGTTCAGACTCAATGAAAGTAAACAACTTCAGATGTCTCTTAAGTTCCTTAGTTTGACATTCCATAACTTACTATGTGTTACTTCAATCATATTTTCTCTGTAACTCTTAGCCATGGGTTAACTACTTCTTCAAAGAAAACATAAAAGCTTTCCCAAAGCTTTGAAATAGCAAATCTGTAAACTAGCAGTTACAATCACAAGATTATTTGCTGATACTTATCATACCTTTTATATGTTAGAACACAGGCATCCCAATGAATAGGGTAACAAAGATCTCAGGGAAGTGATCCTTAGAAGGTGAGCCTGTAGTCAGATTCTTTGATTTATCCCCCATGGTGTCAAATTTGTGTCCTTTAAGAGTTAAGTTTGTCAAGGGAAAAGTAATCAATAGTCAATCTAAGAAAGGAATGGAAATTTTAGTCAGGCCAAACTGAGGATTATAACCTGGGAGACAGTCTTTCAGAGGATTTTGTTCCAAAGAGGTAAAGGAGGAGATAGATATATATGATTTTGGTGAAGGGGGTATGTGCAGTCAGGCACACGTCTCAGTAGAGGGTTGCTGCTAGTCACTAGGAACGGAGTAGTGCTTTTCTAAATAGGGGAAGATGGAGGGAGTCAGGTTCATAAAAAATTTCTCATGAAAGTATCTCGCTATCTGAGGGCCAGTTATGTCAGTTTTCCCAGAGTACAGAGTGCCTCATCCTGATCTCCGCCTTGTACTGTAGACCAGTGACTGCAGTGGCCAATGGCTTGATTCTTGTAGAACTGGATGGTGGGCAACATGCTTTATTCTATAATCCCTCTCCTTTAGGTCTCAATTTAGACCAAGATTTGAGAGGCATTTTGTGACCAGTTTGTCCCATGGTGCTAGGAATGCTCAAGGCAAAGATTTCATTGAGGAGCTGTTGAGTGTGGACTAGGCCCTGCTCACAGTGGCCAAAAGCCTCTGGACCACCTATTTTACTGGTCTTTTATGGTCCAGAAAATGGTTCTCTCTTGTTGCTCCTTCCCCATGTCTAGAGTTACACTCTGACAGTCATTGTTCTTACAGGACTATGTATTTGGTCAGTTGTTTCAAGTCACCTCATCACCATTTTATCTGAGGCTCAGTCACCATTGACTAATGCAAGGAACAGTGGATAAAAATATGAAATTTTATTTCATCAGTCTGTCTAAGGAAGTGGTCAACAATCAGCATATTCACAAATTGAATAGTACTGGCTGAAACTCAGAAAATTAATGTGTGACTTTTAGAAAGGAGAGAGGTTTGTTTTTTTGTTTGTTTGTTTTGTTTTGTTTCACTTTAAATTGGCTTTGAAAGTGCATCTGAAAGAAGAGCTGCATCCCCAAATTTGAGCATTTGCAACGTTAATGCCACAAGTGTCTAGGTTTACAATGTGCCAATGTTAAAGGACAGATGTCTTTTGGATAATCTGGTCCTGCTGGGTAGAGGCTTTGAGCAACCAGGCCCCGTCTATCACATAAAGAACACACCTTTTAGAGGCATGTGGTACTGTCACGGCCCCCATTTTATTTCTTCTTCCAGCCTGGCCCATTTCTGCACACTAGGCTCTTCTGAATGCTTCTGGCTTTTGCTCAGCTGACTCATTTTCCAACAGCATTGTCTCACTGACACCACTCATCCTAGACGTTTGGCTTCCCTTCTTCCCTCTGCTCCAGTGGCCCTGAGACCCTGTCTGTGATCTCCCTGTGTAAACACTTCGCCAGCCCCATTAGAGTTTTACTGCTTGATGCAGCGAGGATGTACCCCTGAAAGTAATAAATGCTTCTAGTGTTTTATTCTAAAAGTCAATTATCTCACCTTATAGACACAACATATAATATAATATTCTAGGACTTGAAATAAAACTCTGATGCCAGTTTTGTAAATCAAGCACATAGAAAGGAAGAGAGGTAAATATTCTTTCTCTGGTAATAATGAGGTCTTAGGATTTCAGAAATGAGTGGAAATTACTAAAGATGCATTTATGAGATAACCTAATAATATCATTTTTAGGAAGTTTTGCTGACATCTCATGACACCTCATAATTTTGTGGTTCAAGTTTGGAAGTCCTAGCAGTGATGTTTTACCCTTAGCCCCTTCCTTCCTTCCAAACTCAAAGTATGCAAGTACTGTCAAGAAATAGTGTTTTTAAAGTTTTGCTGCAGAACAGCCACATGAGTGGCTGCACGGACCCACACCAAACTGGCACAGCTATAACTGGTTAAGATCATATTTTTTAAAAAGCATTAAAGTCTAAAAATTTTCTTAAGAGCATACAGCAGATGAAGACATACTTATTTAAAAATAATAATTCAGAGGTAGGAAATAGCTCAGTGGTAGAGCATGTGATTAGCATGCTCGAGGTCCTGGGTTCAATCCCCAGTACCTCCATTAAAAAATGAAAAGTACTAAACCTTGATAAGAAGAGAGAATTGGTGACCCTTGTGCCACAGCCCACGTCCTCCCTCCCACCTGCCCTTGCTCAGCAGGATGGAAGTTCTGCTCTGGGCACGTGTGGCCAAGAAGATGGGGATCCTTCTCCCCTCAGCTGTCAGTCAAAAGATACTTGATCTGACCAAGAGCTGAAGGCTTCTAGTACTTCTCATCTCCATTAGTTCTGAGTTGCAGAGGCTAAATTCCTGGCCAAAGTGGCTAAGATGTTGGGGGCTCCCTGCTTCCACTAAACCCCCACTCACCAGGCAGAGGCTCTGTTCCAGAGGCAGCAAGCCGAGAGAATTGAGGCATCAATCACCGTTGACCCTGCTCACTCATTAGATGGAGGCTCCACATGAGGAAAGGCAGGTTGAGAAGCCCAGAGGTTACTGCCCCAGCCCAGCACGTGCTCATAAAGCAGAGATGTCACTTTAAATAAAGAGTGGACCACTGTACCCACCTCTGGCTGTAGAACAGCGGGTCAGTGATTTGGCCCAGAGGAAAGGCAGTCAGTAAGGAGAGAAGACTCAGAAGCTCTCCTGAAAGAAAATGACTTTATTCGAAACAGAGTCTGAAATTTAAACTTGTAGGAACTCTTGAAAACAGTGGTGGCTTTGGAGTAAAGAGAGGTTTTTCTGAGAAAAGACTGAAGGAAAATGAAGAGAACCTCAGAAAAGTCCCATCAACTGCATCAACATATATAAAATGGGAGTACCAGAGAGAGAGAAAGGAGCAGGAAACATATTTAGAGAGAAAACTTTACAAATTCAATGAAAACATTAATCTAAACATCCAAGCAGCTCACTGACTAAGTGGGCTCATCATTTTCATTCTTCCTCTTTCTGATCCCATTTTTCAGGCAACACTAAGAATACGTTCATGTTTTTTTCACTTACAATTCTCCAGTGGCTTCTTGTTGCCTTTAGAATAAGAGTAACTACTGCAGCTTCCATGACTGCTGCCTATCTTTCTGGCCTCCCCTCCAGCCTCGTTTGACTCTGCTTGCTTCAGGCACCATGGCCTTCTTCCAGTTTCTCCATCACCCCAAGCTCTTTCCTGTTGCAGGACCTTTGCACATGCCCTTTTCGTCGCCTGGAGCATAGTCTCCTCATTTTTTTTGTATTGCTTTTTTTTTTTTCTTTCCAAGCTTGACTGTTACTCTTTCAGAAATGTCTTCTATAATCACTTATCCTTTATTATCTTTATCTCAATCTCTGGCTTATTTTCTTCATAATAGTTATCACAATAAAAAGAGGAAAACTATGGTAGGATACTCAAGAAGTTGTAAACATTGATTAGTTCTAGAAAATAGAACTCAGTAACTGAGGTAGGGAAGTACCATTCCTTTCATAATAGAACCTTTTGTACAGTTTAACATACGCATGTACTACTTTTGAAAATTTTAAATCTAGTTAAATTTTAAAAATCTAGTTAAATTTCAAAATGCCCAATGCAGACACTCAATAAATGTCTATTTCATGAATGAATAAGAAACACAGTTATCAGATGTTTGCCTCAAGTTTGTTTCTTTGCTTTCCTAGTATCAAATGGGGGGGAAAGTTAGAAGATGAAAAATTTACTGAGTCCAAGGAGGTTGCATTATCTTTCCTGGTTTTGAGATCTAAGGTACTAATTTATGTATCCAGCCCTTACTGTTGGACTGTTTTTTTTTTTTTTGTTTTTTGTTTTTTTTTTGAAAGTATAGTTGGTTTACAAATGTTGTGTTAGTTTCTGGTGTGCAGCATGGTGATTCAGTTATACATATATATATTCTTTTTCATTATAGGTTATTACAAGCTATTGAATATAGTTCCTTATGCTGTACAGTAGAACCTAGTTGTTTAGTTATTTTGTACATAGTATTTTGAGTCTGTTAATCCTAAACTAATTTATCCGTCCTTTTAAATGTTTTTAAGTTTTTCACATTGATAAGTAGTAGTGGGAGGAACATCTCCTGTATTTTGGAGTATGTCTTTAAAAATAGCACCTTAGAAATGGGATTATTAAGGGAGAATAGGGGCTTTTTTTTTTGTGGATTTTGCTACATTAACAAAATTAAAAGCAGCTTAGATGGTCATTTTGGAGGAAAAATTAGCACCACCTAGAACAGGTTATTGAGGACATCAAAGACAAAGAAATCAAAGATTTTTGTAAGGTTTGGAGCCTGAAGATTCAGAACTGCAGTATCAATAAAAATGGGAAAAAAATGAAGAAATTGCTTGGGGATTGAGTGGAAGAGATGGATTTTAGATGTAGGTTTACTTGCATAATCTCTGTGTGCTCAAGATAACTGCTGAAGTCTCTTCTCATCCTCTGTAATCTCCTGTGGTATCCAGTTGAATCCCTCACTGATTCCCACCGTGACTGTTACATTTATCCATAATATGTGTCCTGCCAACTCTTCCTCTATTGTACTGTCAGAATCCTTTTTCTCAAATAAAAATCTCTTGGTCTCATTCCCCATTTTAGGTTTTATTGGTTCATCTCTTCTGACGACAGCTCCCCCTAACATTATTGGGAGACAGGCTTCCAGGGTCTGGCCCAGCCTCCCTTCCCTGTCTCTCCCTACATTCCACTTGGAACCCCTGTTTGGATTATGGTACTAGTAACTGCATAGAGTTGTGATGCCATCAGTGTGCATACCCCAGAAATGCCTGTCTTTGTGGGGCAGTTAGTTGGGTTAGAAACCCAACTAACAATACAGCCTTCAGTAGTTTTACTGGGACTCAGAAGACCACAGTGATTTACAAAACAAACAAACCAAAAAATAAAAAAAGGGCAAAGACATGTCTTTTACCCATTCTGTGTGTTTCTGTCTTTGCCCATAACTCCCTGCTGTATTTTGTGCATCCTCTCCCTACTCCGAGTTTAAAAAAAAACCTCCATTACTAAACAGATCATTCCCTGCCTTTTTCCATTTAGATTTGTGCTATGTTGTGTATGATTTTTTTCCCCCAAATCTTTTTGACCTTGTTCAACTAGTCTCATTTTCTGAAATGAGTCTCCTGAAACTTTAGAATATTCTGTCCGAGTTGAGATATAGAATCTAATTCAGAGTTCTCTACTGGACACCTTATTTTGAGAAAAAGTAAATGAAGCAATTTTTTGGCCTTTTCTTAGCATGTAGATATTTTAAAGTGCTGAAAATGGAAAGAAAAGACTTCCAGTTTAGTCATCAAACTTCATGAAAATTCTAAATGAGAACATTAAGTGAGTAGGGATTAATAGATATATGCCAACTATATTCGTTTCCTGCCCCCCATAGGTCATTTCAGGGATTTGTTTATTACTTTTGGTTTGTAGTGTGACCTTTAGATACCCTGCTTGTGAAAATATTTTTGCACTATTAGCACATCTATTCTTAGCTCAGATGTTTTTAGCAAATACATTTTTAGAACATACATTTTAATATTCTATCCTTCTCCTGTACTTGTATAGAAACTCAGGAGAATTAAAAAAAATACATAATTGTGTAGTGTTAAGTACATTTTATACATTTCTTAGATCAATTATTGAATCAATATTGCAATTTTATTTTATACTTTCATTTGACATATTTAGAAATTTTGGGGAGCAAAAGGCAGTTTTCGAATTAAATACTGATGAGATTGATAGTTCTTAAATATTATGTAAGTAGAGCAGATTTTTGCTTGGTTAATTAATTTACCCATTTACAATTATAATTTAATTGTGCATTGAAGGCACACAATTATATATTCTCCACAGATTGCTTGTGTTATTGAAAAACAATAAGGATTTCAAGGATGTTAAAATAAATCAGCTTTTGAAACATGGTAGACTGACCCCTAATGTCCCCTTCAACTACAAGCACATAAAAATACTGGATAAATTATAACGAAGATGTTGTAAGAAATAGAAAAGTAAGCTTCAAAGAAAGGAAGGGACATGAAGAGGAAGGTCAAAACTAGACCAGTAGACAGTCAAACAGGCACTCAAACAGGGAAGAGTGCTGTGAACGTAGGTCCTGACAACTGGAGGCTTAAGTTTTAAATTTGCCATGGAAGTCATGACATGATTTGTTATATCTGCTCACTCTCCCTCTTTGCTGATTATTTCATGATCGATTATTACTGTTGTTTTCATTTTATTGGACTCATCTTCAGTGGGTATTGGTTTTTTCACTGGACTCACATGCACTGTGGGTGTGAAAGTGACAATATGGAGTGATTATACATTTACTTTTTTCAGGCTAGTCAGCTGGGACCAGTTACTTACATTGGATTTCATAGCTATGGATTTTTCCAAAGTACTGAGTTAATTTAAATTCAGACTAAGGGCATAAGCTTGGAGTTTCTGTCTCATAGGAGAATCATGTCCTGTCATCACCTTTTTAAAGGAGAGAACAGCTGATTGAAAGCCCAGTATTAGAGGACTCACTTCTAGGCACCAGTAGTATATTTCCTAAGCCATGTCTCCTAGATGTTTAAGATAATAAACTATCAGGGAAAGAGTAAATGAAAAGTAGAGAAATAGATTCATGATGAAGAAGAAAACATGGAAAAATGAACAAGGGGAGTTTTTAAAGTCTAGCATCAAAAAAAAAAGGCCTGGCATTATTCAAGACACTACTAATGCAGCATTTAACAGGCAGATACAAATATTTGTCCTCTTGGTGCTTTGCTTCTAGTGGTTAGAAAGAGCTAAATGAAATATCTAAAATTATTTTTAGAAGAAGTCATTGAGAAAAATTAGTGGGCTGCTTAAATACCAAATGAACACAGCTGAAAAGAGAAAGAATGGTATGGCATCATTCAAGCCATGGCAAAGATAGTTGTATAGTAGCAGCAGCTAACACTTTTTGGAGCACTTTATACCAGGTGCTGCCCGAAGTATTTATGGAGTTGGTATCATTGTTATCTTTATTTTCCAGATGTGGAAACCAAATCACAGAGAAGTTAACATTGAGACAGGGTCCTGAAGTTGTATGATTGACTTCTTAAACTGCACGCTTAATCACAACATGTGTTTATCAGATATACTTGGCACTATTTTCCAGTTTTGCGTTGCTACATATTTGCAGCTATGTGTTTGGTTCATTGGTGGCAAAATGGCTGATGTAGTCTAAAATTAATTTTGCCTACTACTTATAAATCATGCTGTGCTTGCCATTTTTTATGTAAAAGTGCGAAATTTCATGAATTTAAAAGGGATCATCTTGTAGAGTGAGTTAGCTTCAATTCCTAAGAAATCAGAGCTACCAAATAATCAACCACATTTGGTTTAGCAGATACCAAGCCTTGCTTTCCTGTAGTATGCCTCAGTAAGCTGAGTTTCATCATGAAAATACGTTGTTTTGTGACAGACTCTAGTTAAATTAATGACTGTACCTCTGTTTAAAATTAGATGTAAAATCTTTATAACTGGGTGTTAAAACATCTAGACTGATTTTATCTTACTGGTTGTCATAAATCCCTCTTTAAAAAAAAAATCTTCTCTAAACTATTTAAACTAAAAAACCTTCCCTAATTAAAAAAATATTCCCTGAAAAGTTCCCTCTGTCAGTCTTAATTTTTCCTTGTTTTAATGTTCCTATCACACACTTGGCCCATTCTGCTTCATATCTACTTATATGTGTCTTATGTCATCATTGGATTATCAGCTCCTTTGGAACAGGAACCCTTTTGTGTACATCCTTGTATCTCACCTGCCACCTTCCTCTCAGGCTGGAAGTTATTGCCTTGCCCAAAGTGGACAGTTTGAATTGTGGCAGGAGTAAGTTACAGTGTGCAGATAAAATTGTAGAAGTTGCTCCAGCCCCAGAGATAGCAGGTAAGGCGAGGACAGTGAAGTCGTCTGACAAGAAAGAGAATGGGAAGAAAACTACTGCTCTGTGAACACACCCTGTGGTACGCTCCTGAAAGGGCGGGACTCATCCTCAGGTGATTGGAATGGGTGAATATTTGATTAGTCTGTCTTTTGTAGTGGAGAGTTGTTTCTTTGTCTTAATACATCATTTCTTACTGTTCTGGTGAGTCATTTATTCAACTTGTTGGTTGTAGTCATGATAATTAAGAACCACTATAAAAATAGGATCAGGAATTTCCCTGATGGAAAAACAAACAGTATTGCAGTGGCTCTTTGTGAGCTGGTCCCTGTGGAGTCACCACTGTATCATGTTTTTTTGTCTTACTAAAAAGACACCCACTCTTTGATGTTTCTTTGTTAAGTGTTCTGGGTTTTTTTTAAAATGGAAATTGAGTTGATGATTTGGGACGAGCCCAGTACCTTGTGGTCAAGCCCTTGGCCCAGCTGACCTTTCCAGTTCTTGACTCTCTGTGAGTTCTTCATTCTGGAGAAATTGGGTCACCTCAAAAAGGCAGTATCTTCCCCTCTCCCCCAGATTGGTTATCAGTTGACTAGACAAATGAAATCACTGTGCCTGAGGGTTTAATCTATATCTTTCTAAACCTTCAGATTGAAAACTACCATATTTTCTAATCAAATTTTAGAATTCATTCAACTCTTGAATGCCTAGTTTTCCTTGCCCCCTATACTGTTTTGTATTTTTTTCCCCCATCACTTCCTCATTGCCTTCCCTCATTCACTAGCTGGCTCCTTTCTGGCTATTGTCTCCTGTGTGGGTCCTCTCTATCCTCTTGCATTCTCTCATCTCTGTGGCTCTGGCTGTCTAGGGAACATTGAGGTATTTCTCTGTTCATGCTTACATCTCTGTCTTTCCCTGAAACATTTTTTCTGTAATTCCTATCTTAATTTTTCTTTAGTATTCATATTATCTCTGACTGAATGCTTTTCTTTTCTCATTGTCTTATCCTTTGTATTCAACTTATATTTAAAAAAAAAAAAATCACTGATGGTTCAATGATTTCTGGCTCCAACAGGCCAGAACAAGAATCCTGGTCACTTTTCCTTCCTTCAGCTTGAGCCCTGAATAGCGTGATCCCTGTTTTTCTATTACTGTTTAGTCCTTTTCTCTTCTTACTTGATACATACTACATAAGGTTGCTAGTGTCTCTGGTCAGATCCTTTGATGAGAAGTTCTAGTAAAATGATCTGTCCTTGCAAAAACATCACAGAACCTCAAGAATTTAGTTTAGTGCATCTGACTCTGTATGTGAAAGCATTGCTTACAGTACCCCAGGAACTGAACGTGTTCTCCCGAGCAGGAGGGACTGCTATTATGTACCGTGTCTGGCACACACTGCTGTGCTCCAAATACCAGCTCCTGAAGATATTAACAATGATGGTGACTGTGTGGGTGAGTGTTTTGAAGGCAAATGGACAGAAGTAGGAGGAGAACAGAGACTCCAGTGATGAGGTGGGGGTAGTGGAAGAGTGTGAGTCAGGAAGAAATAGCTGCTGGGACAGATGGACTGTAACGTGTTGGTTTCTCTTCTTTCACCAGCCTCTGGGTTTCAAAAGGAGCCAATAGTATCACATCAGAGTATCCCAGAGCTGCACTGACTGTTGTCACTGTCACACCCTCCAGACGGCTCATTCTCCCCACGTCATCCCGTGTGGCTCTCGGAGGACAGAAGCTCCTCCATGCTGCTACCTTCAGTCACCCAACTCACAGGGGGTTCAGGGTAGGGAGGGAGCCAAAGGATAGTTAGGTAAAAATAGGATGAAGATTTAATTGAAGTTTCTGAGTACCTGCCAGCTTTAATCTAACTCTCACAACGACTTTCTGACACCGACATTCTATTAGATCCACACACTGGAAAGCATGAGGACCCAGGAATGCAGCCACAGCTGGTCCTTTTCCGAAGTCGTTGCCTCTTGGATCTGCCTCATCTAGGTCAGATTCAAACCCTAGGAAAGGCATCATCTTCTCTCTGAGCTTAATGCTTTTTTAAAAAACAAATTTTCCTGATGTTTTAACCACTATATTGGAAAGCAAGTAAACAGACCACCAAAACACTGCTTTTGTTGTTTGTTTCTTCATATTACTGAAGGGGAGTGGAAGGGAGATCCTCATCTAGATGCATGACCCGTGTTTTGCATTTCTGTTTCATCCCAGCATAATTGTCGCTGTGCTTGCGGTGTATACTTGCGGATAGCATTGTAGAACTGTGAATTAGGAATGAGGAGTGATAACTTGCACACAATAGTATGTTATTGAGAAAAAAGGGTGATACTTAATGATGCAGGTAGAATACCTTTGGAGTACAGATTTATCATCCTCTTGACTCCACCATCCAAATTCATTCTAAAAGTGAGTCAGGTTAGTGATGACTGAAAGTTTTTTTAAAAAATAAGTCATCTTTGACTGGTTTCATTTTCTATTACTAATGTAAGTGAAGGGCTTTTTTTGGTCTTCCTTGTTTTAAAATAATGGACAAAAAAGGAACAGGGAATTAAAAGGATAAAAAACAAGTAGCATATTAGAAATATTCAAACAAACATTTGGAAAGATAGGATGTTAATTTCTTTCCTATAGTTCTTGCCTGAGAGTTGGGAACATAAGATATGAAAAAAGTGTCATTTGTCTTCTATATGTCCCCCTGTGGTAATGTCACTATAGTTGGAATAAAGAAAAAGATAATTTTACTGACTGATTGCCCTTTTGTTTATCAAAGTGGCTTGCATCCTGCTAAATTATGCTCAGTAGGAAATACTGTGATTATGAGTTCTACCATATTTAATATTAAGAATATAATCTTTGTTATGTTATAATCGCCTTTGTTACTTAAATTTTTGAAAAACTATAAATATTCTTAAAATCCTTGAAGTATTATATGTCTTTAGGTTTGTGTTCACCTTTATGACATTTGATAAGTATTCACAGGCTTTATAGAGTTAAAAAAAAAAAATTAGAGCTCCCATTTGGAGGTCAACGTCTTCTAGGGCCAGGGAGGCACGGTCAGTTGGTGGAATGAGGCTGGTGCAGGGATGTTTCTGTCTGGTGGGGTCTAGAGAAGCGAGTGTTGGGGCTGGAAGCCAGACTTTCTCTTCTTTGTGTTCTGTTCATGTGTTTTGCAGTGTCTATGAACCTTCTTGTAAGTGGGAAAACTCAAGTAGTCAGGTTGGGAAACTGTTTTCTAGGTATTTGTCCTATAGATTCTATTGATTTTGTCTATTGATCTTTAAAATGATGATACCATAGATTTGGGCTTGTTGAAGCAATTTCAGTTTCTGTCCTTCTGTCTTTAACTCTAGCCTCTTCTTTTAGGTTTAGCAGTTTCCCTACAACTGTTGCATGGAGACATTGAACAAATCAGAAGGGAATACTCATCAGTGTTTTCTCATGGAGTATCCATCACCAGGAAGTTGGGTTTTTCCAATATTATTATGCCTGGTAAGTGACTTGGGATGAACCAGATGATGAAATATGGCTATTTTATGTGTTCTTGACATTTGAGAAATTTTTCAAATTGTCAGCTTTGAAGAGTTCAAATGGACCATGCTGAAGAATGAAATGAGGTTTTTCATTCTTTTTTCTTTTTCAAATTTCTTTACATTTTGATTATATTAGGGTGGATAACTTGTGGGGGCCATGGCTACATTTCATTACAACCATAGTAAGAAGAAAAACTGAAGTAGAAGCCAGAAAATATTTTACCCTTTAGTAGAAAGTGTTGAAGTCACTTAGGGGAAATCCTTACAGGTTTTGATAAGAACAATTATTAAGCAATAAGTAGCCTTTCTTAGAGGATTTTTCCACCAGAAATATGTATATGTGTATGTAAATAAGCAGCCATATGCAAATTCCATATATATTTCTACACCTCTTCTAGTTCTGTTCATGTATATAAATCAGATTGTTATTAGCAACCAAGAGATTCTTAAAAAAAGTGTTTGTTTCTGAGTGGAGATGGCGGAGGCTCAGAAGATTCACACCGTTAAAGTAGATGCCAAGTGATACTGTTAGAGCTCTACATCCAGTTCTCCATGACCAAGAGAAAAATAGAAAGACCAAATAGTTGAAATTGTTGACAGTATTTTTAGAAACAGTATCCTTTAAATCACCCTTTAAATCCCATGTGTAAAAAACAAGCAACAGAAGTTGGGTCTGTCAAGGCCCCGGCACAGCTATGAGACTGGTAGTAAGATTGTGGGAAATAAAGACTTAACCTGATGCAGAAACCAATCAGCATTGACCATCCCCGCGTTTTGTGATCTCCTGACGGAAATTTATTCATGCAAGGAAGGCTAAGAGAACAGCCCTTGGAGTTTCCTGAGATGACCTGACTTAGCTTAGGGACCCAGTCTGCCTGAGCATCTCCTGTTATTACTGTCGAAAATGACTGTTTATAGAACTGTTTACTTGGTGGCATGCTATTCAGTGGCTCTTGCAGCCCATTCATTATTTCCTTCAGTGGCTATAAATAGCTGGTATTTCCTCTTGTTAACAAAAAAGAAAAAAAATTCAGCCCACTGGGAAGCAAATTGACGGGTAAATCTAATATAAAAAACAAATTTTAGAACAGACTGCAGCCAGCTGCTGGAAGAATTCCTCAGCTTGGTCTCCGAGCAGTATCACTGAGAAATGGAAAAAATATAAAGCAACATGACACTTCACCGGCTGAATAGTTGTCTGGGATGTGCTGTGTTCATGCGGCTCTGGTCTGGCTTTAATGATGGAAATGAACTTTCTGTGGAATAAGGCTTGCTTCTGTCCCCTTTCCTGCCCCACGTTTTGATGGCAGGGTCCACACTGGCCAGGAAATCAATCCTCCCAGACGCATGTCTGCAGTGCCCGAGACGGCAGGAGATTTTTTAAAAGCACTTTCTTCCTTTTCTTCTCTCATTTTTCTTCTTTGGCTTTGGAGTCTTTCAAATTAAATGGAGAAGGGAGAGCTGTATATATTAACCTAAACAGCCAAAAGCAACCTCAATAGAATGTTTCACATGGGCAAACAGAACAGTCATTGTTTTGTTTTCCTTTGTTATTTTCAGAATTTTGGCTTGTCAGTTTATTCTCACTTGTGGCTCTGATGAAAACTTGAGCTGAGTTTTCGATGAGAAAAATGTATGTGAGCAGGATTTCTCCTCCCTGTGTTGCACCAACAGTCTGCTTAGCGTGATGAATTTTTTCCTTTTCTCGACTTGTCCTTCAGAGTTAATTTGTGTTCTGATAGGGGTCAGGACAGGTGAGGCACGGGTTTATACGTACAGGACCTTCATTGACATAGTCGCTGCCTCTCTGCAGAATGAATTATCTGTGGTCCCGGCACTGACAGGAACATACACAAAATTCTTCAGGGTCACAGAATGTCATCAATGCCAAACTCTTTTTGGAATGGAAAAATGTGGAAACAGAGATTCTCCCATTGGTCTGGCTTTTACATGAGCTGGTCTCTGGAATGTCATCTGGTTTAAGGAGGTGACCTGCCCTGTGCTTTCGAGCTGTTGTGGAGTCCTCTGTACCTGCCGTGTTACTAAGGGACAGTCATTCAGCACTTTACTTCTCAAAGCACCCAATTTCAAAGAAGAAAAGTTACCTTCTGTGAAGCTCCATCACTTCTGGTCTCTGAGCCAGTGAGAGGGAGGGCAGTGAAAATATTTCAGTCAGTGCTCTCTAATGGAAATACGATGTGAGCCACAAATGGAATTTAAACTTTTCTAGCAACCATTTTTAAAAAGTAGGAAGAAAGAGGTGAAATATATTTTAACAATATATTTTATTTAACCCCATGCATCCAAAGTATCATTTCATTTTTATTTTATTGATATAAAAATTCATAATGAGTTATTTTGCACTGTTGCAACCTAAGTCTTTGAAGGCTGCTAACTATGATACATTTACAGCACATCTCTTTTCAGCCAAGTCACATTTCAAGGACTCAGTGGCCACATGTGGCAGTGCTTACTGTATTGGACAGTCAAACTCTAAATGTCTTAACAGACTCTGTACAAAGCAGGGTCGTTGCTGAGTATCAGGAAGGACTGAGTTTCCAGCCACCAGACATTTTGGAACAAAGATGGCTGACGTGTCAGGAATGTCATGGGAGATCAGACGGTGCCCTTCTCCCATCCTGAGGGTCCATTCTTATTCTGAGTTTATGATTCTTCCTGGGCAGTCCTCTTGGTCTCCCTACTTTATCTGCCCTATCTGTACCCTATCTCCTGGAGACTTGTTTTCACATATCAACCAGTAGAACTGTCACTATTAGGGAATACCTAATGAATACCTACCAGTACATTCATTTCTAGTACATCTTTGATGTTTCTAATCCTTAAAAGAATTAAGTAAAAGTAATAGAGGAATAGGGAGGGAGGCGTTGAGGCTCTCACTGAAATAAATGAACAGAGCCTTTGTTTCCAGTGGTTGCCAGCAGTAGTAGCTTTGATAGCGATTTCAAGATTTATTTAAATTTATTTTACAAGTGTCTTTCAGATTAAGCCTTCTTTTTCTTTGGTCTTTAGTCATTAGTTCAGATAAGTCAAATTTCTGTTTAGTCAAAGTTGACTATATAATGATTTACCAGGCTGGGGAAGCAGACTGTTGTAGATATGTTTGCCTCCCATTTAAGAAATATACAGTTTTATTATTTTAGATATATATATATATAATTATTATTATTATTGTTTACTATTTACTGATAGAAACATACATCAAGAGATGGAATTACCTCAGATGATCCTTCTTTTGGAGAAACTAGGGGGGGACCCATTATATGATTTAATCTTCCCCAAAAATATATCCTAAGTCTAACCAAAGCTCACCACCCCCCAGTCCAAGTCACTGGCCCTCCACATCCTATAGTTGCAAATAGTCAGCTTAGATCTAAACCCCCTGATCCTGCCAGCAAGGGATGGTGATCTTTCATCCAGTGAATGCCATGGTGACCGAAGAGAGAAGGGGGCTAAGGGTCTACCGTGTCACCCTCAGGTTGGACCCCAGCCCCAGATCACATGTAGAGTATGTATTTTTTATAGATTGAAGGTTGATCTTTTTTTAATACTTCCAAGAGAGAAAACTATCTGTGTATACACATGAAATATATATATATATACACACAATAATAAACACTGGAACTCTGAGAAGAAAAAAAGTCTCTCCCTCTTACAAGGACCTTTGTAATTATATTGAACCCACCCTGATAAGGAAATCTCCCCATGACAAGATTCTGAACTTTATCACATCTGCAAAGTCCCTTTTGCTGGGTAAGGTAACATATTAACAGCCTTCTGGTTAGGACCTGGACATCTCTGTCCAGGGAGGGACAGGAGGAGTCATCATTCTGCTTGCTACGCACCTCAAGGGCCATCCAGCTCAGCCTGTCTTGTGTCCAGTGCACGAATTTCTTCCTTATGTCCCTGGTGGTGGTTTTCTGGTTGGTACTTGCATGTGTATAATGGCTAAGAACACATCTTCACATTGTCTCTCAAAATGACCTCTTTCACGTTGGACTAGTCTCCGTCTTACTTTCTGTCCTTGGGGTTGAGTTTTTCCGCTTGTAACCTCAACATTTTAAAATTCAACTAACCTCTTGTCTCCCTCATCCCTCCTCTGGTGGGTTCTGAGTCTCTTCTCTGTATTGTGTATGGTCTGAATGATACCGTTTCTCTGTCTCTGTCCTGAAAAGACGGTGCCTAGAAATGAAATCAGTGCTTCAAGACTGGTCTGTCCAATTAGGCTGGGACTAGCACCTTCCCTGCTCAAGACACTGGTCGTTTGGAGGTGCAGAGACAATTGCACTAGTTTATTTGATGGACGTACTCATCCTGTTGAGTTGCATTTTCATGGGTAAAGCAGAGATACTCATAATACATTTGACACATTTCTGAATCTCTGTACTTCAGTTTCCTCATCTATACAATGGAAATAACACAGCCTTCTTAGAAGGTTAATGTGAGGATTTAATGAGATGTTCCATTTATAGCAGTTGGCAGAGTACCCAACCGTCTGTCTGCTACTATTTTCTGCTGCTACCATCAGCATCAGCATCTAAGTTCACAAAAAACCCCTAGTCTCTTACATATTTTTTTTAAGAAGGATAGGAACTTTTCTTTTCCAGTTCCTAAAATAGTAACAAAAATCCAGTATAGAAAAGGCACTGGACTAGCCCCTAAGGCTGGGTGCCATGGTTTACTAGATGTGGTGAGCATGTCCTCTGTGCCTTTATCCAGAGCATTTGTAGGACAGAGTCAAGGATCAAGGTTTTCAGGTACTGATAAAAACCTCTTGCCTGTTGAGGTCAAACCATAAATCAGCCCCATCTGACTGTTGTCACTGAGCTCTTCTGGACTTGTTCCTTTTGTTGTGGCCTTATCTTTATCTTGTCTCCAGCGATGTTTTGAGACGCTTTCACACATGTAAAGGCTTCCCAGCCAGTGGTCCTGCAAAATAGAGGAAAGTGTCAAGCACCTCAAATTTGCAGAGTAATAAAATTGAGAGGTGTGCAAGGTGTTAATAAACATTGTCAGGAAAATAGTTTGTCGCGCTTGGTGCTGTGGCTCTGTTTCATACTCACTCTATGATTTCTCTCTTAATTACCCAAGATGCTTTCTTAACACCATTTGGGCTTATTCGTTTTCTCCAGAGCCAACCTCAAGTGTATTGACTTTAATTAGCACTTGTCTCAACTTTATCTTTTTGCATATTTTGGCAAAACGTGGCACCTTGCAGTATTAGAACATAGCAAGCTGCAGATTCCTTGGGGGGGGACACATGGAGGATGTCATCCAGGAGAACTGTTCATGTCCTGTGTCCTCTTTTCAGAGACATCTTATTTTAGTCAAAAAGGTTTCCAGAAGATAACCGAGGTTATGGGGAAAGGGGCAGTTAAAGAACAGAATAGTAAATTATATGTACAAGGTGTTTTAATTTATGAATGTGTTATATTTCAGAAGTTCTTTTGTAAGCCACAGAAATAGCAAGTATAACATAATGAAGTAGTCTTGCCCCTGCTGCTACCTACCTACCCCTGCCTCTGCCTTTACCCGAGCCCCATTTTCATGACGCAAAAACTTGAGGCCTTGGGGTTTATCTTAACTTGTCTAGACTGATGTCACCGAGAGTAGACAGTAGCAGAGAAAGACTTGAATCTAACTCTCCTTATTCTGGTCCTCTGTGACCGAAGATTTCTGAGGCTGATTTGAATTCAGATGATATTCTGAATTCAGAAGAGATGGAAGAATCCTGCTCAGTTATAAGCTAACCCAGCTTTAGGGACCTGTTTGGGAAGCGAACGCCATGTTACCTTGCTCCCTTGAGGAAACATGTCATGGCTTCCACAGGTCTCTTGTCCTCTCCATGAGGGCTTCTCTCCTGTGACACCCCCTCTGCCTCATTCAACAGTCCCTGTCCCTTTCTCTGTCTTGCTTTTATCTGGGGTACTTAACATTAGTCACCATATTCTGTGTTTTACCTCTTTGTTCAAGGCCTTCTACCACTGGAATCTAAGCTCTGCTGAGAAGGCGTGTTTGCTTTGTTCACTCCTGACTCTACCAGGCCTAGAGTAATACCTGGCACATGGTAGCTGCTCAGGGTATATTTGCTGAGTGAGTACATGAGGAAAGAATTCCATGGCACTGCCAGTACATGACTCTCCCCCCGATGCCTGTTCCTCTTCAGGGCCCAGCCTGCAGATGAAGGGTGGAGACAGGTCGTCTTGCAAACCTCCCTCATCTCCCCCTGTCTTTGCTTAAGTTGGAGTTGCCAGTAGTTCCAACAGAGGAGAGTTGGAAGTCCCCCTTCCAAGAAACGGTTACTCTTCTTTTTGCAGGGCAGTTAATCCCCATGTGGTTTGAACAAGCTAATCACTTGTATGAGAAATTTCTCAGGTGAAAACCCCGGTCGCTGTACTTCGCATTCCTAGTGGCTGTTGACAGCCTGTGTGTGGGAGAGCTGCTCATGATGTGTCAGCCACTCCAAGGAGCAAAGGAATTTTGCAACTGTTAACTAACATCTTTTGCTTTAAAAGTACCTTGATTTTTGTGTTGTGGTTGTTGTTTTGTTTTTGTTTTATTTTTTTAATGGAGGTACTGGGAGAGTGAACCCAGGACTTTGTGCATGCTAACCATTTACTCTACCACTGAGCTATTCCCACCTCCCTGCATTGCTTTTTTCTTTTTACCTGCCAAATCTGTTAGTGGGAAAACTATTGTCAAGAATTTCCTCCCAAACATATTGTTGAAATAGCACCTGTGCAGACCATTAGCATTGCAGACCTGTTTTGAGTTGAAACTGATGGATTCAGAGGACAGTTTGTAAGCTTATTTATTCTGTAATGGAATTGTTAAAAGAAATAGCGTAAAGACTAGGGTGTATGTATGTATGTATGACTATATATACATATATAAAGAGTGAGAGGTAAATATATATAGTAATTAAATGAACTGGGCTATAAAAATGTAGAAAACTTGTAAAATATACTGGGCTATTTTCTCCTAAATTTTAATTAAAAATTTTTTTTTAATTAAGAAAAAATTTTTTGTAAGGAAACTAGTTCTTTTTTTTAAATGAAGGTATTGCAAATTAGAACCCAGACCCTCATGAATGCTAAGCATGCACTCTACCACTGAGCTATACCCCTACCCCCTCCTAATTTTTTTTAAAATGGAGATGCTTAAAACGAAAAACCCTTGAAGCATACGAATATAATTTTACATGTGTTGAAATATGTTGCTTTTCTCCTGGAATTCCAAGTTCATTGCCTTCCCAAGTTGATTTGTATGAGATGTATAAGAGTACTAAAAATTCATAAGACAGAGACCACTGTATCAGTTCTTTCCACTAATGTATTCTTTATATGCTCTTTGTAAAGAACAGGTAAGATTTCATCCTTTTTAGGGCTTTTTCATTTTTCTCTACTTTATGGCCTATCTGTTTCCTGGTCGGCCAAGGTCATTTGCAAATGATGCTCTCATAAAAAGTTGGTCTTTGTGGAGGAATGTGACTGGGCACACTGGTATTCCCCCATGGCTTTGGAAGCCAGGGTACTTTCTTATGCACACTTTGGTCAGGAAGTTTGATACATTTCCCAAGTGTGGGCATAGTTGTATGGTTATTGTTCTTCTAGTGATTTGTTTTCTTGAGAGATTTTTTTATTTGAAAAAAAAAGTATTGCTTTTGAGTCTTCAATTGTTTGAAAGCTGTTACGCAAAAGTAAATTTCACCTTGCCAACCTCACCAACACTGACCTTCAGAAACTTTCTAGTCACACTTTGTTTACTTACTTCTCACATCCTGTCCACTCACCACTTATGCATAATTTAATTCCTACGGGGCAGTAAAAGCACGCTGTCCCGTGCTTGCCTAACTTTGCTAGTTGGCATCAAATTTCTCTTTTTTTCTTGCAGTAATAAGAAAGGGGCAGGATGAAAAAGCATTCAAGTTTTATAAATAACCAATGGAGGAAAAAAGATCGATGATATATGTGTACATAGACTATGTCAGTTTGAATCCAGGGCCTTTCACATTTGTTTTATAGCTTGATGGTAAGAAATAATAAACCAAATTTGTCTGTATGACTGAATTATTCTACATCTGTGTTCATAAAGCACTAATCTAGATTCTTCCAGCACTGAGATCATTTTGTCCATGAATTTTGGAAAAGATTTAAATGGTAACTGTATCCTTTGCAGTCCTATCATTTTCTTCCATTTAGGTATTTCTTCTACTTTAAGTGCTGTGACTATGAAGTATTGAGACTGGTTTCTTTGAGCCACCCGTGCTAGGCTGTCACTTTGTGGTCACACCTCATAAATGAAATGAGGGAAATATTGAAAAATGGTGAAACTTGACAACATCTTCCTTCTCAGTCCTGGTATTCACCTCCTAAATGTATATTTTCAGTATCGTTAATTCAGACTAGCAGAGGCTGGCCTTTGCTTTTCTTGGATATTGGCAGTGAGGGTGGGGATCTTTTTATAAAAGTATAAATATTGCACATTTTACTTTTATGTGTATACTGTAACACTTTTTTATGAACTAAAGTTTTTCTTGATAGAGTACTTTATTACACTTCCTATTACATATAACATGGTTTCAATTCCCCTCTCCTCCTAGGTGAAATGCGGAATGATTTATACATCACTATAGAAAGGGGAGAATTTGAAAAAGGAGGAAAGAGTGTGGCCAGAAATGTGGAAGTTACGATGTTCATTGTAGAGAGCAGTGGCCAGACCTTGAAGGTATGAAAATGATGGATACTTTTTGGTAAAACAATTCCACACCATTGCTTTGAGTTCATCTTTAATTCCAGCAGTTAAATTCTGATTTGCATTATTTTCAGTCTTGTTTTTCTTCTCTACCTCTGTGTAGTTTTTTTTTTTTAATAGAAAAAATTTTCAGGTTACACTGCCATCGTGGGCCACACAGATGAGAGGTGTCTGTGTGAGCCTAGGTGGTTTTTTTTTTTTTAATCATTAAAATGCCTTTCAGAAAAGAAAGTAGAAAAACAAAAAAAAGGCTTTTAAGGTTTAATTGTTTAATTAATTATGTCAACATTGTTCTCATAGCAGCTGTTCCTTAAATGCCATATTTTTATGCTATTTCATTTTTCCCCTTTCATCTATCATAGTTTTGGAGAGGAACACTTTTTCTTTTGGCAATTGGTAAAAAAATTAAAAAATCATATTTAATTCTATGTATTTTCATTTTAACCAACATAGGGCATGAGGATTAGGGTATTACTAATTGGGGTGAAAATAGTGGATTCTCTTACGGAAGAAGTGTTTCCCTTGAGCCCCAGGGGGGCACCGCAAGGGCTTTTGACTGTGGCAGGTTGAGAATTTTGCTACGTAGTTGACTCCAAATTGGGCATGCAGTTGCCTATCTTGCAAATGTCACCGAGGTCCACCCTTGGCAGGATGGGTCCTGGGAGACCAGCCTTAGGATGAAACAGACACTGCCAGCCAGTAGAAGCAAGTGCAGAAACAGCCCTGCAAAGGACTGAGGAGGTAATTTCACAGGGAGTGCTGTTTCGGGAGCAGGCAGATACAGCACAGCACTGGCTTTGCTGCATCCAAAATCATCTTGAAATGAAGCTGTCTTTAACCTGCATGTTTCCTTTGTTAGGATTTTATCTCCTTCGGCTCTGGAGAGCCACCAGCTAGTGACTACCACTCCTTTGTGCTTTATCATAACAACAGTCCCAGGTGGTCTGAGCTGCTGAAACTTCCAATCCCTGTGGATAAATTCCGGGGTGCGCACATCCGCTTCGAGTTTCGGCATTGCTCCAGTAAGTGCTTGGCGGACGGTCTCTGTGGCTTTGTTGTGTTGGGGTGGTCCGTTTACTGAGCTGAAACAACAGGGTGGGCTAATACATAGAAAGTGTGTGACAAACCGGAGACCAACACAAGGGAAAAACAAAGGTGAGTGGAATCCCGTGGGGTGAGTGGGCTCACTTCTTCTTGAAGAACCAATAACCTCTGTGGAAACATAGAGGAAAGAAAAAGGAGGATACAAAATACCCACGGAAATCTGCATCACCGTGCAGTCTCAAACAGTATTCAAATAAGAATCGAGTGATGTCAACTCAAATAGGCCTTAGAGATGATGTGAAGTAATTGCCACATTTCATAGATCTAAAAAACCCAAGACATAGAAATGTTACAGGGTTTGTTCATGTGGACATTACTATCCGTAAAGTTGTCAATTCTTGACATCTCTGTTTTAATTCTTTTGCCCTCGTTACCACCCTCTCAAGCCTCCACTCCCTGCCTCTACCCACCTCCAGTCCAGGGATCTTCTGGTATTCCCTGTGCCCCCAAATTACACACTTCTGGTAGCATACATTGTACGGAGAAGGTTCTGGTGAATCTTGCTTCAAGGACAATATTACAATCAAGAGATACAGAAGAATCTCAGTATTGGAGAAGGAGCAGGCTTCTCTCCAGTCTAGAAGGACCAAAGGCATTGCCAGTAGATATGCAGTGACCATGCCTGCATGCTGTGTAACTCACCCAGGATTCAGGGAGAGGAGAAGGACTTCGTTGTGGGACTGTGGCATGTCTTGGAATTGGCTCAGGAAGCTCCACAAATGATGAGTTTGTGGATGTTTCAGAATGTAGGGAGATGGCTAGCAGGTCTTACCCTTCTTCCAAATTTCCAGAGGAGTTTCATGGGTAGAGTGTGAAGTAAGGGAGCGTAAAGGAGTTGGCATAGTGCCACACCATTCCTTCTACCAGTCTTTGTTACAAATTCTCCCTTATGCTTCATATGAGCTTTGAGCTTTAAGGTCAGAAAATAAAAGTGAAATGGGAGAAAAAGGAGAAAGAGCCTTTGGAGAAAATTATTATAACTCAGAACTTGGAAAGTAGAATAAAGGTGATTTTCAGTAAAACCCGTTGGATCTCTGCCTTCTTGTCCTTGTACTTCAAACATTATCCACGTGGGTGTGGTTTTTTTTTAAATGTTCATTATTAAAGTTTAGAAGAAACAGCAAAGTGTGAAGAAGAAAGAAAATCCCCATAATCCTGTACAAGTAATCAATGTAATCATTTTATCATATGAGCTTCCAAGTATTTCGTTGTGTGTCCATGTATTTATTCTAAAATATCATTTATTCATGACATAAATATTCATTGAACACCTATACGTCTACCATTTTACTGGGCATGGGAAATATATCAGTGAATGCAACAAAGTACCTCCTCTCATAGATCTTTCATTCTAGGGAGGGAAGACAGACAATACGTGGGCAAATAAATATACACTCTTATCAGATAGTGTTAAGTCCAGTGAAGAAGACTAAATTGGAATGAGATGCTAGGAAGCGATGGTGCTGTGTTGCTGTTTTACGTAAGGCCGACAGGAGCGACCTCTCTGACAGAGATGCGTCAGCACAACATAGAAGACGTGAAGGTGGAGGCTTTGGGTATCTGGGGAAAGGGTATTCCAGGCAGATAGAACAGTAAGTACTACACAAGACTGAGACACGGTTGGCACTTTCAAGGAATAGCAAGAAGGCCAGAATGAGCAAGGGAGAGAGTTTGGAGATGAGACCAGAGAGAGAACAAGGGAGCCAGATCCTGTGTTGTCTTTTAGGTCGTGGGGAGGACTTGGGACTTTATGTGGAGTGAGGAGAGCCCTTAGATGACTTAGATTAAAGAAAGTCTGGCCGCTGTACAGACGCTGGATTTTTAGGTGGGCCAGGTGGGAACAGGATGGCCATTCAGGAGGCTTCTGCAGTCCTCCATGTAAGAGATTTAAGTGGTTTGCGTTCGCATGGTAGCGGTTTGATTCTTTTCTAGATTTATTGACAGATTGGATGTGAAAGAAGGAGAAAAATCGAGGTCGACCTCAAGATTTTGGCTTCAGAATAAAGTGGTTATTTAAGTGGGAAAGACAACAGGAAGACTGGAGAGCAAAAATCGAACATTCCACTCTTAAAATGTTAAGTCTGAGAATATTAGACATTTACAATGTCAGATAGGCAGTTGAATGAGATCCAAGCTGAAGACTTAAACTTGATAATGAGAACATATAGTTCAGTGGTGTGCTGTAAATATTTAACCAGCACTTGGGGTGACAGAGAGGGGAGGGGAAGCCCTAAATTATAGCATTTGCTGTTTTCCACGGGGTAAATACTCCCACCATGGCCAATTTCAAGCCAATGACATCACTGATCTTGGAGCTGGGGAAAGATGCACACAGTCAGGTCTTGTGAGCCAGTCCAGGCAGCTTCAGTGTGTCATAGATACCGAGGATTTTTCAAAGCCATGAGACTGGATGAGATTCCTGTGTAAGTTTAAATAGCAAAGGGTAGTCCAAGGATGGATCCCTGGGGCACTTAACGCATTTAGATTTTGGGAGAATGAGAGGTAGCCATTAAGTGAGTTTAAGAAGGAATAGTCAGTGAGATTGAAGTAGAATCATGGAGACTAAATAAAGTCTTCCAGAAGGGGATTGATCAGATGTGTCAGGTGCCAGTGATAAATAAGGACAGAGAAATTTGGCATCATGCAAGTTATTGAACCTGACAAGAGATTCTAGTGGGTTTGTGGTGTGGAATGCCTGGCTAGAATGAGTCAGAGATAGAGGAAAGGAAGGGTAGGCGGTGAGTGTAGACTAATCTTTTGAGAAACTTTGCTGTGAAGAATACAAGAGAGCAGAGAAAATGGGATAGTAGCTATAAAAGCAGTGGGTCACAAGAAGTTGTTGTTGTTGTTTTGAAGATGGAGTTTTTAAAGCACGTTTGAGAGGAATCATTGAGTAGAGAGGAAACACTGATGATGTAGAAGCAAGTGGAGACATCTGTGGGCGCAGTGTCCTTGAGTTGGGGAAGGCGCGTGGGACTCAGTGCTCAAGGTTAAGAATTGGCCTTGGGTGGGATTGTGGGCAGTTCTGGAATGGTACAGGAGGGCAGGTGCAGGTGGGTAGTAGTAGGTGGTTGCTAGGGCATGTGGGAGTTCTTTCCACAGGAGCTGAGCATGAGGACAGTGTCAAGGTATTGGAGGTTTGAGCGGGGAGAAGAACTGATGATGAAATTATTGTCTAGCAGAGGGAAAGAGTGAGTTGATTAGGCCTGTGTGGGAGGTTTGCCCAGCCCAGGGTGCTTTTATGGTTAGTGTACACTAATTAAACTTAGATTAGTCTACCTATGTGCATGGAATAAGCCACACATTGGCTTCTACCAGGGTGCAGTCTTATTAATGAAAGTGTGGAGAAATGAGGGGTTGAGGGTATTTTCAAGAAATTGATTAGAATGATGAAATGGGAAGAGGGAGTGGAGGGGTAGGGAGGGGTATGTTAATAAATTGGGGGTCCCCGGGGGCAGAATTGTTGGAGCTGGGGTACTAGAAAGAAAGAATTGTAAAGTTAGGAGGTAGAATCCATAAATTCAGGGGTTTTATTAGTAAAAGGGAATCATACTATGCATATTATATATAACCATCCCTTCAGTTTATTAATCCTGATCTAATAGCTCAGGATAGAAGGCCATGTACTTGAAACTCTATTTAGTATTTATTTTTATTTTATAGCAGAAGGCAAATTTGGGCAAACTATTGCTTTGTTCTGTATCTTTGCTAATTTTATTTATCTTGGATTCTTTTTATCTTGAATACCAAAAACCACACCAAAAAGACTGTCAAATAAACTTAGGAAATTATTTTTAAATAAATCTTTTCCCCTAAACCACAGGTTCCGTACCTAGCATGCTCATTGACATAGAAATTTCTTCCCAGAGATCTTTGCTGTGACTTTTGTTTACCTTTGAAGAGTACTGATATTTTCCCAGTTTCTCTCTGGGGTTGAAGTTAATGATTTTAAAAGAAAATCCTTTGCTATAATCACATTTTCAGGGATGTCCTCATGCTAGGGGCGTAAGCTAAAATTACTGTTCTCTGCACGGGATTCCGTGTCCCTGTGGTTCAATGCCAGAAGCCATTGGAAGGGGACAATGTGTTTGTTTCTGGAGCCTCACCATGTCTGACTCCTCTAGCGCGGGTCTTACTGCATCCCAGAACTGCCCTTTTCTATCACGTATAACCTCCACTTCCCAGTTGTGTAGAAAAGAGGAACCGTCCAGTCCACAATGGCTGCCAGCCTGCGACTCCTCCCCACATGTCTAAATACAAGGAGAGAGTCCAGTTGACCAAACCAGGTTCTTTTCATGCTTTCCCCACTTTTGAAGAAAAGGAAGCTGGGTGGAAAGAACTGGAATGGTACTCAGGAGGTCTCAAACAGTTTACCTGACATTGTGAGACCTCAGTTTCCTTATCTAGAAATAATCACCAATGACCCTGACATTTCTAGCCATTGTAATTCACAGTTGAGCATCTGAAAACCCCATTGCCTTATTTCCAGCTTCCAGAATACTACTGTGGTAAGCTGTTATTAAACGATGGATTGTAATTTGCGTTGGTTTTCAGCATGCCTTGTTCTAAGGAGGTAGCTTCCATAGGTCTCTGTCTTTACGCATGTGGCTCTAGGGAAAGTTCTGTCAATGGACCAAGACAGAGCTTAGAAACTCCCTTTCCATAGGTAGTAAGCAAAACGTTGCATATCACATTGATTCACTCACTTGTTCATTTATTTGCCATATATTTATTGATAACCTACTATGTCCTTGGCATTCTGAGATAACAAGCATACCATTAAAAAAAAAACAGACAAGAATCCTGCCCTCCATGGTGCTTATGTTCAGGGAGGGAGGGTGGGAGGTGAGAAGAAATAGGAAATCCATAATTTTTTAAAAAAATGTAATTTCAGATAATCTATGAAGAAAATTAGGGAATGTACTTGCAGATTCTGAGGCAGGAATATGGGGTTAGAAGGTGACTACTGTGGACAGAGGTCCCATCGTAAAATCTGCTCTTCATTATGTCAGAGGAGCTGGGGTGTGAGGGTTGTACTTCTTGATGATCACACTTCTTCACAATCTGTGTACCAGAACACAGTTGTATGCATACATGTAAGTTACAAATTTTTTTCCCCTACAGCGAAGGAGAAAGGAGAGAAGAAGTTGTTTGGTTTCTCTTTCGTCCCCCTGATGCAGGAAGATGGTAGGACTCTTCCAGATGGCACTCATGAGCTCATTGTGCATAAGGTAACATCAGTCAGATGTTGGATGGCTGTGAGAAACAGGGCTGAGTTACTCACCTGTTATCTTTTTCTTTTTTTAAAGTATAGTTTATTGACATACAGTTGACTTAACAATGTTGTATTAGTTTCAGATGTACATCAAAGTGATTTGGTTATACATATATATGTATATATCTATATTCTTTTTTAAAATTCTTTTCCCTTATAGTTTATTACAAGATATTGAATATAGTTCCCTGTGCTGTCCAGTAAATCCTTGTCATTTATCTATTTTACATATGGTAGTGTGCATTTGTAATCTTATACTCCCATTTTATTCCTACCTTCTACCCCCCCTTACCCTTTGGTAACCATAAGTTTGTTTTCTGTGTTTGTGTGTCTGTCTCTATTTTGTAAATAAGTTCATCTATACTGGTTTTTTTGATTCCACATGTAAGTGGTACTACATAATATTTGTCTTTCTCTGACCTACTTCACTTAATATGATAATCTCTAGGTCCCTCCATGTTTCTGTAAATGGCAATATTTCATTCTTTTTTGTGGCTGAATAATATTCCATTGTATATATATAGGACATCTTCTTTACCTGTTCATCTGTTGATGGACACTTAGGTTGCTTCCATGTCTTGGCTGTTGTAAATAGTGTTGCTGTAAACATTGGAGTGCATGTGTCTTTTCAAATTAGAGTTTTTATCTTTTCTGGATATATGCCCAGGAGTGGGATTGCTGGATCATATGGTAACTCTTTTTAGTTTTTTAAGGAACCTCCATACTGTTCTCTATAGTGGATACACCAGTTTACGTTCCCACAAACAGAGTACGAGGGTTCCCTTTTCTCCACACCCTCTCCAGCATTTATTATTTGTACACTTTTTAATGATGGCCATTCTGATTGGTATGAGGTCATGCCTCATTGTAGTTTTGATTTGCCTTTCTCTGATAATTAACAGTGTTGAACATCTTTTCACGTGCCTATTGGCCATCTGTATGTCATCTTTGGAGAAATGTCTCTTTAGGTCTTCTGCCCATTTTTTGATTAGGTTGTTTGTCTTTTTGTTAGTAAGTCATATGAGCTATTTGTGTATTTTGGAAATTAATCCTTTGTCAGTCGCATTGTTTGCAAATACTTTCTCCCAGTTTGTAGGTTGTCTTCTTGTTTTGTTTATATTTTCCTTTGCTGTGCAAAAACTTCTAAGTTTAATTAGGTATCATTTGTTTATTTTTGCTTTTATTTCTATTGCCTTAGGAGACTGTTAACTTACTATCTTATCCTCCCTCTAGAAAAGTAGAACAAAATGACTGAGAAGATACTTTTTTGGATGATTGCTGTCAGGGAGTGTGTCTTTTTGAGAGTTTTGTCTCTATATTCTGTCATATTCTAACACATATTTTAAAGATGATTTGTTTTTGTATCTTAATTTAAGTGTAGGTATTAGAGAAATCTGTATGGTGACCTTAAGGTCCTTTCTGTTGCTGTGAGAGGATTAGATAAACCTTATAAATAAGTTTTTAAATATTCCTAATACCTGCTTTCTTATCTGAAGATCTGTATACCCCCAGAAGCAAATTTAGCAAGGTCAGCTTTATAGTTTTCTTGTCTGCTGCCCTCACTCAGCAAGGAGACAAATGGCTGGGCTTTGTCATGACAACTTCAGTGGTGGTTACTTTCTGGTTTTTGCATCTAGAAATATCATAAAAACATTTGAATCAAGTATACTGTAGTAGGCAATAAAAAGAAAATTCATGTAACAAGAGACCCTTAGAAGTTATCTGAGAATAGTAGTAGTAATGAAGTATAGAAAGAAGAAACTAGCAACTATGAGACAGAGAATTTTCTCCACAATATTTCTCCTTTGCACTTCTCCATTTCTGTAGCCACATGCTTTTCCAGGCTCTTGCCAGCTCTCCCTTAGGCTAACTAGTTCTGCGGACCTGGAGCTCATGTCCCTCCAGTCCATTTCCCACCTAGCCATTAGGGTGACCCATTTAAGCTGCAGATCTCACCAGGCCCCTTCCCCACTTAAACCCATTGAAAAGCTCACCATTGCTAAAAGGAAAAATTGCAGACTTCTCAAGGCATGTCAGGCTCCCTCTTCCTTATTGCTTTACCTCTCACCACTTCTAGTCCTTTATTTGATGCCTTAGCCACATCCAGCTCTTTCTACTCCCTTCTCTCCTGCCTGCTGGTTCCCCCTGCTCCATCTGGCCCTCCTGGAGTCATGCCTTCCCCTGCCTCCCCGTAGCTGATGCCTTCTCATCCTCAGAGGCTCACTGGGGCCAGAACCTTTACTCAGGAGAATGATGCCCATTCCCCAGCCCCTGTTCCCTGTATCCCAGCCAGCTAAGTGCCTTCCTTCCCAGAGTTCCTTGGATATCTGCACACATTCTTACCATCGTCCTCATTACATTGTCCCATAATTGTCTGGTGATCCGTTGGCTTAGTCCAGTAGATCTGTGAGCCCCTCAAGAGCAATAAGTGTGTCAGAGGGGTTCTGGCATGTGGCAGACATGCAGTGTAGATGTACTGAATGAATGAAGGAGATTACAAACCAAAACTTTCTTTACCTTTGAACTATTGTCAATGGAATGAGTGTTCATACACAAGACATCTGGTGAATTTAAGTTTGTATATGCATGGATGTGTATATTTCTTTAATCATTGATTTTCTGGTTGTTCGTTCAACTCATTGACCACAGACTACAGGGCAAGCACTGTCCTAGTGACTGGGAATGCAGTGGCAAACAAAACAGTTAAAGCCCTTCCGTTTGTGGTATGTACGTTCTCTCGACTTCAAAGGTGACTTAAAGGAGCTTAGTTTTAAAATACCAAGAAAGAAATATTTTAAAGCAGAGTAACTACTGCAGCCAACAGAGGAGCTAAATGTACTAGACACCCAAGATAATCTGCTTATCTCACCCTTAGGTCTGAGACCCCTCATGTGAGATGGGTAATATGACAGGCAATGTCTTCAGCTCCAGTTTTCCAAAAGACATAAGTGGTACTTGATATGATTGTTTATGGTCTTGCCTCTGTGTATAGCATTAAATCTTCACACAGAAAAGGCAGGGCTAAGATACTTAGCTTCCTAATCATACTGAGAAGAATAAGTCACTTCCTTACTACGTTTTACATGCGGTTTCTCTCACCTGTGGGTCAGAGGGTGTTTTTTTGGTCAGGTGCTAAGTCTCCAGTCAAGTCTGGGTTGAGTCCTCTAAATGAGTGTCAATAATACTAAGGCTCTTAGTTGCTGCTTAGAGACACCCATAGGCTTAAAATGCCGGCAGGACAGGCAGCAGAGTTTGCTTCTCCCGGTGAGCATTTAGGAGCCCAACTGGTCTTGATTCCCAGCCAGAGAACCATTCTCCTCCATTACCAGGAGCCTGTCTGGGTGCCTCTGGCAGAACCAAAACTTTTCTCAAAAGTAGAGCTTTGAATCATCTCAAGCCCTTGTCCAAATTTTCACTGATTGCCCAGAATTCTCATCCTTAAAGCATAAAAAAATGTATTTGAGCTTGAAAAATTTAAAGGACGGGCATTGTCCATGATCTTCGTCCACCACAAAGGAGGCTGACGATGTTACCTCTAAATCATTGATCTGGGGCAGATCTACATTGTATGGATCCATCAGGAACCGTTAGTTCCACAGAAGGACCTGAAGTAGCTGAGTTGTCTTATAATTAGGGTTATTCAGTGTTGCTTAAAGAGATATGGAATACCTGCCAAGCATAACATCTTTTGTTTTTTTGTCTGATTGATGCTGTGTTGTTTTTTTTTTTTTTCCTTTGTAGTTCTGAGCCAGGAAATTCAGTGTCAACTTAAGGCTACTTGCAGTTTATGATTATTAAACCATATTATGAGCATAATGCTTGACAGGAAGGTGTACAGTCTGCTGATGATTGCAGCTTTGAATTTTTTTTTTTTTTAAAGAGAGCCAAAAAAACAAAGAAAGATAAAGGGAGGAGTGGATTTCAAGTTATTGGGTAAAAAAATAGCCCATTTAATCAGTGATGTTGAGATGACCACAGTGGGTGTTGGGGGAAAAAATAAAGAACCGGATACCTCCCTTGCTTCTTAGATCAAAACGAATTCTAGATTAAATGTAAGAAATAAGACCATAAAAGCCTAAATAATATGAGTGAGCATCTTTAGAAAATTCAGGTAAGGAAGGCCTTTCTAATGATGTCTCTCAAATGTTGGAAACCAAGCACAAAAAAAATGTGTTAAGTTTGGCTGCATAAAGTTTAAAACCTCTTTATTGATAAAACCATCCTAATCAAAGCTGAAAGACATGCAGTAAACTGAAACATGGTTGCAACATGGCTTATAAAGGGGACTATTCCCAATTTGCCAAGAGTTATCACAGATCAGTAAAAAATGGAAGTTTGATAAGCACTACAAATAAGCTATTCAAAAATAAGAAATGCAAATATATAACATAAATATGTGAATAGCCAAAGAAATGAAAGTTAAAGAATGGGAAATCTTTTTTTTTGCTAGATTATATGTTACTTTTTATTGGTTAATATCAGAATAACATGTGATCTCCCAATATCAACCCATATTCCATTCCATGCGTAATCTTTGCAATTATAATTTTGATAGTCAAAGACTGTTCAATTGCATGATCATAACCATAATTTAAGGAAAGGGAACTCTTTCGACATATGAGATTGGAAAAGATTTTTAAAATCCAGAACTGGAAAGTAAGGTTAAAGGAAAAATGAACACTCTCTTCCATTCATAGAGGAAATGTGAATGGTATTGTCTTTCTGGAGGACAGTTTGGCAACACACAGATAATTTCATTTATGGCTCAGCCATTCTACATCTTGGTGTTTATTGGGAGAAGATAATCAGACAAGGTGAGCAAAAAGATAAGCCAAGGATGATCATTGCAGATTCCTTAAAATATGGAAAATTTGAAAGTTATCTAAATAAATGGGTATTTGGGTGGGAAAGCCTAGAGAGAAATGAAGGGAGCATTAGTATAATACCATTTTATAAAACTGTTTAACTACAGTTCCACATGTATATATGTGTGTAGCGATGCTTGGAAGGATATCCTAAAATATTAACAATAACTTTATTTTCATTCTTACATTTCTTAAAGTTTGTATCAGTGGGCAAGTGTCATTTTAGAACATTAAAATCTTCATTTTGAAAAAATGAAAATCAGAAGAGACAGAAAGTTAGACTTAGCTTTGTTTTATCCCATTTAATTCTGGAGATTCATCTAACTAAAGGCCATTCTTCTGTTGTAAAATCTTGACAGTAATGTTTATGGGAGGGTTTTAAAGATACAGTATTTGCCTCAGATCTTTATAAACCATAGTCCGTAACATTCATTGGCAGGTACTGTCTGTGAATCCTAAGGTTGATGAGAGATGGGGAAAAAATGATTTTTAGAAAGTGTCTTCAACACTTTCTTGTAGCTATGACATAGAGAATAACTATGGTTCATAGTAGGATATTTAGAGTTAAAATCTACTTGCTCCTCATGGAAGGTATTAGTTTTTTGGTTTTGTTTTAATTTTATTTTTTATTGAAGTGTTGTTGATTTACAATGTTAGTTTCAGGTGTACAGCAAAGTGATTCAGTTATGCATATGCATACATACACATGTATATATGTATTTTTTTCAGATTATTTTCCATTATAGCTTATTATAAGAAATTGAGTCTAGTTCCCTGTGCTATACGGTAGGTCCTTGTTGTTTATCTATTTTGTATATAGTAATGTGTATCTGTTAATCCCAAATGCCTAATTTATCCCTCCAACCACCTTTCCCCTTTGGTACGCATAGTTTGTTTTCTATGTCCATGAGTCTATTTTTGATTTGTAAATAAGATTTGTATCTTACTTTTTTTTAGATTCCACATATAAGTGATATCTTATGATTGTTATTTTTCTTTCTGTGTCTGCCTTACTTCGGTTAATATGATAACCTCTAGGTCCATCCATGTTGCTGCAAATGGCATTGTTTCACTTTCTATGGCTGAGTAATATTCCATTGTGTGTGTGTGTGTGTGTAAATATACAACATCTTCTTTATCTAGTCATCTGTTGATGGAGATTTAGGTTGTTTCCATGTCCTGACTATTGTAAATAGTGCTGCTGTGAACATTGGGGTGCATGTGTCTGTTCAAATTACAGTTTTTTCCTGGATGGAAGGTATTAATTTAAAAGACTCAGTCCTGCAGTGAGCTAAGAAAAAAAAATTGCTGTGTTGAAGACTATTTAATAGCTTAATTTGGGCCTAAAATTTATGAAAGAGATAGTTTTCCTTTGTGACAATAGCTGGACTCCTCTTCCAAGTGTGTTTTAAGGAAATTGTTCTCGCAGAGGTGTTAACTGTTAATAGTCTGACAAGGACCTGGATTCATCCTTTAGGGCAGGAGCTAAAGAATCCTAAGGGCAAAGGCCTCTTTTACAGTCATTTTCAACTTTACATGATTTATAACATGTTTGGAGTGATGTTCAATGGAAATAAACTCTGAAATCTACCAAAATCTGAACACTGTAGCTTTAGAAAGGAAAGTGAAAGGACTTGATTAGTCATCATTAGAGATTTGGTGCTTCCAGGGTTCCTTTTCAGCTCTCAGAGCATCAGGAATATCTCCCAGGCGCTGATGGGCTAAGTCCAAAACCTGTCTTTGGAATTGCTAACTTGCTGTAACAGTATTTAATCTAACTAAGTTTTGTTATTTTGCTGTGTTCTGGTAGGATTGTTGTCTTCCTTAATTTTGTAGGGGTATTTTGGCTACCTCTGGTCAGACACCTGCTGGAAAGCAAATTAAGAAAAGAGATGGAAATAACGATTGTAAGAGAATTCGTTTTCCAGAAGTCAGGTCTCTTAAGGAAAATAATGTGAGAATCCAAAAAAGGAGGATAGGCAGTTAGTTAATAGCTGCGCACTCAAGTCTCCATTCTGACTTATTCCAGGGATGGATTTTTAGTTCTTGGAAGTGCATTCTAAGATACCTTCAGATCTAGTATATATGTATAAATAAACAAGTAATAATACAGTCTACCTTTAAAGAAATGGGAGTTTTGCAAATTCATTGTTACTGATTAACACCACTGTGGCTCAAGTGGCCCAACCCAGCCAGGCTGGGGTTTTGCTTAGTAGAGAATCTGATTCCTTATAGTGGAATTTATTGCATCTCATCAAGAGAAGGGTCAGTAAGAAATCAGCCAAATAGGGGGTGATCATTTTTCTAGTTGGAGAAGGATTAATTGAATGTCTGGATTACAAGTCTTTTGTCAGTTTGTTTATTTCACTTTTGCTATCTGAAACTTTGTTTATGAGCTCTCTGTGTTCGTATTTTTTCCTTATAACTTTTCAGTTTCTTGTGCTATATCCCAGTTCCCCCCTGGTCTGTAGAAGTCCATTCTTCCCTGCTTACCATCTTTGAGGTAGATTTTTCAGACTGGGTGGCTCTCCACTTATCCTTCGGTACAGTGTGTTTGTATTTATAAGTAAAATGAGAAAGTGAGAGGACTATGAAAAATTAAGATAGACTGATAGGTCTGCCACCCATCTCGCTGTCCAGAGTGCTCTACATGCTACTCCAGCTGTTCTGAAAGAGATGCCCCTGTAACCATGATCAAGGTGATCTTAGACAAACCTGAAACATATCTGTCCACCCTGAGCTGGGGCATAGGATCATTGTTCACATAATCCTTGTTTTGTTACACACTGTGAGAGAAATTAAATAGTAAAGACCTGCAAAATTAAATGAAAAAGTAAGTGACTTGGTAAGTTTAGCATAAAAGCATGCCAAGCTGAATGCGGAAGCTGAACAGAAAAATAAAGAAAAGGCTAAGATAACTTAATAGGAGGACTTGGTTTTAGCAGTGAAGGCTATTAATGTGACATGCAGAAAGCCTTCTCACTTTAACTAATTAATACCACTGCGTCTTCAGTCTTTTAAAATGCCCTGCCTCAACTGAAACCTGGCTCTCCTCTGTTGAGAGAGCTTCCTGTGTGGCCTCTAGGGTAGAGAGATCTCATCTTCTGAAGCCTTGTGTCCAGTATCTGGAGGACTGATGTCTCTAAATGCCCCAGTGCCTTGAAAGATACTGATTCTCCATCCTCTTGTAAAGAGCTTCCCTGCCTACCATAAGGCTCACTCCATACAGCGCTTCAAATTTCTGCCCATCCTAGTTACTGTCTTCTACCGGTGTGTGTTTTGCTGACCAATGAGGAAGAGGGGTAGATGGGGTGGTGGGTAACTGTTTACTTGCCCACAGTTAGCCTAACCCCTAGTTCAAAGTTGTCTTCTTCTGATTGACCTGTTCAGTGCCCTATTCCCTCGTTTCTTGGTCACTTCAACTCCAGCGACCTTCATTTGGGTTCTGCTTTATTGGGGTCTCTCCCTCTGCCTTGCTCCATCTCCAGCCAGCAGGACCTCCCATGTGGGTGCTAAATAAATGCTGGACGGATGGCAGGATAGATGGATAGAAGGATAGATAACGGAGAGACGGGTATATGGATGCATGCATGGATGGGTGGATGGATGGAAGGATGGATGATGGATGTGTGGATGGATGAAATCACCCAGAGCCACTTCTAATAAAAAATCATAAATTCCTTATACCCTGACCACAACCTTTCATCTTTCCAGTTTTCTGACTTTCCCTGTTTTTCAGTCTTATTCTCCTCCAATAGACCCTCTCTAACTTTGCTTTCTTCTTTTTCTTACCAAGAATATCCCTTGATCTTTAGTTCAGCTGTGCCTGCACAGGAAGAAAAAGCCAGCCCTAGATCAACCTGTCAATGTGGACCCCTCCTATACTCCTCCCTAGGCAGTTGAACATTTATTAGTGGAGGAAATGAGACCATTGTTATAGGTTAGCATCAGCCTGATAGATATAGATGCAGAACCATCCACACTGCAGGCAAACTAAGCTCCCTCTCTCAGTCCCCCTAAGAGGCATCTCCAAGATTTTACCATTCTGCCTAACCCCCCACTTCCCGTGTCCTTAACAGAGAAAACAGAAGCCATCAGACAGGAGCTTCCTTAGCTTCCTGTGCTCTCTCCTCTGCCACCTGCAAACTTATCTGCATCCTTCCCTTCCTTCCTGCTTCCTGTCTCGGGATTGGCGAGACTCCTTCCCTCCAGGGCTGATACTTCCACCTGCTTCCCTCTGGATCTTCCTCCCTCCTGACTCCCCTGGGACCTAGCTCCTCCCCAGCGTCCTCTCTTGCTCCTGCTGCTGTGTCCTCTCTCTGGCAGCATTCCCAGGTTTTTCACATGCTCAAGCCTTTTCCTTTAAAAACAAGCAAATTGTGACAGCAACCACCCTGCCTCTTCCCTTCCCATCTCGGCTACCTATAGGAAAGGCCGGTCTTTGCTCACTGTCTCTCCTTCTTGCCACTCCATTCCATTTGTTCCTCAGACTGCTTCTGTTCCCACAGTTCACATGAGCTCTCTCCCTTGAGGACACTAGCGCCCGTGCTGGGCTAACACCACTGGACACTTTCTCAGTCTTTCCTTCCTTGACCTCCCTGTGGCATGTGATGCTACTGACTACCCTTCTTGAAAATCCCATCTTCCTTGGTCTCCCTGACAGTGTTCTCCTGAGCTTCATCCTTCTTCTTCTTGGAGGACTCTTCTCTCTTATCTTCCCTTTAAATGTTGCCATTACCATGGACTTAATCCTTGGACACCATCTATGCTTTCTGTGCTCTGGAACCATCTCATCCATGTCAGTAGGTTATTAACTTGCCACATCTCTGCTGATGATGGCCATGCCTGGCTTTGTAGACCAGAACGTTTACCAGCCTCCTGGACATCTTCATTTGGGTTCACCAGGGACACCTCCAACTCAGCTTGTCCAAAACTGAGTTCTTTATTCCATCTCCATCCACTCCTGCTGTGAACAGAAACCTGTGGTTTTTCTCTACTTCTCACACTCACCCCTCATATCTAAACACTTGGTTTCAAAACCAGTGAGTTCCACCTCTTTGACAGTACCTGAATCTAGGGAATTTAAACCAGAGACAGGTATCAGAAACACCTTGAGTTTTTCTTAAGATGTTTAGGGTAGTCCCAAGGCCTTTTTGGTGTTGAAAAAAAATCACATGCTTCACCCATACTAAACTACATATAGTTGTCTGACTATACCTGTACTTTTGATAACAGTTTTTTTAAAAGATATTTTAGACTTACAGAAGAGTTGCAAAATAGTACAGAAAATTCCCATATACCCTTCACCCAGCTTCTCCTTATGTTAACATCTTATATAACCATAGCACATTTATTGAAACTGAATTAACCTTGGTGCAATACTGTTAACACAGAACTTACTTGGATCTCACAGGTTTTTCCGGTAATGTTATTTTTCTGTTCTAGGATCTGATCCAGGATCCCACATTGCATTTAATTGCCACATTTTCAGAGTCTCATATGTGTACTTTCTCTCGCCGGTGCCTTTATATGTGTTGTTTCTTCCACATGACATGCCTTTCTCTCCTTGGCCTGCCTGGCAAGCCTCTTACTCTTTATGACTGAGGTCAAATAGCCTCTTTTTCTTGAGTTCTTCTTTCCCTTCCCCGGCAGAGCTGGAATCCAGTGGTCTTTATCAAAGCTTTGTAATCAGTATTAACAGAGAGGTGCAGAGGTCAGAAGTGTCATGCCCTGATGGACAGGGACTGTTTATTTCCTTGTTACATTCTTTGTACTGAATTAAAGGACTGGTAAATAGTGGGAATTTAATAAATGTTTAATAATGACATTAAGGATGACTAATCATATTGAAAGAATCCCCCAGAAGAAGGTATTTTGCTGCCACAACTATTAAAATAAATCTGGTTTTGATTCCCTGGTAATATATAGCTCCAACTGCATTGTCTAACTTACTGTGTTTTTTAATTTAATTCTCTACTTCCTGCAAATTACAGACCCCTTAATTTGATTCCTATACTGTGAATCTCTGTACTGGTTTATTTCTGAATAAATGTCTTCTTTCTCTCAATCACATAGCTTGCATTATGGCAGATATCACGTTTCTGGAAGACTGTCTATGACCATTGAGACTGTTTATGACTGTTCGTTGCGTCTCTTTCACATGCCTAAGATAGTGGTTAAAAAGCAGCCCAGAGTGTGGTGCACCATTCATTGCTGTACCAACTGAGCTTAATTCTGGGCAAAGGAATAGGCTGTGAGTCATAGTACCTACTCTCCAAGAGCTGCTGCCACAGAGCCCGAGCGCTTGTCGTTCTGTACAAATCTGAGGGAGCACGTCCCTCCTGTCAGGTCTCATTTCAGTCTCGAGTAAAGCAGAGGACTGGCTTTCATCACCCTCTGCTCTAATTTGTAATAAATTAACTTCGTGCCTTTTTGAAATGACTTGCACAGATCCCAGCTGATCAAAGCAAACCCAGAGAATTGTCCTTACCTATGATAATGACATTGTTTGGTTCCTACAGTCCACGAGTAGCCTCCAGAGGCTGTGGTCAGGTCGCCTTGTCTCTCCTAGAAAGCATGGTTCCGTTCATTGTTCCCGCCTCTACCTGGTGTTCGTCCACCATAACACCAGGGAGACTTCAGCTGTGTCTGTGTCTGTCGCAGAAGGACGTGGAGAACAGTGTCTCCTTATTCTCATATCCAATCACCTAGTCCCATGCCTGCACTGGATTTGATGAGAAAAATAGTCCCTATGCCGAAACCAAAACAGCTGCGTAACAAGTGTTCCCCAGAATGCAAGGGACCCATATTTAACTACCCATCTAGTTTAGGGGAGTAACTGGATTTTACTGTGGTGATAAAGCCCTCTGTCAACTACGTGCAGTGCAGTTTTGTGCAAAGCTGCAGTTTTCTGGTGTCGAGGCTGCCTTGCTCAGATTCGCAGGCAATCAGACACCCAGTCCCAACTCTTTTGTACTGATTGTTCCAGTTAAAGCCCAGGCAGGGCCGTGCTATACTTTACCAGCTTCATTTCAGTGACCACATTGACTCTTAGCCCTTCACTAAGCCCTTCAGTGGGGGGAGACGGCTCATTCCTGTTTGTTTCCTCTGGTCCATACCCTGCGTCAGACTCACACTCACACCGTACAGGCCTGGTGACAGGAGGATCAAAGAACTCCCTGGTGACTCTTCCTCACTCCCTGGCTTTTGCTGGTGAACTGTGCATTTCCTCTTAAGAGTCTGGACAACCACTTGGGCTTAAGCCCTTGCTGACAGCTGCCCCTGCCCTCCAGAATGTCACATAGTTGGAATCCTACAGTATATAGACTTCTCAGATTGGCTTCTTTCACTTAGTGATATGCATTAAGGTTTCTTCATGTCTTGTCATGGCTTGATAGCTCATTTCTTTTTTAGCACTGTCTTCTGGAACCCATTTCTCTTCTTCACAGCTCCTCATCCTCATTGCCCTTCTGTAGATTCTCTCTCATCAAGTGAATGAACGAATGATGTGTTGTGTGCCCAAGCTCCTGTGTCATGCCTCCCCTGCTCCTGCCTCCCCTCCTCCCAGCTGCGTCCAGATCATGTGTTGTGACCCCGTTGCCCCCTGGGTGGGTTCAGGACATAGACTAGCCATTTTTCTGTAGGACTCATAGGTTTGTTTCGCAGGAAGGTATTTCAGCTCCACAGACCACTCTAAGCTCTTTCCCAGGGTATCTCCCCGACAAACATACCTTCTTTTGAAAAAGGAACTTTTGGGAGGAGGTCTTTGCTAGGCATACCCACCATTCAGTATGTTATCTATAAAGCATTACATTTTAAATTTGTTAGAGCAAACCTCAAAACTTGGTTAAACCCACAGTGGAGGAGCAGTTGTGGTCACCACTACTATGTTGTGTAGTAGTTGTGAGCATAAACTTTGGTTCAAATCCTGGCTCTGACACTTACTAATACTGTGATATTGAGCAGATCACAGAAGCTCCCTAGCTTATGATGTGCTGCTGCATAGGGTTATTATCAGAATAAGAAAATGCATGCAAAGTGCTTAACAGTGGCTGACGTTTAGTAAACCGTCATAAGTGATGGTTGCTTGGATGGCTTTTTAAATCGCCAATGTTGTGTGATGTGGGAAGGAGACGTGCTGAACAGTTCAGAGGATAAGATCTGCTAAGAGATTTTCTGTGCTATTTCTGCAGGCCAACATAGATTAAAACTTCCAACATAGATTAAAACTCTAACCTCATACCTGGCATATCTCCTTGACTCCTACTGACCCGAACAATCAGTTTTGAACCCCTGGTAAATATTGTATCAAAGAATTCACAGAGAGCAAAGGGTGCTTATGAACTTTTCTTTACTAAATTGATGGATAGAATTACCTACCCCCTGACTTCCTCCACATACCAACACCAGCACACACACACTACACATACCAGTATTGTTGGTGGAAAGTCTTAAAATAACTTTTGTGTCCAGAATAATGTTTATATTGGTTACTGTATTTTGTGCTTGAATAAAGGTGATGGAGTTTAGCTGTAAGAAGCTACTAAGCTGTCACATTCAGGAATCAGAGAGACTCCCATGCTGAGGTCTCTGCCTCACAGGCTGGGAGAAGTAAAATGAACTGGCACAGGGGACCCTGACCTGGCCACCGTGACTGGCCCAGGAGAAGTCCACCAAGGCTTCTATTCACTGTGCCCCCGAAGGACATGACGCAGCCATCGTATCTTCAGTCACAGAAGTGGCTGGTCCCTGAGTGCCAGTGGAGCTACATGAGCACAGCAAGCAGGAATTCAAAGAGGCTTCCAGAAGTGCTCAAGAGCCAGGCAAATGGGGGAAGAGGGTGGTGGATAAGAGATCTGCCTATAGGGGCAGGATTTCTGAGAACAGAAGGAACATACCAGAGCGGGGCACACTCCAGTTCCTGGGGAGGAGGCCTGGAAACAGCTAGGCAGCGTCTGGACTGGGTTTGCACGACACTTCCATCCCAGTAGGAGGTAGTGGTGTGACATATGGAGTCCAAGTCGGGCTGGGGGTGGCAGACCAGAGCATCTTCCTAGCCCCATAGACCGTATCCACGCAGGAAATAGTGTCACTGTGGGGTGCTGTGACTCATGCTCTGACTTGCTGTGCTCCAAGCCCTGATACCAAGGACAAAACTGAGGAGAGGGGACAGTGACCCAGGATTCCAGAACTTTACTTTGCCTAAGCACTTTTTCTGAGGAGAGCATCAGAGGTGTTTCGCTTTATAATTATTCTTCAAACTATATATTCTTCCATCTCAATGAAATAACCTGTAGTAATAAAAGAAAGCATTTGGAGTCATAACATTCAAAGAGAATCATGGAGGCTGTTTATTGTGTTTATTGGTCCCCCTGTTACTAGGCAGGTTTGTGAGGAAGAACATCTTGTAATATTCCGATTCTGTTTCTCTGAACTTGTTAGGTCTTTCTTAAAGCTTTATTAGTTTTCGAAAATTATTGTAAATCACATAAAGTAGTCTAGAATACCAAAGGAATTCTGTGCTTAAACTAGCCTGAGACACTAGCCTTGCAAATACTTGAAGAGGGGAGGGTATAGCTTGGTAGAGTGTGTGCTTAACGTGCACAGGGTCCTGGGTTCAACCCCCACTACCTTCAGTAAAAATAAGTAAATAGATAAATAAATGAACAAACCTAATTATATCCCCCCCCCCAAAAAAACCAAAACAGGAAAAAAAAAGAAAATATTTGAACAAATTTAAAGAGATAAATTTCCTAAATGTATACTCAAAATAAGCTAAGCCAATACCAGCTCAATACCTGTTACAAAATTTTTTCACAGAATTTGAATTTAAAATCACCCTCATTACAAAAGCAGTATACAGAGAAACAAAAATAAAATAAATGCACCGTGCTCTCACCCAGATGATGTTAACTATTAACCCCTCAGTATATATATCCTTCTGGTTGTTTTTCTATATAGACTTTTTTACCCAAATGACATTACATATTTTTAATAGACTTTTTAAAAGAGCAGTTTTAGGTTTATAATAAAGTTGAGAGTAAAGTACAGAGATTATTCTTATACCCACTGCCTCCACACATGCATAGATTCCCTCATTATCAACATCACTCACCAGAATGGTACAATTTTTACCAAGGGTAAACCTACATTGATACATCATCAGTATCCAAAGTCCATAGTTAACCCTAGTTCACTCTTGGTTTTGTATATTCTGTGGGTTTGGACAAATGTATAATGACATATATCCATCATTGTAATATACTGCCCTAGAAAAGTCATCTGTCTCTCCTATTCATTCTTTCTCCTACTCCCAACTTCTGGCAACCACTGATCTTTTTCACTATCTCCATAGTCTTGCCCTTTCTAGAATGTCACGTAGTTGGAATCCTATAGTATGTAGATTTCTCAGATTGTCTTCTTTCTCTTAGTGATATGCATTAAGGTTTCCCCATGTCTTGTCATGGCTTGATAGCTCATTTCTTTTTAGCACTGAATGGTATTCCATTTCCTGGATGTACCATGGTTTATTTATCTGTTTATATACTCTAAGATATCTGGGTTACTTCATTATATATTATTTTAATTTACTTTTTTCAGTTAATGACTTTTCCAATCATTAATTTTGTTTAACTCATTTAGAACTTAGTCAATATGTAAGTTTCAAAAAAAAAAAATTCTTTTCAGCAAGTTTTTCACAATCCAGGACCATTATGATATGTCTGGCTATCTTTTAAGTGTTGTTTAATCTAGAACAATCCCCTTTTTTCACAAAACTTAACTTGAAGAGACAAAGCCAGGCATCTTACAGAAAATGCTGCCTTCTGGACTTGTCTGGTTGCTTCCCCATAAAGTTGAGCATGTTGATCTGTCCTTTGTATTTCCTGTGGAGTAGAAGTTGAGTCTGTGGGTGTAATAGATTCAGGTTTAGCATTGTGGTAAGAACGCATTGCAGATGATGATATGTGCTGACAACCCAGTCCTGCCATGTGCAGTTGTATTTGCCCTCTTGCCAGTAAGAGGTAATCTGTGTATTGTTACCTTGGCATCATGTGAATGTTCATTTCCTCATCAACAATTTTCCTGCTGGTTTTAGCACTAAGCAACAATCCTTGACTAAGGAAAGAATTACATTAGGGATATGAAACTATATTTTTAAAATCTGTAATTCCTTTTACATTTATTGGCTGGCATTTTCTGTGAAGTAGAGATTTCCCAGCAGAGTGAGTCTATTAGATTATCCTGAAATACACAGTCCCTTAATTTCCAGTTTTCGAAGTAAGGAATCGTTTAGTGTCTGCCTCAGATGAGATATTGGAAGAAGTTAAGCAATTTTTTAAATTGCTGTGGTCGCTGGAATATGATTTCTTGAACACTTCCAAGGTATCAGACTCTATGGTTAAATTCTTTATGTAATGTAGTTCTTATGACAGCATAGTGAGGTTTTAGAGATAGAAAACAGAAATCCAATTTGAAAAAAATAATGCACCCCAGTGTTCCTAGCAGCACTACTCACAATAGCCAAAACATGGAAACAACCTAAATGTCCATCAACAGGTGACTGGGTAAAGAAGTTGTGGTATGTGTATACAATGGAATACTACTCAGCCATAAAAATGTCATTTGCTGCAACATGGATAGACCTGGAGATTGTCATTCTAGGTGAAGTAAGCAGAAAGAGAAAGAAAAATACCATATGATATCACTCGTAGGTGGAATTTAAAAAGAAAAAGAAAAAAAGACACAAATGAACTTATTTACAAAACAGAAACGGACTCACAGACATAGAAAACAAACTTATAGTTACCAGGAGGTGGGAAGGAATAAAATGGGAGTTCGAGATTTGCAGATACTAAATACTGTGTATAAAATAGATAAACAATAAGTTTCTACTGTATAGCACAGGCAACTATATTCAATATCTTGTAGTAACCTATGATGGAAAAGAATATGAAAAGGAATATGTATATATATATATATATACACATATATATATGACTAAAACATTATGCTGTACACCAAAATTGACACAACATTGTAAACTGACTATACTTCAATAAAGAAAAAGAGATAAACAAACTACTGCATTAAAGAACAACAACACAGAAATCCCAAGAGGTTAAATAACTTGATCCTTCCAACTCATGTTAAAAGTAACAGGATTTAAATCCAAAGGGGTCTGAGTCCAAAATCCATGAGTAATTCCTCTTAGATATTTTTGTTGCATTTTATTTAAAAGCCAAATTCTGTTTGTAATGATATTTGAAATGTTTCCCAGTTCATAAACACTAGAAATGGATATTATGCTTAATAATTCTCACAAGATCTGTTCCCCCTCTTCTCTCCCCCTTTTTTCAAAAATAATTTTTACAGTGTGAAGAAAACACAAATCTTCAGGATACTACCCGCTACCTCAAACTTCCCTTTTCCAAGGGCATTCTCCTTGGGACTAATAATCAAGCCATGAAGGCCACAAAGGAGTCTTTCTGGATAACATCTTTTCTCTGTTCCACAAAACTCACACAAAATGGTAATGTATAATACTGTTTTATATCAAAGCCCTTGTTGTAAAGTACTCATGTGAATTTTGGTAGGCATGTTTGATATACATCAATGTTATATTTAAGAACATTGCACTAGAAAAATTGTGGATCCTTCTATTTGTGATTTCCAATAAAATGGAAACAACTGTGACCCAATGGTCTGCTAAATGCATGTAGTTTAAGGACTTAAGAATTATCCCAGTATTGGAACCCACGTAAACAGCTCTTCAAATAAACCATCAACACCCAGCTGCTTTAAAAAAAAAAAAAAAAAAAAAGACAAAGCTCACCACCACCTTAATCTCTCTTGTTTTATAGCTCCATAAACAGTGCTAATTGCAGGCTTTAGAATAAAGGCTGGTTTTTTGTTTAATTAGATGGATATTGCTTTTCTGTTCTAGCATTACTTTTTATGTCAGTGATCGTTTAGAAAGTTATGATTAATAAAGCAAGCTCTTCTCCTTGGCAAATTGTCATGAAAACGTTGTATGTAATGAAGGAAGTAAATTAAACATTTTTTAGTTCTTCATGGTTGTCATGTGAGGCTTCTGGAAAGCATCCTGAATGCTGTATTATAAAGTCAGATTCATTACGGTGAATAGAAGTACTTCATAATGAGATACAGATCTTCCATGACTTTAGATTGGGTTACCTCGCAATAAACCCACGGTAACTTGAATATGGTAAGTCAAATACGCATTTATCACACCTAACCTACCAAACATCATAGCTTAGCACAGCCTACATTGAACATGCTCAGAGCACTTACATTAGCTTACAATAGGGCACCCTAATCTAACACAAAGCCTATTTTATGTTAAAATGTTGAACGTCTCATGTAATTTATTGGATACTGTACTGAAAGTGAAAAACAGAATGGTGGTAAGTGTCTCAGTGTGGCTGACTGGGGACTGCGACTCACCGCCGCTGCCCTGCATCACAAGAGGGTATTGCGCCACGAGTTGCTAGCCCAGGAAAAGATCAAAAGTGAAAAGTCAAAGTATGCTTTCTTAATGATTTCATATCATTTTCACACCAATGTAAAGTCAAATATTTTTAAATCGAACCATCTTAAGTCAGATTCTGTATTGTGTCTCAAAAAATGCTCCTGTGCTTAAACTTTTTTATTACTCATTCTTCTGTGTCATATAGTATTAAAAAAAATGTCTTCTCTTAGAACGTTGAATAAGGAAAGAAGCAAACTGTGGCATTATAATAATGGTCACTTTGAACACACCACTCAATTTCCCATATGATGCTATTATATTTATATAGGCTGTTGGCAAATGATTCTTTCATGTTTATATTAGTTTTTATTTCTCCCCTTCCAAAAGTATTTTGGGAGAAATATTTTTAAAAGTCAATTACATAATTTATCTCTAGGAAATTTGATTGAAGGTAGCTAGTGCCGAGTTAATGTTGTTATACCAGACTTTATCAATATTTAGTGGTTAATGGTTTTACTTAAATAAAACCTTCATTGACAGAACTGTGAACCATTTGCCAAACCTCAGGGGTTTTTTATGAGACCAGTGTAACCCTGTGGAGATTATGAAGATAATAAAATCAACATGTTATTGACTCTTTTAGGGAGAATTTTTATTTATCCTATGTGGATTAGTTGTGTGTCTGATATAGAGCCTGGGTTCACATTGAACTGACTGCCTCCTATAGAATATTTTCAGCTTGTATTAGTTATCTATTGCTGCTGTAATAATTACTGTGAGCTTATTGGTTTGAAACAACAATAATTATTACCTTACAGTTCTGGAGGTTGAAAGCCTGAAATCAGTTTCACTGGGCTAAAGTCAAGGTGTCATCAGGGCTGCATTCCTTCTAGAATCTCTTGGGGAGAATGCTTTTACTTACCTTTTCTAGGGACCACCTGCATGTCCTGGCTCATGGCCCCTTTCTCCATCTTCAAAGCCAGCAGCATCACATCTGCAAATCTCTCTGACTCTGACCATCTTTCATCTTTTAAGAACCCCTGTGATAAGAGTGGGCCCACCAAATTATCCAGGATAATATCACTGTTTAAAAGATCTTTAACTTAATCACATCTGTAAAATCTCTTTTGTCATGTAAGGTAAACGTATTCACAGGTTACCAGGATTAGAATATGGACGTCTTTGGGGGCCATTATTCTGCCAATGACATAAACCTAGCAACAGATTCTCTGCTGTCAATATATTTGACCCTGCAGCCTTGCTTTGTTCTAGTTGTAGGGTTGAGAGTGTTAGACAGAATTGTGAACATAAGACAGAGGGAACCACATTCTGAAAATTAGGAAGCTGCTACTTTATAAAAGCAGAGAACGTTTTCGGGTAAATATGGGTAAATAAGCTATTCACAAAATCATTATATTAAATATCTCGCTATATGGAAGGCAATGCTTGACCTCATTGTGGAAGACTAGTAAGTGCTTAATTATCATTTTGACTTTGATTAATCATGTCAATGTAAGACAGCTCACAGTGAGCCAGGAAATGAATAGTGTGTTTCAAAGAGATGGAAAGGAGAAAGGATGTTAGTTGATCTTTCTGAAATTTACATGCTAGACATGTCTGTGTAGAAGTAATCCAGTTCCAAATTGGAATTAAATTGCTTTGTATTCATTTTACTCGACTTGGAATGTATACAAATCCCATTTCCATTACAATTGGGCATTTAGTAAGTGATGTGGCCTCTAGGAACAGTTTCCTAGGGCAGATTTGCATTTCAGGATCCCTAAAGTGTGTCTGCCCGCACACTCTCTCTGTATTCCAATGTCATTCATAGATAGCGTACCAAGACCAGAGAACCCTGCTGGACATCTGTGATCGTCAGATCGAGTAGATATTTTAAACTTCTTAAAGTGGGGATCAAGGAAGAAATTACTGTATTTAATTGTTAGCTTCCTTGGGCTGTTCAACACAAGTTTTTAAAACATTAGGAACAAGTAAAAACAATGCCTAAATTTGTTCTAACAGTAAAGCAGATTCTGACTTCCCCTTACATCCCTTTCTCCCTCAAATAATGAGTGGTTTATTTATTCTCTTCCTGAGATTGTGATTTAAAGTAAAAAAAGACTAGAGATCATTTTGTGTAACTATTTTATAGCTATTAGTGGTTTAGGCATACAGTATATATGTAAATGTTTTTTGAATGGAATGTGTAAAGTTCACATTTTCAGTCTTAGGTCCTAGCTCCTAATTTGCAACTAATGTATCTACAAATGGCTCAAATAGAGACCCAAGAGATGACAATTCTGATTTACTTCTGAGTACTTGGCACACATGATTAATCATGGCAGATGGACTCCTCTTTTATCTCCATTGGGAACAGTCTGGAGACTCATCAGAATTCTCACAGGAAAGATGAACAGCCCCATCCTGAGCTGATTGTCTGGACCACTGTCATTTGCTGTCCAGCTCTGCTGACCGCAGTCCTGTTCCTGGCCCCCCACTGCTGCCTCTGGTGGTATCACTTTGCAGCCAGTAGAGCCATCTCCTTCCTCCTCACAATCTACTTCTGTTGGGCAGTGCCCTCGTTGCCCCTGCAAAGGCCTCACTCTAAGGGCAGGGAAAGGGAGGGAAGGGATGGAGTGAAACTGGACAGGAGGTGGAGCGGGAATGAATGCGAGAGTGAATGGCAGGGGAAATTTATACAAGAGGGGCTGCCAGGGAAGGGAGGCACCCTGAAGTTAGACGCAGGAAGTAGGGTGTAAGTAGGAGGGAGGCAGCAAACAGATGTGGAGAATGATGGAGGGCTGCTTCTGCCGCAGCCAGTCTCACCCTGTGGAATCCCAAATATAGCCATCTTTTTTTTTTTTTAGGTCTTTTTTTTTTAATTGACGTCATTGATTTACAGTGTTGTATGTATTAGTTTCTGGTGTACAGCAAAGTGTCTCAGTTATACATATATATATGCTTTTTCATATTCTTTTCCATTATGGTTTATTATAGGATATTGAATATGATTTCCTGTGCTATACAGTAGGGCCTTGTTGTTTATCTATTTTATATATAGTAGTGTGTATCTGCTAATCCCAAACTCCTAATTTATCCCTCTCATACCCCTGCCCTTTCCCCTTTGGTAACTAGATATAGATATAGACATAGATATAGATATAGATACAGATAACTGAATCACTATGTTGTATGCCAGAAACTAACATAACATTGTAAATCAACTATACTTCTAAAAAAAAAAAAGAGACAAATATCTAAGGCATCTTCCTCCTCTTACTCCTATTTGTTATAGGTAAACATCCCTATTTAGTACTAGATTTCTTATTTTTAAATCGTTTGTGAAGTTTTTCTCTTGAATCTGGCTTTGGGGAGGTTGCTTCTATTTCCTCTTGAGATTTTTACGCTTCTTCTCATTTTTATTCACTCCACCTTATTTTCTTTCTCATCATAACTATTTCCTTGATTTCTTGGGCTGTGGGGATTTTTTTTGTTTTGTTTTGTTTTTTGTTTTTTGTTTCCACACTGGTCTTTCTGTCTCTCAGCAAGTCCCCTTCAGGTTTGTCCTGAAACAAGTGCTTTGAAGTAGAAAATCCCTCCTGGCTTCTCTCTTGGCCGTGCTAGTCTCTCAGCCGCACTGAATACTGGCAGACCAGCCCTGCCGGGTTCCCCGGCCCTGTGCATCTCCTGCTCGCATAAGCCTTGTCAGATCTTCCTGCTTTCCTTGGCCTCCAGGCACCACTGCCTCCCTTCTCCCTTTGGAGACCAGTGAAGCTGGACACCATGTTCGGGAGCCTTTCTAACTTCTGCCCTGGAAAGATGAGGGGAGAATTTATTCCTTCACCAGGTGAAGAGATTCTCTGAGGCCCCTGCTAGGAAGAGGAGGAAATTGAAGAGCTAGACCCTGTACTTGCCCAGAATCTGGGTTGGAAGATGACCATGGGGTCCAGGAACTAGCCTTCCAGGTCCGAGCTCACTAGGTGGTCTGACAGTTCACTGGACTTGTCATCACTGTGTAAGACCTTCTACTCATGCCAGATTTGGGTCACATTATCAAGAAGATTGTCATTGCCAGGTGGAATTAGTTGCTAGGCAGAGTGCTATGTACTGGGGGGCACAAATATGAATAAAGTGTGTTCCTAGCCCTCAAGAATCTCCCATTGTAATGGGAGGAAGAAAATTTCAACCAGTATTTATCAGCTGCCTGCTGTGTGTGCTCTGTTCTGGGTGCTGAGGCTATGACAGGGCCAAGCACAGCATGGTTTTGTTCTCTTGGAGTTTAGTTTCTAATGGGGGCAAAGACGATAGCTATCCTGAGAACTGAAAGATAACCAGAAGTTTGGAAGTCAAGGGCAGTGGGAAGGGAGAAATAGTTAGAATACAAGGTAATAAATGCCATCTTAGAGGGCTAGTCAGAGTCTGGGGAAGCCTGCAACTTGGGTGACCAGGAGGCAACATATTTAAGAACTCAGTGTTTACCAGTAGAACAATGTCATGTGATAAACTGTTCTCTATCAAGGCAATTAATCTTCTTTTTCTGTTTTGAAAGGTGATATGCTTGATCTTCTGAAATGGAGAACCCACCCAGACAAGATCACAGGCTGTCTCTCTAAATTAAAAGAAATCGATGGCTCAGAGATAGTAAAGGTATATGCTGTTCTGTTATCCTTCTCTTAGAAATTTATGGGGTAAAGAATATTTTGAGGGGAAGGACAGAGAGTATTTTATTTGTGCATTTACTTCTTTTTATCAACAGTTTCTGCAAGATACACTGGATACCTTATTTGGAATTTTAGATGAAAATTCCCAAAAATATGGATCTAAAGTGTTTGATTCTTTGGTGAGTTTAAGTTCACTTTAATGACATCTTAATTTTGTCTCTCAATCTTGTTTTTTATAAGGCTATTTTAGAAATGTACACTTAATGGTGCAAGTTCACTTAAGAAGAACCCCACCCACCCCCCAAAAAATCTTGGTTTGCATTCAGTTTTATAAAGCTCCATTTTTTTTTTTTTTTAGGTTCACATAATAAATTTGCTGCAGGATAGCAAATTTCATCATTTTAAACCTGTAATGGACACTTACATTGAGAGTCATTTTGCTGGGGCACTTGCATACAGGTAAGGCCCTTTATCTTATAATTGGTTTAGAAGCAGTTTCTTTTGAGCTTTTTAAAGCAGAACCAGCTGTGTAGGAAAATTTAAAAGGGAGTGTAGGGAGAAACGAAGCACAACCACTGAAGCATCTCTTGAGACAGAATCTTCCTTTCTCACACACCTTTTTTTTTTTTTTTTTTTAATGGCTGGAACTTATTTTGATTAAGAGGGAGAAAAAAGAACTTCCTGAATTCTATTCCTGAAACCAAGATATAAAGTGTTTTCTTCTTGCCTCTATTTCGCTTGATATTCTTGGGTCTAAAATGTCTGGTTATTTCACTTTGGCTGTCAAGGGCCCTCTGAAATCACCGCACTCCTTAATGCTTCTAGATGTCTTTAAGAAAGAAATACGATGGGAAACAGCCTTTACCATCATATCATTTTAAAGTCATTTGTTCATTCATCTGTTGATATTTACTGAGTGCGTACTGCTTGCCAGGCACCATAGTTTGTGCTGATCACATAAAGACACGGTCTGTGGCTACAAGCAGTCCAGTCACTGGACTCTACCCTTTGTTCCCAGCTGCCCTTTTAACTGCTGGTGCTTCCTTCCAGCTCAGATTATGCAAGCAAGGCTCAAAGTGAACGAATAAAGACACACTTCAGCTAGTAACCTGCCTCCCTGCAGCCTGGTTGATAGTTGCCAGAAGGCAGCAACTTCCCTCTCTTGTCTTAAGCGTCCGACATCTTCCTGATTTGGGGCGGTGCTTAAATACAGCCTGAAATGTACCGCCAAGTTGTCTCCCCATTCCAGCACTGTCATTGCTTTTCCGCCAACATTTTTACCTTATGCTTGAAGCACCTCTGTGCACGTACATGATCATCTGTTCCCAGGGTGTGTTAAGAGAGCGTGGAATCAGATTGTGCCCTTTTCCCCCATCCGCGTGCTATATAAAAGGTGGTAAATAATCAGATAAGCGTTTGATCCTCTTCCCTTGGGTATTCCCTGCCATGGCATGCCAAGATTGATGCCTCCAACCTTTAAATGAATGGAGTAATTTTTGCTAGACTTGACCTTCCACCAACACGAGTTTTACAGAGGGGGAAACAGAACTGCAGGGGTAGTTCTGAAATGTTGGCCCAACTTTGCCCCTCGGCCTAACAGCCTGGGTCCCAGTGTTAGGGGTCACCACTTTGGACTGAAACTGTCACTGGAAGCTAGAAAATATGGGTGTAATTTCTAATACTTCAGGTTGGCCTAGAGGCAAGTCTCATCAGTCCTAATAAGACAAATACAGCCTGAGGGATCTTCTTGGGCGATGGATGGCCAGAAACTCACTGACTGTCATCCTCCACCTCCCCACTGGCACATCCGTGTATTCTCCCCTGACTGAGGAAGGAGGGGCATTTTTTAAATGTCTTTGTTTCCTAGAAACCAAGAACTGACCAATGTTAAAGGTCACACGACTGCAATCTTGAGAATTTTAGGGGTGGAGGTTAATTCAATTTTTGTTTCTTAAAACAATAAAACTTAGCTTGTCTGGAAATTACTTAAAAAAACAAAACTTGGTTTTTCTGGAAATGACTCAGGCACACTTTGACGGCAAGCTTGATCTTCCCACAGGTGGGAGAATTGGCTTTGATAAATCCATGGGGATGTGATTTGAAGTGGGGAGGTGTTACCTTCATTCCTCCCCACACCCCCCTTTGCCTCCAGCAGAGTATTTTGTCCAGCTGTCCACATAATCACTGGGGAAGGAATCCCAATTAACAGTCGTACAGGATTGACAATGACAGTCATACCTCAGGCACACTCTTGGCCAGAGTCCTTTTCTCTGATATTTGTGTTCACCCATCGGAAGCACTGCCACAGACAGCAGGGCCAATGGAATGTGTCCAGACTGAGAGGAACCTCACTGGGAGGAAGTGCTATTTCTCTCTCTTCAGCTTCAAAAAGGGGTAGTGATGTTGATGGGCAGACTTTGTAAAATTATTGTGATGGCAGTTGGACAGAAAGATGTTGGAAAAGAATGCTCCTCATGATAAAAATTAGCGTGTGATTTGTTAGCATTTAATTGAGAATGAGACCAAGTCTACCTTCTGCACGTTTCTCCCTGTATTTTAGAGATCTCATCAAAGTGCTCAAGTGGTATGTGGACAGGATAACCGAAGCGGAGAGACAAGAGCACATCCAGGAGGTGTTGAAGGTAATGACACGTTGTGGATAACACAAAACAATCTGACGGTGCTGCTGTGTGGTGATGCCCAAACTCACTAGCTTTCTCTACACAGACAGTAATTGGTGATGTATCACTGACTTTCCAATTCAAGGATCTTAATCAGTTCATGGCTGCTCTGGACCTGATGGAATTTGAAAGAGACTTTGCCAGGCTCACCTCCTGGAACCTGCTTAGCATTGAATCCTGATGCCTCTGGGCTCCAAACACTTGAAGTGAAGTCTAGGACTGGCAGGAGGAAAGGTTGAGAAGAAGAGAAGACTGCAGAGGGGCAGTTAAGCTTAGAAGTTCCTACCTCTTGTTTCTGCCACCCCGAAAGAGACCATCTGAGAATCATTTGTCTAAAAATTTAAGAGAGAATAGGATGGCTTAGCAGGGATCACAGTGAGGAAGCCTGAGGTTGGGCCTCATGATTTAACACCACTGAGATCACTGGGCCCTGGGTGCTCAATATATATATGGAGATGCTAATACTGTACCTGCAATGATGTTCATAAAGAATACAGATTCTTAAAAGGACTGTCCAGTAACAGCCCTGGCCTGGTGGGCTTTTAATTCCTATAATTGAGCATACTCTATTTGATGTCAGCAGATAAAAGTAAACAAGTCTACATTTTTAAAAGCAAGCACTTTGCTAAATATAAATTTGTCATTTTGGTCTGACTGAAGGTAAAATGCAAGTGGCCAGAGTATCTACCAGCAAAGCAAAATAATTTTGGAAATACAGACTGCTGTCTCTTTGTTAATGAAATTAAAAATCATCTGAGGATCAAAAATATTTAATGTTCATACCTCTTGAGAATTACGTAGAACTTAAAAATTATACATGTTCTCTCATTAGGCATCAGAGAAAAATGGCTCTTTCTCTATAGGGAAATACTGTTCAAACATCTCCTGGGGCCTTAGGATTTAAACCCATCATTTAAAAGTCTAATGTTGTACTATGGTTTTTGTGCTGTGTCATTGTTAAATAAATACCTGTGGTTTCCTTTGAAACTAATGTTTAAAATTTCTGTTTTAAGGCCCAAGAATATATTTTTAAGTATATAGTTCAGTCTCGGAGGCTGTTTTCCCTTGCCACCGGCGGACAGAACGAGGAGGAATTTCGCTGCTGCATTCAGGAGCTGCTCATGTCAGTCCGTTTTTTTCTCTCACAAGAGAGCAAAGGATCTGGAGCATTATCTCAATCACAGGTAATTTTTTTTTCATCTCTGCTGAATAGAAGAAAAATGAGTCCAATTTATTTATTTTTACACAGCAGCGTAAGTGAATATTTTCTCCATCAGCACTCCACAGCTCCAGTTAATGTTTGTCACTTAACCGACTTTGAATAGACTTAAAAAAAGTCCCTCAGCTTCTGAGCACCAGCAGGGCAAAAGTTAGGGTGCCTTTCCTCGGGCTGTTCTTTCTCTGAACAGAGAGCCTCTTGGTTAGCATCAGCTTCCATTCCAGTTTCTAGAACACATCACTGTGATTAGACACCCTGTCACCATCAGCTAGGGGGAGGAATCTCATGAGAGCCAGTCTCCACCAACTTGAGACTCATTATATTGGACTCGGCTGAACTGCATGTTGTTTTGTCTTATTTAACTTGACCCTGATCATCCTGGGACTGATCTTATATGACCAGTGCTAGGCGGCTGCTGCCGAGTTCTATTACCAGGAGTAGCTCCACACGTTTTGTTTAAGAACAGGATCTATCTACTTTCCAAATTGCGTGGCCTTGAATGTGTTCCAAGAAATAATTCTGAATATCTTTCTCTACACTTTCTTAATCCTTCCTGTACACATTTAATTCTGATAACTTGGTGAAAACCTGTCAGATGGGGAAGTACCCTCTTTACTACCATCCCCTGGAGACTAGAGACTTACCATCATTGAGAAATAGGATATCAAATGGAAAATTAGGAGATAAAACTAGATCCCTAAGAGCATTGTTATAATTTGGTATCATTTGACGTTTGGAAGGTATTTTATATAACTGCAAACACGAGAAATGCACCAACCGTCCAATAATAATGCCATGCTTTTCTGACTGTTTGGAACTATTCTTATTCCTTTCTTCTTTGCAGAAGTGGACTGATCTTCCATCTGGGCAAGGATACAAGCTCTTTTAATGTCATTTTGGCCTCTCTTATCCATGGTCCAATCACTGCACTTTAGGAAGCTTGCCAGAGGTCTCAATGTCAACTTGCCCACTCACCAAACCCTACTTATCAGCTGTGGATATTTGAAACAGATAATCCAACAGGCTAGCCATAAATTCCTTTAGATTAAAGTTCTCAAGAGCTTACTACTTTCACAAAAGCTGTAGAAAATTGGAGTTTTTGAGATTTTTCTTTTTAAATCTTTATCAGTTACAGGGACAAAATTTACCTAACTGATATCTATAGAATATTCTCTTACTCTTCAGAGTAACCTTAAGCCTTGGTTTCTCAATGAGATGCCTTCCTAGGGACTCGAGATTTTTTTCTTTTTTAAAGATAGAGAATTATTCTTTTACCTTAGTTATGTTTCCACCAAATCCTGGTAGTCACCCTGAGATGACCTGGGACATTGAGGTACAGCCACGGTATAGAGCAGCCTCTTTTTCTTTGTTTAATATATTGACTTCCACTGCTCTTGACTAAGTTCTGCTACTCAATCAAGATAGTAAAACAACTTTAGCACCTTCAAAGAATCATATTTAATTCTTCTTTTATGTCCCTTGCCTTTTTATCAAGAGATAATGCATAAAATGTGGTCGTAAAGTTTCTGAATATCTTCATAAACTCTACTGAAGTCATTCTGTATTATTTTGTGCACTATCCTATACTTGTCAATTTGGATGTAATAATTTTTTTTAGTTTGATGCTAATTGAAAATTCATATAAAATGATGAAGTGATTAGTTTTCATCATTAAGCAGTGAGGACTTTATCCCTCTATATTTTGGGAGGAAGGAGAATGCTAAACACCTTTCCATTCCAAGCCCCTCCCCCCACTTTTTTTTTCCAAATCCCCTTTTGACCTCACACCTTCATAGCTCTCTCTTCTCAGAAGGAAGGTGTCACTAATCTGATGCAATGTGTTAGGTTTCTGTTGCTGCATAACAAATGACCATATGGCTTTAAATACTACCCACTCATTTGCTGTAGGTCAGGCTTGGCTGGGTTTTTGGCTTAGGGTCTCCTATAGCCAAAATGAAGGTGTTGGCTTGGATGGCTTATCTGGAGGCTCCAGGAATAATTCACTTTCAGGATCTGTCAGGCTTTTGGCAGAAATCAGTTTCATTGTGACTAAGATTCCCATTTCCTTGTTGGTCAAGGGTAAGGGAGGAGCAGGGCACTCTCAGCCAACTAGAGGCCACTGCCATTCCTTGGTGTGTAGCCCCTCCATCCTCAAAACCAGTAAAGGTATGTCAAATCCTTCTCATGCTTCAAATCTTCATGACTTCTCCCACTGGGAGCCAGAGTAAACTTCTGATTTAAAGGCTCATGTGATTAGGTCAGACCCATCTAGATAATCTCCATATTTTAAGATCAACTGGTTAGTAATCTTCATTATATGTGCAACATCCCCAATCATGGAAACATCATCTTAGAACTCTGCCCACTGTGTCCAGAGCCAAGGATATACATTGGTCTGCATTTTTGTCTTAAAGGGAAAAACCCAGTTTCCTTCCTCCATTTTGCACTTTTTTCCTTGTGGGCTACAACTCAGGGCAAACCATGTCTCCTGATGGCAGAACAGCCATCCCAGCAATCCTTCAGGTTGGATCAGTGGACGGCTGCCCTGCAGATCTGGCCATCCTGGTCCTAGTAGGTGGTTCATTTAGTCCTCCTGGCCGACACCTATCTCGCTAATGGCTGTCCTTGAGAACCCTGCCCTGGGCGGGACTGAATGCTAACTCAGCTGTGTACAGTGGGTCTTGATTTGCCAATGCATGGACAGGTAGGTTCCTACCCTGGAAACCCCAGGAAAAGAAGAGGAGTGGTGGAAGGAGTTGAGGCCCAAGACCCTGCCACAAATTCCTGTTAATGCTATTTCTCTCTTTGTGTTGGCTACCAGGAAGGTCAAAATAAAAGTATGTTATTATTTTTATTTGCAGTAAAGATCTTTAGCTTAGATACCTTCTCAGCTGTCTTTCTGCCCTCATCACAAGGTCTTTGTTCCTTTACCCTTTGTAATGAATGTATCTTACTGTGCAGGCGCAATCCTATACCTTTCTGAAGGAAAGAGGTATAAATAAAGAATAAATGGGTAAAGTAAGGGATTCCTGAGGAAAATCAGGTTTGGTGATGTTTTAGTGATCAGAAAGCTGGACTCATTTTATTTTAATTTTTTAAAACTTTATCTGTATGACTCAGCTCTTTGCAGAGTGAAATGAAGGTTATATAAATGTAGTCTTTACCAGGCAGTATCAGGTTATTAATTTTAAATGCATTCAAGTAAGTCTGTTATGTTTAAGAGTCAAGGGGAAACCATAGCTTTTGACCCCAGCTCCTTAAGCATTCTGATGGTTCTGGCATTAAAAACAGATCTTGGCTCTTTTAGATATTTTTGATGCTGCTGTATAGATAAATACCAAAGTCCATGAATTTGAATTTGATTCTGTGTTTGAATTATCAGCACATGTAGACTTGACCTACTTTCCGCTGGTGTCAGATCTCATTGGTAAGCCAGTCAGCCCTTGAATCTCAGCGTATTAGAAACATGTGCCTCCTTCCTCCATCAGATAGTTGAGGCTGACTGACTTTTCCTTCTGTTGACCTCCTTTTATGGAATTTTAAAAGGCTGAGTTTGTTTTGATGTACAATCCTAGCCCAGGTTTTAAAGTATGTCCCTCAGGATTTGATGTTAGCATCTTTTTTTTCCCCTTGAAAAATAACTGTCAGGTTTCTTTATATAAAGAATATTGTTCTTAGTCAGTACACACAGTTCTGGGTTTACAGTAGATCTTGAAGCAACCTAAGGGGTTGTTCTAATGATCTTGTCATCTTACAGGTGATGAAACTGAAACCTTGGGGGTTAAAATGACTTGTGCAAGGTCACAGCGTTGATTAGAAGCCAGACTAGTCCTGCATATAATCTAGGTTTTTTGATGCCTTCTCATGTCCTATGTTTTTCCTTTAATCATAAATTGAGTGCTTTAGGGAATTAATGTGTTTGGTTTCTTAAAGGTAAATGAGATTTAAATGAGTTTTTCAGAAAGAATGAAACATAAATAATTACAGTAGGTCTTGGTTGAACATTCTTTCCAGTTGATCATGCTGCATTCTGCTGATTTTGTGGGAGTTTTGTCAATCATTTTGCTAATGTCAGTTGTCTTCCAGAATTTCCCAGTTTTTACTGTGTTGCACCTTTGCCTATCTTGAAAAATTGCTCTATTTTGGTATATTTTTTTCCCCTAAGTTTTGCCTTTTTAGCCTTCTTAGTGTTAGGTGCCAGGAATATTTTACATTCATTTTCCTACCATTCAAAAATATTTGTCACAATCTTAAACTCACTGACATTTTAGAGCTGATTTCTCAGAGTATATCTGGGAATTGATTTAAATTTCATCTTTTTAAGGCTGTATTTCTGAGCTCCTTCCCAGCTGTGTACTCAGAGCTGTTGAAGCTCTTTGATGTCCGGGAAGTGGCCAACTTGGTCCAGGACACCCTGGGCAGTCTACCCACCATCGTACACGTGGACGACGCCCTGCAGGCCGTTAAACTGCAGTGTATTGGCAAGACCGTGGAAAGCCAGCTCTATACCAACCCAGGTAAGTGAGGTGGTGGGCCTCTTGGATGAAACAGTATCTCTCGAAAGCCATTATTTACATCTTGTAGTTATAGGTCTGAAGAAGCAATTGGAAAAAGGACATGGGACACTCTTTGTGGAGGATGATTATGGGGAGCATAAACATTTGAGAAACAAAACAGCTCCCAGTCAATGGAACACTTAGAAGCATGTGCAGATACTAGTTAGAAGATCAGCTTCCCTCAGTGCCCCAGCAGGATGGGATTAGCTTGCTGTTGAGTGACTCACCCACTGAGGAAAATAGACCATCGTGTATAAATGACAGGACACATCTGGAAGGAGGCCATCTTCATCAAGAAAAACAGCAAGCGTCCCTGACGGCCTTCCAAGGCTCAAACTACCCTCTATTTAAAATCACATGGGACTCAACAGTAGTGTTAGGAAAATCTGGAAAGTGTTTCTAGTGACTCTGAAATTCTAAGTCAGAAACTGTGGGCTTGGGGGAGAGGTGGGGCACGTTTGTGTTGTCCATTTGAGAGATGATATGTTGGAGGCAAAGAAGACGACATGCAGTGCAAAGAGTTGGCTCCACAGACGATGCTGAAGAACCAGCTAGGATGCCTTGGACGGTGGTTAAGAGGAGAGTGTACCTACAAGGGCCGTGGTACATCTCGCAAAAATAAGCAGATCCTGTCTAATTGGAGGAAAAAGAAGAGGGACAATATAGAACTGTAACTAAGGGAGTGGTACAGGTGCAGAGAACCATAGTAAAAGAGGCTCCAGCAGACATCCACTGGTACAAGGATTAAGTCTAACACATTTGACATCTACTTAAGAAAAAAAAAGTACACACATACACTTCTTACAAGGATTTTTTTTAAGGGAGTTTGGAATTTGGCTGCCCCAGTTTTGTCTCATTTCTCCAAAATGACAAAGAATGGGTAAAAAAATTGCTAGGAACCATAAGCAAAAATAAATGAATAGCATCACCAAAATACAGTGAAATCAGACTTGTATTTTAAGTGTAGTTTTGGCCTATTAGTTTCCTGTTGATGCTGTAAAAACTACCACAAACTCAGTGGATTAATGGAGATCAAATTTCTTAGGTTTCATTTCTGTAGGTCAGAGGTCCAAAATGCTGCTCACGTGTCTAAAACGAGGGTATCGGCAAAGTAGCATTCCGTTGTGGAGTGTCTTGGGGGTCATGTGTTTCCCTACCTTTTACAGATTCTGGAGGCCCCCTGCATTGCTTTAAAGCCCGCAGTGTAGCAGCACCTTATCTCTCTCTGACGCAGACAGTCTTGCTCTTTCACTTGTGAGGACCCCCTTGTTTACTGTGGGCCCGCCTGGATAATCCAGGATAATATCCCCATCGCAGCATCCTTAATTCGTAGTCATTTCTGCAGAGTGTTTTTCACCATAACATAACATGTGGACATCTCTGGGGGTCCATTATGCTGCCTACCACACATGGTAAAACAGATTCAAAAGCAATGTAATGGCGCAGCTCCATATAAGAAGGTCAGAAACACTTGGAAGTCTAGGAATTTTATTAATTTATTGGAAATAAAAGAAACAGAACACAGAAGTGCTGCATGCATCTTGGCCAAATGGAAGATACAAATGATACTTTCTTGATTAAAATTATAAATTTGAACAGGGCAAAATAAAGCAGGGATCAGTACATTACAGGGTATCAACTGGATACATATTCAACTGAAGACAAAATATGTAATTCTTGACTGCCTTAATGACAGTTCCATTTCTCAGAACATTGAGTATGGCACAGATAATTGCTACTCAGCTGAATTCTGACCAGCAAAGGTGAACTGTTTAGTGATAGAGAAGTGAGAAGGATCTGAGAAAGTGAGCTCATTTTCTGAGGGTTCCTATTAGCCAGAAAACAGTATAGAGAACAGTGGGCCCATGCTTGAAGAAAATAAATTCCAAAACATTTTGGAGAAAAAGACTGTAGATGTTACAGTCTCTTTCCCCTGAGAGAGAAAGTTCTGAAAGTTGTCTTTGTGCTAAGAATGCTATATTAGAGTTCTCCAGAGAGGCAGACCCAATAGTGTGTGTATGTGTGGAAAGAGAGAGAGATTTATTGTGAGGAATTGGCTTATGTGATCATGGAAGCTGAGACATCCCAAGATATGCAGTTGGCAAGATGGAGACTCAAGAAAGCTGGTGGTGTAGTTCCAGTCTGAGTCCCAAGGCCTGAAAACCAGGAGAGCCAATTGTGTAAATTCCAGTCTAGATCTGAAGGCAGGAGGAAGGAGCCTGACATCTCAGCTGAATGACAGGCAGAGAGTAAATTCTCCCTTCCTCCCCTTTTGTTCTCTTCAGAGCTTCATCAGATTAGATGAGGCCCACCCACATTGGGAAGGGCAATCTGCTTTACTTAGTCTACCGAATCATGTATTATTCTGATCCAGAAACACTCACCCAGACACACCCAGGATAATGTTTAACCAAATATCTGGGCTCCTGTGGCACAGTCAAGTTGACATAGAAAATTAACCATCACAAGTACCAAAGACAAAAAAAGTGGGGGAGACATGCACAGGAAGGAGCATAGCTGTAGAATATTACTAGTTGAGCTCAGATTGTAAATTAATCCATTCAGAAGACAGAAAGAGGGACAGCTACTAAGATCAGCACCACAGGAGAATGAAAAAAGTCACAGGAAAGTTCAAGCCACATTGAGTTAAGGGCCCCTGGGCCACCTTGGGGCTGGAGCCATTCCATAGCCAGGCAGGACTGAATCAATCCGTTTAGTCGCATCTGCAAGGTGAGAGTCTTCTCTAGGGCATCTGGCCAGACCTGAAGGATTGAGCTCAGATTTGGAATCTAAGTAGATTGCTATTTGATGTCTAGCTCATCAGAGGTTCAGGCAGACTTATTTAAGATACAAAAATTGAGCAACTCACTTTTCCCTTCCTCCCCACAATTCTATCTTCTTTCTGTTTTTTGAAGGTCAGGAAAAGGTCTAGATGATGTTGGAGAAGTCAGCTTTGGCAATGGCAGAAAGAGTAGATTTGAAGTAGAGAGGTTGGGGCGGGAGGATGCAGAAGCATGGAGAGGGGAGCGGAAAGGTAGTCTGAGCAGTGGCAGCGGGAGGGCCGGGGTTGTCTCCCAAGACTGCAGGGTCAGGCTTGGGAAGATTGTGGTTTCACATCTGCTTTGCTTTGGGGCCCACGGCATGGCAACACAAAGTTTCTGCATTTTTCACTGTTGTTCAGTCTCTAGTCTTGGCATTTATTAAAAGATTTGCACATGTAAATTTTTTAACATATATGTATTAGTTAAAAGCATGTTAAAGTGCAGGTTCTTAAAGAAGTACTTGGAAAGGGGCTTCTCTGGAAAATAAGTTCCACATCTTTCCCTAGAAGAGACAAAGGTAAAATTAGGAATTTTAGGTAATATGTCACTCTGAACATCGAACTTAGGATGAAAAGTATGTATCACCAAAACCATAGTTGACCCTAAATTTTATTTGTGGTGTTTGAAAATAAAGGTAAACATACATATTTGGGGCTACTTGACATTCAACTTTAACTTTGTTTTCTGACCTTATTTCTTGTCTTTTCGATACTGATTGACGTGAGCAAGCGCATTCCTGGGGAAAGGGTGAACCCGTATCTCTTCATTTCTCATCTGTCACTCATCCACATTTGCACAGATTTTTGGAGCATGGAGAGTGGGACCAGGATGTGTTTCCTATTTCCAATGCCACAAGCAGCTGCTACTGTTTGAGTCAAAGTAACTGCTTTCTCCCAAGGGGCTGGGGCGAGTGCCAGCATGTGAGTCACTGCAGACCGGACTGTGATAATATAATATGCTTCCGACTCGCTTCCCACTTAAGCTGTGTTAAAGCATGAAGACAGAAATGTCAGGTCCATTTCAGTTGCCTCTCATTTCCAGTAAAACTCATGGGTGTAGCTCTTTCATTCATTCAGAAGTTTATTGTGAGAAGGCCCACTCCAGGTATTACGTTGGAAATATTGTAGCAAATTACAGTTCAGGCTGTTCATGCCTCAACACCATCCACCTAGAAACCTCATAGTGGTTCTTGAACCCTGCTCTCCCTTTGCCCTCTGTCGTCGCCCATCGCCATGACCGCTCTTTGGCGTCCACAGCGTTTTTCTCATGTCTGGCCACTTCTCCCAACCCCTGCTCCCACTTCTCCATCCAGACTGCCACCTGGCCTGAACTGCTTCGGTTATTTCTATACGTTTTCCTCTTATCTCCTTTCTCCTGTCCATCTGTGTAGCCAGAGTTCCCTTTCAAGAACTCACACCAGATGATATCACTCCCAGTTCCTTTACTCACATCCCAGTTGTTTTGTTCTGGTTTAAGGGTGCACTCCCGGCCTGGTGACCTGGCCCTGCCCACCTGCTTGGGCCCTTCCCCCTCTTACTCTGCTTGCAATTATCAGCATTATCAGAATCACTCTGCTTGGAACCCACTTTCCTCCATTCCTTTCTGAACCTAGTGGACCCCTACTCACCCTTCAGGGCTCTGTTGAACTCTCATTTTCTCAAGAGACATCCTGTCGGCCCCACCCACCCCATTATCACCCTCATACTTCTTCAGCTTTTTACTTCTTGGCTAACCTAACACATCTGTAATCACTAAAGAATTGGCCCTTTAGTTGTTTAGTGTCTGTGTCCCACCCTCATCCCAGAAGGAAAGCCTTAGAGGGCAGGGGCTTTATTTAACTTGATGACAGTTCTATCCACAGATTCCATAGCAATGCCTGGTGCATAGTAAGTGCTTGATAAATGTTTTGTGAATGCTGTGTACTGAGTCACATCTAGGGATTAGGATGGAGCGGCAGTAGCTATTGAATAAATGATGTGTATTTAAAAATGAAATCTGTTGCTAAAGCAACTTTTGAGCCAAAGATGAGCATGAATATGACCACAGAACAGTGTTTGGTATGGGAGTCCCAGACCTGGAGCAGAGCACAGTTGACGAAAAAATAAGAAATTTCCCTAGAGCCAGACCTCCTTATGTTGGTAGCCCACTGGCAGGCATTAAAAAATAACAGAGGACTCCAAATGTCATTCCCAAAAGAAATCAAGAAGACACTAAGAGAAGTCAGGCAAACACAGATAAAGGCACTTTCCCATTTATGGATACTTTGCATTCCTTAGAATTTTGCTTTAGGGAGGATACTCCCTGGTGGAGGCATGGTGTGGGGAGCAGGGGATGTTGAATCTACCGGGTGACGTTTGTAAACCACACACAGAGATGATCCTTGGCCTGGACTGTTGTTTTCCTCCATGATCCTGACATTGTCTGCATGGCACGTAGCCCCTGAATCATCTGTGGTCCTTTCCACTCTGGGTGTTGTCTGTCCTCCAGTGTCAGAAGGGCTTGTTTGCAGGCTTTGTTGCTATCTATGACATCGGCGGTTCAATTCCTGGTGGCTTTGCTCACAGAGACCTAAGCTAGCTCTGATTTCAGGTTTACTTGTTATGCTGGTGCTTCCCTGCAGCCAGCAGCTCTGCTCCCAACAAAGCTGTGCCACAGGCTGACCCCTGCCCACCTGGTTTACCATCTCTCCATCCTGAGGCTGCCGCGGAGCAGCTGCTTGGGTGCCCTGCTGATGTCCAGCCCGTGCTGGGGCCAGTCTGTGGAGAGTTTGGCTGGCCACCCAGGACTCCCAGACCTCACGCCCTTGTAGACAGGTGACTGTGAGGATTGTGGTCTAAAGCTTTGTTGATAGAGGAGGCAAAGATGATGACTTCCACAAAATTAACCTCAAGGAGGAAATTTATCAGCATTTCTTAGCTGCTCCTCCTCCTTCCTAGCCCCACAGCCATTGGAAATTGCTAATGGGAGCTGGCTTTGTCTGCTCAAGTGTATATCGCAGCAAAACAAAAGGTAAACGAGACACAATACGGTGAGATCTATCTGAGATACGGAATATGAGTGTACTGACTCTTTCAAGGACAGAACCTGCATAGCAGATTCTGTTATTAAAGGTATAGAAAGTTAGTGTTTGTTCAACTGTGGGTTTTCTTTTTTTGGGGGGGTTCCTACTTGATGAGTCCATGTATTTTCTTTTAAAGGTAAGAATTAGCATTTTAACTAGTCAGCTTGTTTGGCGTTCACCCACCTTTCTATTCTATCGTTTGCATTGGCTGATTTTGCCCTGGAAATGGAAAAACAGCAAATCTGCAGGCTGGTCATACAGTTCCTTTGACAGACACCACATACAAATTACTTGTCTACTTTTCTTACTTTTTTGCAGTAGAGATTTTCTTACCAGTTGGTTGCAAATTGAATTTTTAGAAATCAAATCCCACTGGCTGCAGGAGCATATCAGATAAGCTTTATCTTCCTTTCTAATTAAACATCACTAGGTCTTGACCCCTGTCATTGAAGCTTTTAGTTTCTTTTTCTTGCTTCTTTTTGTCAAATAATTGATTTATAAATAAGTATTTAAGCTCCCTGGTTAGGTTTCCTGTTTAAAGGAAGCCTGCAGTGAATTATTTTACCAGTTTGGATTTTAATACTCTGTGTTCGTTTTCTTAAAGTGAAACATGCCTGTGCCTTATGCGGTTTGTTTTGATGGTGAGCCTAAGGCCAGACCTCCTCGCGTTGGCAGCCTGGTGGCAGGCATTAAAAGAAATATGAGACTCCCAACCTTGCTCCTAAAAGAAATCAAGAAGACAGTAAGAGAAGTCAGGCAAACACTGATAAAGGCACTTTCCGAATTGTGAATACTTGTTTGTATTTCTTAGGATTTTTATTAGGATACCGAATATTATATATAGATAGATATTTACATATGGATATACTTTATTATGCTGACTAGAAATACAGTGCAATGTTGAACTGAATAGGTGAAACTGGCCATCCTTGCCTTATTTTTGATCTTAAGGAGGAAGCATTGACTCTTTTACTATTATTATAATGTTAGCTAATGGTGGCATTTCATTAATGTCCTTTATCAATTTGAGGAAATTACCTTCTATTATTATCTTCCTGGCAGCTTTTATCATTAATGGATGCTGAATTTTTACTGCTAATATGGTGAATTACATTGATTAACTTTTTTTCTTTTTCTTTTATTTTTTAATTGAAAGATAATCAGTTTACAATGTTATATTAATTTATGGTGTACAGAATAGTGATTCAGTTACATATATATTCATTTTCATATTCTTTTTCATTATAGGCTATTACAAGATATTGAATACAGTTCCCCGTGCTATATAGTAGGACCTTGTTGTTTACCTGTGTTACATATAGTAGTTAGTATCTGCAAATCCTGAGCTCTTGTTTTATCCCTCCATCCCACCCTTTCCCCACTGGTAACCATAAGTTTTGTTTTGTTTTTTTTCCTATGTCTGTGAGTCCGTTTCTGTTTTGAAATTAAGTTCATTTGTGTCACTTTTTTTTTTTTAGATTCCACATATAAGTGATACTATATGGCATTTCTCTTTCTCTTTCTGGCTTACTTCACTTAGAATGACAATCTCCAGGTCCATCCATGTTGCTGCAAATGGCATTAGTTTTTCCTTTTTGTGGCTGAGTAGTATTCCATTACATGTGTATATCTATATATATGTGTGTGTGTGTATATAAATTCTAGAGTAAATTCTAGAGTTATCTGTCCATGGACATTTAAGTTGTTTCCATGTCTTGGCTATTGTAAATAGTGCTGCTATAAGATCGACTTTCAAATGTTAAACCAAACTTGCATTCCCAGGATAAACCCTATTTAATCATTGTGTATGTGTGTATTTGTGTTTTGCTAAAATTTTATAAGGATTTTTACATCTATGTTGATGAGAGATATCAAATCTGTTTTCTTGTCTTATGATGTCTTTGTCTAATTTTGGTATAAATAATGCTGGCCTCATAAGATGAATTAGTTATAGCCCCTATAAACATTCTCTTTTCTGAAAGGATTTGTGTAGACTTGATACACTTTCTTCTAATAAATGCTTCATACAATTCATAGAAGCTATTTGGGTCTGGTATTTTCCTTCAGGCTCTTCACAGCAAGTTCAATTTCTTTAATAAATAGAGAATTATTTAGGTTATCCATTTTCCCTTGAATGAGTAAAGTGGAATTATACTCTATGTAAACTCTTTATAAGGCACATGGGTTTTTATAAACCAAGATTAGTCCATTTGAATTGTTGCACAGATGACATCTTTTAGAAAACCAAGCAGAGCAGGACAAGGGCTGGGGCATTTGCAAGTGAGCACATCCCATAAATAATATGCCCGCACGGACCCATAGTAGACAGTAGTTTTGTGCTCGTGCCATCTTGTTGAAAAATAAACTCTCAGGACAAGAAACATACTTACTTTTTCAAAAGATGGAAATATATACTGCATAAGTCAACATTTAGATGACTTATCACCTTACCAGTTCAAATACTAATGACAAGTTGGGGATCCGTATAAGACTTCCAGTTAAGGGAGGACTGACACATGCACGGTCAAAATTCGTTATTCACAGATTGACTCACTAAAACTTATATGTAAGCCGCAAATCCATACTTGTGGCACTTTCACGTTCATTTGTGAACAAGCACAGAGCAGTGAAAACTTTGGGTTGCAGGATGCACACACTCCCAGCAGGGGTCGAACAAGGTGATTCTCTGCCTTCATCCTCACCTGTGCAGAGATGACCAGAGGGTAGGGGCAGCAGGGGGGCAGGGCTGTGCAGGAGCTCCCACTCTGGGACCCCCTGAAGGTTTGAATCCCAGCTCTGGCCCCTGTTAGCGGGGCTCCCTTAGGCAGCTCCCTTCACATTTCTGAACCTTGTTTTCTGTTTTATAAAATAAAGAAAATAGAATCTCTACCTAGGTGAGTTGTTTGTAGGATTTCAGAGTGTAATCTTTGTGCAACGTGTCCAGGTACATATATATGTTTCCCCTCAGAGAAATATTTCAGTTGTTGCTATTTCATTGTTCCCAGTGACTCTTTAGAAATTAACTACCATGAATAAAAAGAAATCAACTGTATTTATCTTTCTTCCTTGATGAACATATACAAATATGAGTTTTGGATGTTAAACTAACCTTGCTTTTAGGGTAAACTTCATCTGGTCCTGAGGAGTGCTTATTTTATATACTGCCGAAGTTGATTCGCTAAAGTTTTGAAAAGGGTTTTTGTATCTATGGTCAGTAAAGGAATTTTTTTTTTAAATGCAGAACCTCACAAGTTTAGGACAGTGGGAGAGGAGATGACAACATACAAGACATAAACAGGTTTCATAAAGTCTGACGGCAGATGAGGGGAGGCTGAAACACAGACAGGCACATGGCGGTGGGGAAGAGGAGAGCAAGAAACAAACCGCTTTACGCCGCAGAATTGCCAGCGACTCAGGATGTATCAGAAAGGATCAGGAATTGAAAATGTGAGGTATCTCTGAAGATGAAGGGTGCTAGAAGTAAGGACATTGGTCAAAAATTCTTTGGAAGGAGTAGTTACTATTCCACCCCTCCCTGCCTCAGTCCATGGGAAATTTACTCTCTAGAGAAAGTTCACTCTCTAGAGAAAGGCATTCATAAGATTCAGACAATGCTGCATTTGGGGATGAGGCCCACACTATAAATAGGGCCTCACAATTACAGAGGGGCCCTGCCAGCCCCTTTCTGTCTTGATTTCAAATTACTGAAAGATGCTAGGTTCTGCTCCCCACAGAGGAGTTTGGCAGATTCCTCTATAGAGAACCTGACCAGCCCAAGAGCAGACGTCACAGATTCTGAAATTTGGGGGTCCCCTGATGAAAATCTGCATGTCTCTCCTCCCTTTGGGGAATCCTCATCTGACCACAAGCTCGCATAGGCTCACGGGTATTTTTTTTCCCCCAGTTAGCATTTTAGTACCTCACTTGTAAAGATGAATGGACAATGAAAGAGCACCAGATACTGGAGGAAAATCTCTAATGTGAAGGGCAGAGGCCAAAATGAAGAAACAGACAAAGAAAACTTAAAAGAGTAAGATAATTCAGGGTGAAAAAAAATGAAAAAGTTGTCTCTTATTTCCTCCGAGAGAGAAGATAGTATATCCATGAAACAAGAATGGAAAGCTGTAAGAATAGATCATTCAGAGAAATAAAGAGAAATGGCTGCATAATGGAAATACAGTACCTCTTGTTTGAAAATTATGAAGAATTTCACAATGGCTGCAGCACAGCATTAAACCAAGCATGGGGCCTTTCTGGGCACAGGGACCTGTGTGACTGCACGTGGGGTACAGCCATGACACTGGCCTTGGAAATAAGAAGGACTCTCAGAGATTAAATCTATGATAGCCTCAGTAAGAAAACTGAATAGAAGGGTTAGAAGATAAAGTAATGTAATCATCCAGAAAGTTAGACAAAAGGTGAAAAACTGTTCAAGAAATGTAGAAGCTAGTTTAAGAGATTCATGGTATAAAGGTAGTCAAAGTTCCAGACAGAAGACATAAGAAATGGTGGGAAGGAAATAATCCTAGAAATAATTCAAGGCATTTCCCAGAACTGAAGGACCTGAGCTTGTAGATTTAAGGAGCCAAGGCACGTAATCCTGAAGTTTTAAATTACCTGGAATAATTTCCGGAAGGCTTTCAGAGGAAAAAAAAAAAAAAAAAAAAAAACAACCAAATATCCAGTCATGGACATCCGAATGTCAGAATGCAAAAAAGGTTAATTTTCCCAGAAATTGATACAACTCTTGAGAGGCTGAGGAGAAGAAAAGGGGGTAAAAAAAATGTAAATTCTCATCTACCATAGTAGGAAGTCAGTAGATGAGCTATCTTAATGAAAAAATGTGGAAATAGCAAAAGAAGCATGCCATTTACATACTTGAAGGTAAAATAAACAATTGTTTTAAAAAACCTGTTTCAATAAAAGAGTCAAAGGCTCGTGAGTGCAGGAATCGTGGGTTGAGGATGGGACTACTGTTTTTTAATATCAATCTTGTAGAACTAGAACGTTTCTAACTACATGTGTTAATAATTTAGCAATTAAAATTAGATGAAAGAGTAGATAAGGATTTGCATGAGGCTTGCGTGGGCCTCATAGATGTGACACTAATGCTTCTTCTCCCTCCAGATTCCCGGTACATTCTCTTACCTGTCGTGTTACATCACCTCCACATGCACTTGCAAGAACAGAAGCACCTGATTATGTGCGCGCGTATCCTTAGCAACGTATTTTGTCTCATCAAGAAGAATAGCTCAGTAAGTAAATACAGGTCATAAGATGTAGTTCCTATCAAAAGGCTTCTGGAGATGAAATTTTATCAGTCTTCAAAGAAACCACACCAAAGACTCATCCTCTGAGACTCTTCACTTTTATTTCCAGCTGGGTTGGACTTTTTGCTCTTCTTCTAAGGGAATTTTTGTTGACCTTGTGGGATGGCTATAACCCCAAATAACCTGGGTTTCCTAAACTTGTATTACAAGAAAGAACCAAATACCCAATGAGAAAATTAGAAATCTCAAAGCCTCCCACATGTGTCTTTAATCTTGATGAATGCTCTGTGGCAGGAATAAATTATTGCTTGCAAAGACAGTCTTTTACGGTCCATTCTCTGAAAGACTGCATCATGATGGTCAGAGCTTGACCACGACCCTTGGGCCCAGCCCTGTGGAGATAGTGGAAGCAGAGGAGAGCCCCTGGAGCCTGGGCTACCTTGCACAACAACTACTACTCGTCCTGACAGTAATCACTCAGTTGTTACGACTTTGGGAATTAGGGGCGATGTTCCTGACTCTTGATGCAATGCAGTTGCGTTAGAGGATGCAATATCAAGAGAGAAAAATCACATGCTTGCTTATAAGTGGGGACAATGTGGAGTATTCATGGTCATGGCTCGGGGGTTGGATGTGAAATCCACACAGGAAGGATGCCCTCTTCCAGATCTGTTAACCTGCACCTGTTACTAAGCAGCAGTGCACTCACCTGTAACAGTTTGCACAAAGCAGGGTTTGGCAGCGAGTGCTGAGACTCCTGTTTCTCTGCCTCCCTATTACTGCTGTGCCACCGCTTCCCCTTTTGTGTCTCTCTGGCTTATTATCACCATCTGAAGAGCTCGGCAGTCAGCTCGCGTGGGCCCCTGTTGGAAGTGGTGGAGACAGGGCCCCAGTCTCCTTGCGAGAAAAAGGCCAGAAGCTCTTGATCTAAAAGTGTAGTAAGAGAGACCTGCTTGGGGAAGGACCATTGCTTTTTACACACCCGGTTCAAGAAAGTGTAGCTATGCCATGCCTAGCTAGAATGTTTCTGCTGCCTCTAACTGCTGAGAGTAAAAAGTAAGTTAAAAAGTTCACTGCAGAAGACTGAAAACACCAGGTGGTAGTAGAGGTGGGTTTTTTTTTCCTCCTATTTCAGTTTCGAGGTTGCAGTCAATTTTTAGACTTGTAAGGAATTCAGAGCAGAAACTGCTCCGAGGGAAAAACATTAGTAGTTTTTTTTTTGCAAATGTAAGGAAGTTTATCATAAAATCCTTGCCAAAAAGCTCTTTCAAGCTCACACTTTCTAAAAGTTTTCTTTGCAAAGGCAATCTCCTTGGTACATAGAGCATTTGTAATCATAGTGCTCCTTCGTGTGGTGTGGTATAAAAAAACTTGAATCCACTACGTACAGTCAGTGCAGAGCAATTTGAGTTTCTCTCTAGGTCCTTGGGCTTAGATAATATTAATTTTGCTTTGGGAAAGCAGTCCCACCATAGCTACTGACATTAAGTCCGGGCTGTCACTAACAGTATTCACCTAGACTGAGTGCTGTTTGCTAATATTTACATGTAGGAATTTTTAAAAATCACTTTTCTAGGAATAGTCACTTGCACTTAAAATAGAGCTTTGGAAGATAACCTGTGCAACTTCAGCGACAAGAGTAAATATAAGCACAATTTGAAAGCAAAAAATTATAGACTGTTGAAACCAAGAGGGACAGACAGTTAGTGAAGAATCAGACCCAGAAAGGCACGCTGACTTGCACAGGGACACACCCCGTGTTAGTGGCATAGCTGGAGCTCTGAATTAGTCAGATTTTTATTTGTATCTCAGGTACCCATTGTGCAGTCAAGTTGCATACTCTCAGGTAAGCTGTTATCTTCTCCGTGCCTTTGGTTTCTATCAAAGAAGGTCATTCACTTAGGTGAGTTAGGGGAGGTTCAGGTCCTTCAAGCTTTTGAGTTCTCTGACTTTCGGATTCTATATTTAGAAATGTATATTTCCCCCTTTTCACTAAAGAAATATTAATGTACATGTTAAGCCACAATTTCCTGAACACGTTATTTTTTTTTTTCTTAAGGAAAAATCTGTGTTGGAGGAAATAGATGTGATAGTGGCCAGCCTGCTGGACATCCTGCTGAGAACCATACTGGAGATCACCAGTCCACCACAGCCGTCCGGCTCCACAATGCGGCTCCAGTTCCAGGATGTCACTGTAAGATCATAAAGCCAATGCACACGAAACTGCATCGTTGTGCTTGTTAAAGTTTCCGTCACTTTTAGGGTGGGTTGCTGAAGGATCTGGGGAATCTGGCCTGGGGAGACTGATCTCTGTTCATTTCACATGTACATGAGTTTAACCTTCATTTTACCAAGGAATGAGAATAAGATGCATGTTTGTTAAAAAATCTCAGATTAAGATATTTTTAATCACAGAAATGCCAATGTGTCCAATTTATTTTCACTTTGCCCAATTTAAGTTAGCCTATGACTATATCCTCAGTCCTCTTGATAACTTTTCATTCTCTTTTCATCCATTGAATTGCTTGAGGAAGTAAGAATAGTGAAACAGAGCAATAGCAACTGGGGTCCTGAGTTCTAATTCTGAATTTTTCACAGTGACCAGTAAGGATCTTAATTTTGCCATCATTTTTACAAAGAGTGCACTGCAGAACCCCTGTCTTAAGAATGTTTGCTTAGCCTTTGATGAAAATAATTTTTGTTTTTACTTAAAAAATGAAAAGTCCGCTCAGGCTCTCCTGCCAAGGTTGAATACTTAAGGATGGCCATCTTCTATTGAATTTTATTTTCTCTACTTTCGGAGCTGAGATTCACCTGATTCCTCCTGCCAAACTCTGGATGTGGAAATAAAATTAAACTCTTTCTTTTTAACAAACTAAGGTTAAATATAGTATGAAAAAACTTCCTAATATGTGTAAGAGCTGTACTGTGTCATTTACAGAAAAGAAGAGCACCCAGTTAATTTCTCATGGTCTGATGGAATTTCACGTGTAAAATGCTACCTACCTCATTGGCTTGGCTTTGTATATTTAGTAACTACTTGGTCCATAGTAAATGCTCAAAATGTTGTTTTTTTCTTAATACTGCTTGAGCTCATTATGGGTTTGAAAGTTTGGGGGTTTGGTTTTGAATTTTTTTGTTCTGTCTTCTCATGTTTTTCCGAACTTTTTATTTTGGGCTAATTGTAGAGTCACTTGCAGTTGTGAAAAAGAATACTGATACCCCATGTGCCTTTCACACAGTGCTATGCATGGTAACATCTTACAGAACTATACAGTACAGTATCACAACTGGGATACTGACATTAATACAGTCAAGATACAGAATGTTTTCATCACCTCCAAAATCCCCCATTGTGCCCTTTCATAACCAGACTTACTTCCCTCCCATCTCTACTTCCTCCTTACCCTGGCAGCCACAAAATCTGTTCTCCATTTCTGTAATTGTGTTGTTTCAAGAATGTTTTGCAAGTGGAATCATACAGTACATAACCTTTTGTGTTTTGGGGTTGCCTTTTTTTTTTTAATTCAGCATAATCCTCTGGAGATTCACCCAGGTCATTGTGTGTATATGTAATTTGTTCCTTTTTCTTGCTCAGTAGTTTTCATGGTGTGAATGTACCACAGTGTGTTTAACCATCCCCATTGAAGGCTGCCTCAATTGTTTCTGGATTTTGGCTATTACTAACAAGGCTACTATAAACATTTGTGTGCATATTTTTATGTAAGCATAAGTCTTCAATTCTCTTAAGACAAATTCCAAGAGTATGATTGCTGGATATGGTAGTTGTATGTTTAGTTTTGTAAGAAACAGCCTAGTCATTTTCCATAGTGGCTGTATCGGTTTACATTCTTATACACACAGTGTATGATGAATGATCCCGTTTCTCAACACACCCTCGTCAGCATTTGGTGGTGTCAGTTTTGGCGGTGGGGAGGGGATGAGGATGTTCTGATAGGTAGGTCGTGATATCTTGTTGTGGTTTTGATTTGCATTTCCCTAATTGCTAGTGATGCTGAATGTGTTTTCACATACTTACTTGCCATCTGTGTATCCCCTTCAGTAGAATATGTCTTTTTCCCATTTTCTAATTGGGTTGCTTTTTAACTCTTGAGTTTTGAGAGTTCGATATAGATTCTAGACATTTGTCCTTTATCGAATATGTGGTTTACAAGTATTTTCTCCCAGTCTGTAGCTTGTTTTTTCATCCTTTTTACAGAGCCTCCTTTCATAGAGCAAAAGTTTTTAATTTTGATGGAGTCCAGTTCAGCAATTTTCCCTTTTATGGATCATGCTTTTGATGTCAAGTTTCAGAACTTTTTGTCTTGCCTTATATCCTGAAGGTTCTCTCCTAGTTTTTTTTTCCCCTAGAAGTATTACAGTTTATATATTACATTTAAGTCCATGAATCTTTCTGAGTTAATTTTTGTATTAGCTGTGTCAGATAATTTTAACATCTCTGTCATCTCAGTGTTGACATCCATTGTCTTTTTTTTATTCAATTTGAGATCTCTTGGTTTTTGGTATGATGAGAGATTCTCAATTGAAATCTGGACATTTTTGTATTATAAGACTCTGGATCTTACTTAAATCTTCTGTTTGAGCTAGCTTTATGTGTTACCTCTTGCCAGGGGGATGGGTAGGATGCCAGCTCATTATAGCCAGCGGGAGGTAGAAGTCCAGGCATTGTCTTCACTGACAGTGCCCAGTGGTCATGAAGGTACCTGCTCACTATTTGGCTTTCTCTGACACCACTCTGGAGAGAGATGCTGGGCTGCCACATCACAGCCTTGTGAGCCTGAAAGTCTGGGCTCCCCATTTGGCTTCTGCAGGTGTGGGAAAGGCCAAAATTTTTTGCGGTGTTCTGCTGGAGTAGAGCAGTGATTGCTAAAAGTTTTGTCTTGTTAAACCACCCCTTTGCTGGTCCTTTGGCCCAGGCGAGCAGGCTCTTTGGGAATATTTGTGTTGCCATTTTTGGTGTTTCAAGATGGCCAGCTCCTTCGGTTCCAGGGTGGGATGTATGAGGCAAAAAGAAAACCCAGAGAACTCAACAGCATGTTCTTCCTGGGGTTCAAGGTCCCTAGGCCGTCTGCTTTCTTCTTTCCACCTTACAAAGTCATCTTGTTTGTTTTGTATATAAAATGAAAGGATTTTAGTGGTACTTGGCAGGAGAAATAGGGAAAAGTGTATCTACTACATCTTCTCAAAAGCAGAAGAAAGTCTCCTTCATTTTGGTTTTGATGGTAACATTTTAACTGCTTCCTGGCAATGTAACTCAAACATAGTTCTAAAATTATAATGACCTAGCAAACAAAATCATAGCAGATTCTCCATGTGGTCAAAGACTGCCTGAGGTCAAAAGCTAAAACACAAACTGCTTTTTTTGTTTGTTTTTTTAATTGAAGTATAGTCAGTTACAATGTGTCAGTTTCTGGTGTACAGCACATTGTCCCAGTCATGCATATACATACATATATTTATTTTCATATTCTTTTCCATTATAGGTTATTATAAGATATTGAATATAGCTCCCTATGCTATACAGAAGAAATTTGTTTTTTTAATCTCTTTATATATAGTAGCTAACATTTGCAAATCTCAAAACCCCAAACTTATCTCTTCCCACCCCCTTTTCCCTGGTAACCATAAGATTGTTTACTATGTCTGCAAGTCTGTTTCTGTTTTGTAGATGGTTCATTAGTGTCCTCTTTTTTTCTTTTTTGATTCCACATATGAGTGATACCATATGGTATTTTTCTTTCTCTTTCTGGCTTACTTCACTTAGAATGATGATCTCTAGATACATCTATGTTGCTGCAAATGGCATTATTTTATTCCTTTTTATGGCTGAGTAGTATTCCACTATATAAATATACTACAACTTCTTTATTCAGTCATCTGTTGATAGACATTTAGGTTGCTTCCATGTCTTGGCTATTGTATATAGTGCTGCTATGAACATTAGGGTGCATGCGTCTTTTTGAATTAAGGTTCCCTCTAGATATATGCCCAGCAGTGGGATTGCTAGATCATATGTTAAGTCTATTTTTAGTTTTTTGAGGAATCTCCATACTGTTTTCTATAATGGGTGCACCAGACTACATTCCCACCAACAGTGCAGGCAGGAGGGTTCCCTTTTCTCCTTACCCTCTCCGTCATTTATTGTTCATGGACTTTTGAATGATGGCCATTCTGACTAGTGTAAGGTGATACCTCATTGTAGTTTAGATTTTCATTTCTCTCATAATTAGTGATATGGAGCATTGTGTCATGTGCCTATTGACCATTTGTATGTCTTCATTGGAGAATTGCTTGTTTAGGTCTTTTGCCTATTTTTGGATTGGGTTGTTTTTGTTGTTGTTGTTGTTGTTATAAAGTTGTATGAGCTGTTTATATATTCTGGAAATTAAACCTTTGTCAGTCTCATCATTTGCAAATATTTTCTCCCTTTCTGTAGGTTGTCATTTTGTTTTACTTATGGTTTCCTTTGCTGTGCAAAAGCTTATAACTTTAATTAAGTCCCATTTGTTAATTTTTGCTTTTATTTCTATTGCCTGGGTAGACTGCCCTAGGAGAACATTGCTAAGATTATGACAGAGAATGTTTTGCCTATGTTTTCTTCTAGTAGATTTATCATATCCTATCTTATATTTGTCTTTAAGCCATTATGAGTTTATTTTTATGCATGGTGTGAGGGAGCATTCTAACTTCACTGATTTACATGCTGCTGTGAAGTCAGTGAAAGAAACATGTAAATCAAACCGCTTTGTATCCATCGGCTGCCAGATTTCTCTGGGACATGCATGGCCCACAGTCCTTCACAGTGTAGTAATCAGTGCAAATTAAGAGAACTGAGAAGGCAATGGGTCAAGTTTGTGGATGGATTGGGGTTAGGGCAGGTGGGGTGATCATCTAGTGTGCTAAATTTTAGGAAAATCACATAAAAGAACCTTTCACCAGGCTATGTTGTGCCCCTTACTGTGTGAAAAACCGAACTCTCTCAAGGTATGTGGAATGAAGTTTGCAAGTAAATACTCATGTAAATCATTTGACACCTTAGATTTTATGCTTTCATGTATTTTTTGAGAATCCTCAGGCAGACCTGGTTTGAAAGTTCCCTGCCATTTAACTATGCCTGATCTTGAACAAATAACCTGTATCTCTAAGCTTCTGTTTCTTTGTCTTTAAAATAAAGGAAATAATTGTACTTACTCAAAGTCAGCATGAGGATTTCATCAAATCTGTAAAGTATTTAAACAGTATCAGTACATTTTAGCCATTAGGAATTGTGGTAGCAACCATGATCCATAACATTATTATTATCACAGAAGCAATACTTGCACTGTTGTTGTTACAACTGATTTTTTGGTGAGAAATATGCTCTGCTTATTGACAGGGTCAGCTCTCTGGGCACTGAAGACCTAATTTCTTCATCATTGTCTGTCAGAACAGGCTTGCCCTCTGAACAGGGAGTCTTTATGTGGCTCAGTGCTCCTACCCTGAGCACTTGTCAGTCTTTATAGAAAAAGTGCTTGCAATAAGCGAAAATGCTGTGGGTAAAGCCGTTCCCACAGTGTGTGGTGGTGAAGTGTTTCAGCTCTCTAAGGACCACGGCTATCACCCTGCCTCCCAGTAACACAAACAGGATGACCTGTTTCCACTGTGTCATAATTTCAGAGAACAGTAACCTTGTTTTAATATCTGAAAGGATTGTGCTTTTAGTTCTTCTACCAACTGTTCTTTAAACTTTAAAATGCTCTATCTGGCTGGAAAAAAAATAGCACCATTGTAATTGATTCCTTTCAAAAATCTAATTGTACGGGGAAGCAGATTTTATAAAGACGCATGTATGGCCGTTCGTTCACACTTCAACTAATTGGACTCCAGAGTTCCTTACAATTGATAAATGCTTCTTTTCTTTGCACATAATTCTGTTCAGCACCATTTATAGCGCAGGTGACTCAGTTCAGCATGAGCCATGTCTACGACATACTCTGCATTTATCTAAATTTTGTGTGCACTGTGGGCTTATGGTTCAGGGAGAGAAAAAAGCGCAGGAGAATTCTGTAAGAAATTTCTGGGGGAAATTGTGCATATATATATAATAGAAGGTTTCCTGAGGACTACTGTAGCCATTATATTCAATCTAGTCGTAAAATGGAAACAAGCCACTACCACATAGAGTTCTTTCTAAAGGCAATTTGTACAGAAAAAAATTCCCACACTAAAATGCAGTAAATCTTGGCCAACAATGTCTTTTTCAATCATTTATATTACTTTATTACTATGTTAATTCAAATCAGTCAACATTTGTTGGGTGTCTGTTATATATTGGTCATTATGCTAGACACTTATAACAAAATATGTACTGGCTTATCAATGTTTTAAATTCAACAACAGTTTTTTATTTATTCTTTTGAATAAATAGTATGTCCAGGATTTTCATGTAGACACTTAAAATCTCTTAAAAAAAATAAAATTACTTTATGGATGAAAAATATGTCAATAAAATATTGGACATCCAGGCCTCTTGACAGGGTTAAATGTGTTTGGAGTTCCTAGAAGATTAAATGAATAAATAAAATGCCATTGTAGAGTAGACATTGGAATTGACAACATGACATAAATGTGCCAAGATAAGACATCAGGATGGCAAGTTGTTTGCAGTGGGCCTAAACCAGATGTGACAGATATAAATAGTTCATCTGGATTCAAAGAGGTATTCTCCCAGGTACAGGGACTGTGAAGACTTAATGGAAGTCTATTCATTTTTGAGCAATTTTTTATTTTTATTAAAACTATTAAAAATAATACATCACTTAAGATATTTCACTATTCACCGGATGTATGTTGAAATGAATATTCTAGGAATATTAATCTAGTAGCTAGATTGAAGATAGTGTAGATAGGATGTAGAAAAAATAAGAGATGAAAAGTTGAATTTATTTCTAACTAGATTTGCACTTTTATGTCGAGACATGAGAGAGGCTAAATGTATAGACGTGTTGGTCATCAATAGACAGATTCCTATAGACCTATTTATATTTGAAATGTAATCTCCAAGCTCAGGTATATTCCCTCTATAAAATAAGTCATTCTGAGGACTAGGAAGAAGAGCCAGAGATGCCTGGGTTTATGCATCAGTTTCACCATTTTCTAACTGTGGAACCTGGGATAAATATGTTATTAACTTTAACAGATCTCACTGTAAAGTCAAGCCCCTCATGGCCTTCTGTGCTGCCTCATCCCCAGGCCATCACTGAGCTGCTTTCTGTTACTATAGATAAGTTTGCATTTTCTAGAATTTTATATGAATGAAACTAGACAGCACAGAGTTATTGTTGTTGGGTTTTTTGGTGGGGGGTGGGAGGGGGCATTCTGATGTCTTTCTTTTAATATATGGATATGCTATAATTTGTTTATTCATTCACCTGTTGGTAGACCTTTGGATCATTCCTGGTTTGGGCTATTCTGTTCTATTTATCTATTTTTCTGTTTTGACACCAGTAAACACAGTATCCTGATTAGCACAGCTTTATAGTAAGTCTCGAAGTCAGGTAGTATAAGACCTTAACTTAGTATTTCTTTTTCGAAGCTGTTTTTGCTGTTCAAGGTCCTTTCCATTTCCATAGGAATTTTAAAATCAGCTTGTCACTTTCTACCCCCCAAAATGCCTGCTATGATATGGAGTGGGATTGCATTGAATTTATATGTCAGTTTGGGGAGAATTAACTTCTTAGCAATATTGAATCTCTCATAGAATCTATGTTCTATGAGAATATAGTATGTCTCTCTGTTTATTTAAGTCATCTTTAATGTTCTCATCAAGGTTTTGTAGTTTTCAGCAGATCTTACTTATATTTTGTCATATATATCACTGTGTATTCCATATTTTAATTTATAATTTATGAATTTTATTATTTTAAATTTCAGTTTCTAATTGTTGATTTTCATTATGCAGAAAGTTGATTTTTATACATTGAACTTACATGATTAAACATTGATTAACTCACTTGAGTAGTTCTGGTAGCTCGCTGTAGACTCTGTAGCTTTTTCTGTGTACACAAATACGTTGTCAGTGAGTAAAGGTAACTTTTTTTTATTCCTTTCCAATCTATAGTCCTTTAATTCTTGTTCTTGCTTTATTGCACTTACTAGAACCTTCAATATAATATTCAGAAGAAGTAGGGAACTGTTTAAGCTTTGAGATGTCTGAAAAGGCCTTATTCTGGCTTTGTTTTTGAAAGATAATTTGACTGGGTAACATATTCTTGGTTGTTAGCTGTTTTCTTTCACTCCTCTAAAGATGTTCCTCCACTGTTTTCCAGCTTAGATTGTTCCCAGGGAGAAATCTCTCATCCTTATCTTTGTTCCCCTGCATATAATGTGTCTTTTTTTTTTTCCCTAGCTGGTATTAAGATTTTCTCTTTATCAGTGGCTATCAGCAATTTTATTATGTTGTACCTTAGCATAATTTTTTCATGCTTATTTTGCTTAGGGTTTGTTGAAATTCTGTGATACATAGGTGTATGGTTTTCAAAGAATCTGACATATTTCCCCTTATTTCTTCAATTACTTTTTCTGACCCCTCTTGTTTGAGGTCTGCAATTGCATATATATTTTGCTACTTGAAGTTGTTCTCCAGTTCACCGTACTTTCTTCTTTTTTCCTTTTCTTTTAGTTCTTTTTCTTTGTGTTTTATTTTAGAGAATATCTATTATACTATATTCTTCTGTGTTATCTGTTGACTGAAAAAAAAAAAAAGCACAACCTAGAAGTTGAGCATTTTGTTTTATTTAGCAAACTTACTGAGGACTGTTGCCAGGATGGCAGACTCTCAGACAGCTCTGAGGGATTGTTCCAAAGAGGTAAGGGAGGAGCCAGGATATTTAGGAGTTTCACTGGAAAAAAAAAACAGTCCAACATCAAAAGATTAATGCTGATCACCAAAACCAGACATCTCAAGTGAATGATTTTAGTGCATTTCTATGTATGGGAAGATGCAAGACTCTGGGCTCATTGAAATTATTCCTTTGATATCCATCTTAACTATCTAGAGCTGAGATCCTATTTTTCTCCATCCTGAATTCTTGTTGTGCACTGTCAAGGGTGGCTGTAGTGGCTGATGGCTTTACGGCTGTAACATCCTTTGTTTACTGAAATGGCAGGTGACATTCTTTGTCCACAGTCTAATCTGCCATTAGTCCCACTCAATGAATTTTCATCTCATACATGATTGTCTTCATCTCTAGAAGTTCAATTTGGGTCCTTTCATTACCTTTCAGGTCTCTAATTAACATGTTCAATCTTTCTTCAAGCTTCCTGAATATATAGGCTACAGTGATAATAGCTATTTTAATGTCCTTGACTGCTAATTCTATTATCTGTGTCATTTCTCGTCTGTTTCGATTGATTGATAATTTTTTTTCTCCTCATTTGTATAATTTTTTTTCCTCCTCCTTTGTAAGCCTGGTAATTTTTTATTAAATGCCAGACATTGTGAATCTTACCTTGTTGGGACCTGGATTTTGTTGTTATTATTCCTAAAAATATCTTTGACCTTTGCTGTGGAATGAGGTTAAATTTCTCAGGAACTGTTTGATTGTTTCAGGTCTTACTTCTGAACTTTCTCAGGTAGGATCAGAAAAGCATTTATTCCAGGAGTAATTTTTTCCCACAACTGAGGAAAGATCCTTTTTAGTACTCTAACTGGTGCCCTATTTTTTTTTTAAATGGTGGTACTGGGGATTGAACCCAGGACCTCATGCATGCTAAGCATGCACTCTACCACTGAGCTATATAGCACACCACCCCCCTCAACTCAGATGCGAGGATTTAATAGTGAGGATTTTTCAGTCTGGCTGGTGATAAAAGGTACTATTCACAGTCTGTGTGAGTACCAGTTTCTTTCAATCCTTTTGGATAGGTTTTTCCTAGCCTTGGGTTGTTTTCTCATACACATGCACTAAAATATTTGTAATTGTGCCCTGAAATATCCTCTTCCTTGCGTTAAGTATCAAGGGTCCATTTGTTCATTAACAAAGTAATATGTTGAGCTTAAAGGATATTTCTACAACCCACATTGATTAGTTTGTTAAATATTTGCTCCAAAAATTGTGTAGGGATAATTATTTGTCATACTTGTATGTGGCAAATGACTATCTACATGCCAGAAGCCAGCTTGCATCTCTGTTTACCCTGACATGGCCATAGAGCAGCATACTCAGGACTTCCTGGGCAGCTGGTAGGTATATGTTTGCCCTGACTTAGCTGCCTTTCTTGGGAAATCCCACTTCTCGGGGCTTTTGGTCTCTAATTTTACATGGAGCCTATAGTCTCTTTTGAGAAACCGATTCCTAATTAAACTGCATTTCTATAAATTTGCAGTCAGTTACCACTGATTGCTTCTTCTGTTGTGACTGTATTGTTTTACATGCAATTAAAACTGTTTAAAGGTAATCTAAAAGTAGATAAAGTCTTTGCTGAGCAAAAAATTTTGCATTGAAAACACATATTTTAAGTTAGAAGTCCTTTGGGAAATGCAAGTGATAACAGTTCCAAAGGTCTTCACATCTGTGGGTATTGGATATATTTTTCTTCTTCATTATTAATCTATAAGATTTTGACTCTGTAGGAGTCAGTCACATAGCACCCAAGCACAGAAGTATCAAGGTTAACTTAAACTGTTCTGAACAGGAGACTGACACCATTATACCACGTATGGCTTTCTCTACACCCAGCAAGTCAGCCGATAAGCACCCTGATGGGTTGGAGAAGATCATGTAAATTAAAAAATGGAGCAGGAGGGGAAGGTATAGCTTAGTGGTAGAGACAGTGCCTAGCATGCATGAGGTCCTGAGTTCAATCCCCAGTAGCTCCGTTAAAATAAATAAACAAATAAACCTAATTACCTCCCTTCACCCCAACCCCTAAAAAAATGAGCATGAGCTTACAAGGAAGAGCTTTGGAGTAGAAAGACCTAGGGATAACCTCTGCTCTGCCAATTTCTAGCTGTGTATTTTGGGCAAGTCTTTTAACCCACCAAACCTCCATTTTATCTTCTTTAAATTAGTGTTATATCCCCTACCTCGTAATGTTGGTAGGAGGCTCAATGATAGAATAAATGAAGGCATAGTAAAAGTTAATAAGTGAATGGTGGCCTCATTATCTTTTCCTTTAAGTGTGTGGAGTTACTTCCCTAGTGAAAAGCTTCCACCCAAGTGGAAAAAAAAAGCACTCTAAATTTAAAGATGTATTTATACCAAGTCATTAGTAATCATCACAAGGAGAAATTTTGACTGTAATATTATGGTTAATTTAGATTAAGACAACATCGAAGGGTAAATTTGAATCATAGCGGGTTTTTTTAAGTGTTCTATTTGAGAGCAGTTGAAAGTAAGTTAATGATGTTCTTTTATGTCCTTACTAAAAAAAAAATGCTTGCTTTTTTTTTTTTTTTAATTAGGGGGAGTTTGTTGCTTGTCTCCTGTCTCTATTACGGCAAATGACAGATAGACATTATCAGCAGCTTCTTGATAGTTTCAATACAAAAGAAGAGCTAAGGGTAAGTGACACTTTTTAAAATTTTGTTTAATATATCTTTTTAGCTTCTCTTGTTCTTATTCATCATTGTTCAGATGGTTCTCTGACAAGGGCTTTATCTTTTCCCATCAAATCCTAAACTGTTTTTTCTCAGCTTTATCCATAGATTTGCTCATCTCTGTTGACTTTTCAAAATTTCTGTACTCAAGCCAAATTGTTAACTCTTATTTTGGACAAGGCTATAGGATTTGAAACACTTGTCATCAAAGTCCTGTAAGCTAGAAATGGAATAACGGCACTGAAACAAAAGCAAACAGACTAAGTCTAGTTAAGTGGGCTTAGAAATACTGCCCTAATAGAAGAGAAGAGACAATATATAATTATATTAGCTGATTCCGTCCCTCTTTAAAACCACACTGAGAAGTCCTGGCTACAACATTCTGACTAGGGAGGCAGAGTTGTATTGATAGTCTCTGTTGGCTATGGTCTAATCAATATGCTGTGCTAGTCTGACAGTCTGACATTAAATAGAAAATATTGATGCCAGGTTTGTAAAAATCCAATCTTTGCTGAGATTTAGGGAACTTTAATGCTTCCTTCATGGTATTCACTAAAAGCTTAGCAGTTGATTGTCCTCGGTTACAGGAATGACCTGTCATCTGTCTTGGTTTACTTTTATTCCTCTTCCATCTCTTCAGTTCTCCAGACAACTTCATATGTAAACCATCAAAATGGAAGGGTTACTGAAGTGCTGAGGGGTGGAGAATTATAGGACAATGGGTATAGTCACACTGTGATGTTTGCATGATTAGAAGCCTCCCTGGTGCCTTAGAGGGAGATTTGCAGATTTTTTTTAAATATAGTGTGTAAGGGTCCCTTATCTTTGACTTTTCACTGTTACATGATCTCAGAAGAATCTTTCAGTTACCTTGGATCACTTGACGAGCTTAGCCATATGAAATAAAGAATAGGTTTGGGCACACATAATCTATGTAACAGTTGATTAGCATTTACCCAAACCTGAAAATACCATGTTTTTCATGCTTACATTCAATCTTGAGTTTAGAATTAAAAATGGGTAAAAGGCCTTAGAACTTACCCACTCCATATACAGAAATCTGTATGGTTAAACAGGAAAATAATTGTGTAGTTCTTTACTTTTATCAGAAGTTGAATATTTAACATAGTTGAGGAACCATTTGGTTGTATTTAAGAAGTCTGTGACTTCATATTTTGAAATTTCATGTAGGAAAAGATTACATATTTTCACAGGGTCGGGGAATCCAAAAAATAGCAGAAAACCATAAACTGAAAAAACATGATTTATTGGATCTAGGTTTTGAGCTTTATGCTCAAAATATTCACGTTAATGATAATAAAGCAAATGAAAGTAATGAATAAAGTGTTTTTTGTGACCTTTCCTCATTTCAGTCACTCATACCTTTTCCAAGGATGCATATTTCCCTCCTCAGAATAACTGGGGCTTCAGGCCAGGAAAATTACTTAACAATATTAATTCCGTGATCTGTTCTTCAGGAAATATAGATTGAGCAGTTCAGGTATACCAAGTGCTACCAGTGTTGTTTACAAACCAGGAAGGAAAAGACCAGCTCCTGTAGGAGGAGGAATCAGACAGGTAATGGGCAATAAGACAGGCAGGTGAGAGGGGGTAGTACACAGAGTAAGCACACGGTGCTTTGGGGCACCTAGGAATTGCTTCCAAACCAGACTCAAGGCAGGAGAAAAACTCCTCAAGGAAGGTCTCAGCTGAGGGCTGATTTAAGAGTGTGCTGGCTATCTTTGACTGAGACATTCAGATTTCTCAACTAAAATGTCACCTGAATATTCTAACTGACATACCATATCTGCCATTCCACCTTTATGACAGTTACTAAAATCTGAAATAGATTCTATTTGTTTACATGTTTATGTGTATCCCCAACTCCTAGCTCCTAGGTTATAAGCTTCTTGGTATCTGAAACCGTTGCTGGTTCACTGCTTAATCCTCAGATCCTAGACCTTCTTAGCACCTGGGAGGCATTCAAGAAACACTGGATTGATACACTGACTATAGAGTGTGAGGAAGAGAGTTGTAAGACATAAGACTCTGAGGATGTGTCTAGACTTTATTTTGAGGACATTGGGAAACTATGGAGGGTTTTAAGAAAGGAGAGACATGATCACATTTGTATTGAGAAAGGCCTGTCTGGTTGCACTACTGAATTGCTGAATATTGTTGGTGAACTTAATGAGCAATTTCAGTGTGTTGGTGAGGGTGGACATCAAGATGTCGTGGATTGAGGAATGAAAAAAAAAAAAAGAAAAAGATAAAGTGGATGTAGACAGTGTTTCAAGAAGAGGAGTGTAAGCTGTCTACTGAAGGAGCACTTGGGATGTCAGAGGAATAGTTATCATGGAGGAGGCTGAAACATGCTTAAATATTAATGATCAGAGCTGGTGGTGAGGGTGACACTAAAGATAAAAGAGTTGCTAACTCAGAGTGCAAGGTCCTTAAGAAGCAGCAGGAGCGACCTAATTAGCCTTGACTGGGAGGAAGACCCCCTTCCCCAGTGGTAGGGGATGACTGGAGCGAAGATGGGCTGGAGGTCATTTATTTTACCAAAGGCTAATTCATCATCTGATGTTAATCTGTATTTTAAAAGTTCAGATGTCACCATTTAACAAGTAAATTTATCCTGTTCTCAATTTTCTTCAAAGCCAAAAATTCATGTTTATGCTACTGAAACCTATATCACAGGATTTTCTGAAGCTGATAACACTGGCCCCTAGTCGCTTTCCAAAAGTCTTTATACCCAGTATAAAGAAATCAGAACTTTTGAGATTTCAGAAAGCTAGTATGGCTCATTTACTGAATAGTATTATATAGCACCGCCAGTTGACCCTTGAACATCGCGCTGTTGAAAATCCATGTGTAACCTATGGTCAGCCCTCCATATACGTATACAGTTCCTCTGTATCCACAGTTCTGCATCTAGGGATTCAACCGTGGATCGTATAGCACTGTAGTATTCACAACTGAAAAAAAAATCTATATGTAAGTGAACCTGTGTTGTTGAGGGGACAACTCTATAATCAAGCATCTCACTATGTCTGAAGCTAAAAAAAAAATATGCACTCTAGGTGGGATAAATAAAGACTGTTAGTAGTTTGCGTCAGGTTTTGCTGCCAAGTGAATCAGAAAACCAAAAATCTTAGAGGTCTTTGGGATTTGGGTATTGCAGTTAATACCCAAACAGCAAACATTTATATAGAACTTAGTGCATATAAGGCACTGTTCTAAGAGGTTGGTTAATATTAACTCATTTAGCACAGGGAACTATATTCAATTTCTTGTAATAACATATAATGGAAAAGAATCTGAAAAGAATAAATATATATGTGTGTGTCTATGTATAATTGAATCACTTTGCTGTACACCTGAAACTAACATTATAAATCAACTACACATCAATAAAAAATTTAAAAAAAATTTTTTTAAACTCATTTAAACCTGAAAAGAACCCCATGAGGTTAGCACTATTATTGTTTTATTGTATCAACTGCTTGACTCAACAAACATTTGTTGAGCACCTGGGCTAGACGTTAGGGCTGTGAGGACTAGTAAAGCAGTCTCTGTTGCTGTCTTAATGTTATCAGGGACGTCTACATCATTATGCTATAAACGAGTGCGACACGTATAAACGACAGCAGTGATAATGAGTAACAGTTACGGAGTACCTCCTCACCCCCACCCCCAGCCCCACCGCCATGAGCCAGATGCAGTGCTAAACTCTTTTTTTGCAGGATCTCATTTCACTACCCCCTGCAATGAAGATTGGTACTATCGTTATTCCCAAGTAACAGAGAGGGCTAAGAATTCTATTAACATCTCAGCTCTTTGCTCAGGCTACAAAACTCAGCTTTTCCCTAAACGTTAATAAACGTTTTCTGTCAGTTTGTATAACGTTTTATTCTTCACCTCTTGAAAAACAATAAGGTAGTTCTAGTCATGAAATGGGCATGTCTATAAAGGCCAAATTAGCAGAGGGAGAGTTATTTGGGGTTTTTTGGTATCTACATTTAGGTTAGAAATTGAGTAAATAACGGAACCATCAGTAAGGCAAGGTACAACTTAATAGAATGGTGTTCATGAAAAATCATAACTGGTATTGAGATTAGACACTGAAAATCCCACTCAACCCACATAGTTCAAAGTAATAAATCAAAGCCAGTTCTCTCTTTTCCTTCACACACACATTCTAATCCCCCAAGGTAGCTGCTATTAACACACAGTGGTGTATATCCTCATAGATTATTTTCTATGCTGTGTCCATATGCACATTTTTTAATCAGATCATACTATTCATATTGGTTGCACTTTTTCCACCCAGTAGTGTAGCATGGACATTATATAGCCCACTACATCATTCATACCTCCGAATCTCTTTATGTTATGCTCCATAATTTAATGATTCCCCTTTTGATGGGCATTCAGGTTGTTTCTGAGTTTTGCCATTAGAAACGATACTGCAGTGTACATCTTGATACATGTATCTCTGTGGACTTGTGCCCTTATTGCTGTAGAATGAATTTCTGGAAGTAGAGCTGTTGGATAATGGGATATATGCATTCTAAATCTTAATTGATACTGACAACTGATTGAGATTTTCACATTAGTCTTGTGGTGGTTCTTTATTCCTAGGGTCACTGCTTTTTTCTTCTTATCAGTTCAAAGAGAGATTTGGCCTAGCATCTCCCCATGGTTCTCTAAATCAAAATGAATGTTCAAATTACGTAGTTCTCAAGTATCCACTAAGACTAGTGATGTTTTAATTCCATCCTTGCTTGGAGAACTTGGGCGTCCCCAGGGTTACTGTTGTAGTGGCTTCCGGCATTGTTAACACTAGGCTGTTTCTTCTCCTTGGTCCCCAGGTACCTGTGTGTGAGTCACAGTGTCAGCTGAAGCGTGTAGGAGCGCAGACCTCAGCGCTGCTCCCCTGCATTATTTCTTTCCTTGTCTAGAACATGGCATTATTTTAGAAATGAACAAAAGCAAAGTCTCAGCAGTGATTAGGGATTTTTTTCTCCTTCTTTCGTCAATAATGTTGTATTATACACCCACCTTCTACTGTGGGCTAAAGTTTTGTCCATATCCTTGGCATTTTTATGTGTATAGAGAGAGCAGTCAGACTCTTATTCTTTGTTGATTATGACTTTTCATATAGAGCTGTGGGTATCTTGCTCTAAGTATGAGATTAGACCTCTTCTGGAAGTTATGTACAGCATTATTATTGTAACTTTTTATTGTCTCCCATATACTGGCCCACTAGCTTTCAACAGTCATATCTGATCTAGTCTCAATTCAACTTTAAAACTCTGAGGACTCCACGTTACCTAGAGGACAAAGTCCAGTCTCTTTGTCAAGTCTTCCCTTTCCTCAATCTACCCTCCATCCTTATTGTCCTCCATCCCTTTCCACATACCTTTCACTCCAGCCATTAAAGATTAGTAAAATTACCAAACAAATCATGTTTATTATTACTTTGAATATTTTTTTGTCTACCTGAAATGCCTATTCCACCACCAGCTGACTTCCATTGCCTAATTTGTACTCCTATTAATCTATTCCCAATTTCAGCTCATGCTGTAAAATCCAGCTCAGTTATCACTTTCTGTATGAAGCCTTCGCAGACTTCAGTCCCTCTCTGTGATAGCACGTGCAACAATGCATCGGAATGATTTGTTTCCTTGTATTCTTGATGACCTTGGGCTCTTTGAGTGTAGGCGCTCTGTGTCCTAAGCACAGAGCCTAGAACATTAAGTCTTTGTCAAATGGATCAGCCCTTTTAATAAATGCCTTCCTGCTTCAAAAACCATCTTTTTCCATACAATTATTTCAACTCATATTCTTTATTTTAGTACAGAAAATTGTTCTATAGCTCTTAAAGATTGAGGACCATTTGAGAGTTATTTTTGCATAATGTACTTAAATATTCAATTTTAAGGATATAAATTTCAATGTGATAATGATTATTAACACCCTTTAATTGAATTCCGACCTTGTCTCAAGGGTGTTACACATTTGAAATTTGTGGCAAATTTTTAAAACAGCATTTGACTGAAGTCTAAATTGTAAGTACAGGAAATGTGTACCTGGAAGGCTCTGTCCCATTCATTGCCTTTGACATAGAGACCATGTCCCAGTCTGTCTGCTTAACCTCCTGATGCTTTTTTTCCCAGATCTCTTAACTCAAGTTTCATGATCTCAGAATTCCTCCTTCTGTGCTTCACCAATTCTGTTTCATACACCTGATTTCTATCTTATGCTATTCTGATACCATAGTATCATGGGTAGACACATAACAGTGTCTTATAGAGTGAAATCAGAAAATCTCTGTAAAATATGAGATTGATCCTCTTACATACCTGCATAAACCCCCTGAGTGTCTTTACATTGCTCTCAGGATAAATTTCCAAAATACTTACACCATGGAAAAGGTATGAGATTTATTTATCTCTTATTTATTTGTTTATCTTTGGTCCCTATTTATCATTATCTGTCTATATCGATCTATCTGTCCATCCATCCATCCATCTTTCTATCTATCCATCTTTTATTTATCACTACTTATCTACCAGCCCTTTTTCTCACCACTCCCCTTTGCGGCCCGGACAACCCTGAGTTCTGTCTTGCCTCTGAGGCTTCCAGGTGCCTCTCCCTGGAGAGGAAATGCCTGGCCCTCAGACTACCCTAGTTGGTAACACATGCATGGATGTGTGTGGTGTTTAGATTAACATTTATCTCTCCGACACAACTGTGAGCTCCATGAAGGCAAAGCTCACGTTCAGCCACCTTACTGTGCTGTGGCATGTTGCAGGCACTCCATAAATATTCTTGCACAAATAAAGAATATATTTTACCCCACTAGGTGTCCCCAGCATCTAACACAGGACCCGGCACATATTAAAGCACCCAATATTTATGAATGAAGAAATGTTAGTCATAACCACTGTTCCTGCTTTCTTTTCTGTTTGAATATGAGACTTTTTATTGTTTTCAAGGGTTTTTCACACGAACTTTCTTTGCAATGCAGAAAAAGTGTTTCTGTAAAGTAATACTACCCTGTTTTTTTGTTTTCGTTTTAGTTTTTAATTTTGAGGCCTTATTTGAATAATAACCAGTAAGGCAGTTAAGTTACCATGTGTGCTATTTGAAGTACACAAACAAAAAAGAAACTGCTCCCAGGCTGCCAAATTTAATATGGTGGCATATGAACCACTTATTTCTGTGTGCTTTCCAAACAGGAATATTATTATAGCAGTGTTCTTTTTTATTATTATTGTTATTTTAAAAATCTGTTAGTGTTATGTGTGCAAAATAATTTCACATGTATATGCAGAAGCCCTTGTTTAGTGAAATCATCAGAACTGAAAGTACTTAGAGAGGACAGATAGGAAAATACCACTTCTTTGGGGAAGTGGAGAATGTTGAAGAATCTGGCATTCAGCTCTTAATGCTTTAAAATATTGAAACTGAGTTTGCAATGTAACCTTGTCACATGGCAGTTGACAAGAAATACTTGCTGAACTAAATTACATATAAGTGGAAGCTGTTTGTGTTACCATCTGCTGATACAGTAGCCTACAGTTTAGAAATAAGAAAAATTGTTGCATACTGCATAAATAGATAAGTGATCATATTGACTGTTTTTAATCTCCTCTAACTACAAGGGACCTTAAAGCCCCCGCATTATAAAGTCTTGGAGCGCAGTTCCAGAGAAGTTAAATAAGTTACCAAGGTCATTGAGCTAGTTAATTGCAGAAGCAGGATTAAAATCTAAGTTTTCTGACTGTCAGTATTATGTTCTTTTATTTTCATTGTAAGGTTTCTGCAAATAAATGTGTTTGGTCCTATCAAGGTAGATAAAGTTTGAATGGATACCTCAGAAAGCTATTTGAGACACTGAAAGGTTTTATTATGGGAAATAAAGATTGATGTCAGTACACAGGCATTGGCACTAGGTCAGATGCTGCCACGCCTTTTATTTTGTGAGATAAATGGGAATAAGAAAATGAGATGGTACAGAAACAGGTTGTCTGACCCCAGTCCTACACCTGGGATAACTTTCCCTTTGTCCCTGGCACTACCAAAGAACCATCAAAGTGAGTTGCCCAGAAGATAGATAGCTTGCCTCCTATAGCCAGTCTTTCAGCCAGTTTTTTCTCTGTGCAAATGACATCACAATCTCATACCCCCACCTATAAGGGTGCTGCCTCCAATTTCCAATTCTGTTAAAAGATTTGAGGAAAAAAGATGAAACATCAATATTTTAGAATTTATTTAAACTATCCCTAAGTAATTCCAGACTATGAAAAACAAATGACTCCCCATTTTTCTTTAATGTCTGTTTCATATCTATCTATATTTCTTTAATCTTTATCTTCAGTATCTATATTTCTTTAATATCTGTCTCCCATATTTTTCTTTAATATCTATCTAAGCAAATGCAACAGAATAGGAAATTGAAGTGGAGCATAACGCTTTGAAGGGTAAATGCAAACATCAATTTCTGCAGGGGTTTTACGTGTTCATGTCTGAGAAACTCAAAAGAATCAACTGAAAAACCATTTGGAGTAAGTTTTAGAAATGCATGAAAAAGGGCTTCTCACAGCTTTAGTATGCTAATGACCTCCTGTCCCAAGGGAGGGCTCAGATGTGTGGTGTTTCCCAAAATGATCTGACCTGCAGTGGAACACATGTGCAAAACCGTCTCCTGTGATTCTGCCAACATGGGGAGGCTCCGTCTGGCCATTTAAGGACAGATGACCTAGTGGGCATGTTCCCACGTGGCACGTACTACATTATCAGCCTATGTCTGTTGATGCCAAAGAAGCTAAAATAAATTCTTGTCAAAATATTTATGGGTTTGATCAAAGCTGTTAGAATATATAAATGTGCATGCACACACAGCTCCCACGTGTTTCTTAGTTTTTAGATCCTTTCTGTCTTCTGATGGTATGAGTGACAATCATAATGTTATATTCAAACAGCTTACGTGTCTAACATAATGTGTTGCTGAGTTAGATAAATAAAACTCTTGTGTTTGGGGTGTTTTTAAAATTTTTTCCTAAGCAACACCATACGGTTGCCTTCAATCAGATTGTTAGATCTGTTTTCCTAGCAGCATTTCAGGTTAGCAACAGATCTTTAAGTGTTCTAGTTAATAAATTTAAATTAAAGCTAGATTGAGCCTGTCTCATTTTGTGTAGGACAAGCTCTGTTTCATTCATTACCTGTGGTCTGTTATCTGCTTGCTTCCTCGTGATGCAGAATGTGCTCCAGCACTTTGGGTCTGTCTCTTGTCATGTTTGAAGAAGAGTGTTTCCAGGATAACATCTCAGTAAATACCACTGCCCTCTGATATGGCATCTCTGTGACAAATGCCACTCTCTTAGCTTCTAAGGACTTGTCACTGGGCTCAGCTTAGCACACATCATTTTTTTTCTATTTCTTCTGCGTAGGGTACTCAGATTCTACAAACCTGCGTGCATCCCATCATTACCACATCGTCAGAATGGCCTCTGAGAAATAATAGGTTTTGGCTTGAGATGCTTTTTAACAAACATAACTTTCTACATTCTGACACCCCCTTCAAGGAGAGCAGAATTGAACCAGGACCATTTACAGTTCTCTTGAGTCAAAAAGTTCTGAAGTTTAGGGCACTGTAACAGAAGAAAGAAAATATGTTTCCCTGCTAATCTTCTGTTACTAGTTTTCCACTTTATTTCTAAAACCCAAATTCTTAGAGCTTGTGAAGAAAATTGAAAAGTCATTTCCACTGTGCATGAGAAAGAGAAAGAAAAAGGAGCATTTGGGAAGGGTAGCGCACCAGCTGCATGCTGAGGTGGGACTGGTGGTGATTCCTTCTCCTGGGTAAACCCTTCTCCTGGATGGCGCCCTTCTCTGGAACTGCTTTGGAAATGGTAACAATAGCAGTGTGTGTGTGTGTGTGTGTGTGTGTGTGTACAGTTACAGGAACTCAGTAACATGGTCTCTTTCCTGTTTATCCAAGGATTTCCTGCTGCAGGTATTTACTGTGTTCCGAATATTGATACGCCCAGAGATGTTTCCGAAGGACTGGACTGTCATGCGCTTGGTGGCTAACAAGTAAGACATTTACACTGGGAATAATGGCAGCTCTTTGCATTGGGAGAGAGGAGAGTGCAGAATGATCTTTTCACTTTGATCTCAAGTTTGAAACCTTCAAGTCCTGGGGTTCTTTTTCTCTGCCTCAGAATTAAATTCTCTTACCCATTTCCCCCCCAATTATTACTGTTTGTTTTAAATAGGTGATATATTAACATTGTTCAAAAATCTAACAGTGTAACAGAGTTTGCCTTAAGAAGTCCCACTCCCACCCTCCCACCTACCCTATTTAGCCTCTACTCCCAGCCTGCAGTCACCACTTTTATTAGCTTCTTGGGTGTCCTTCCATCGTTCCTTCATGCAGAACCGAGCTGGTAGCCAGACAGGTACAGTGTCCTGAACGTTGCTCTTTCATTTAAAAATCCTGGCCATCTTTCCATATTAGTACCTAGAAGCCCCTCATTCATTTGTGGTTTTTTTTCTTTTTGTAGCTATATGATATTCCATTGATTAGAGGTACCATAGTCTATCTAACCAGCCCTGTTGCTGGACACTTCAGTCATTTCTGATCTTTCTGAATTCATTTTAACTGAGGAGAATACAGTAAGTATCTACCATGTGCCAAGCACTGGGAATAAGATATGACCCCTGAGTTGGACATGGGAAGATTGAAGTTCCTTTTATACATCTAAGTGATATGGCCAGCAGAAGGTTGAAAAGAGTCCTTTGAAGGAAGTTCAGAACTAGTTACAGACATTTGGGAAGTTATTGATGTAAAAGTAAATCTCTGGGAGGTGATAAAATTAACTTGTATTAAACATAACCAGAAAAAAGCAAAATGATCTGAGGTCAATACTTGAATGAATAGGGGCCAGGAAAGGCGAGTAGGGACAGTCAGAGTAACCTGTTCCTGGAAAGCACGGTGTCATGGACTTATCTGCTCTCACACTTCTGGTCTGAGATCTGATCCTGAGATCACAGAATGAAGGTGAAGTTTTTTAGGAAAGTGGCCTGATCTTTACTTCCACACTTGTAATTTACCCCATTTCATAAGCATTCTTTGTGTCACACCCACATTTACCTGCCTCTCCTTCCTCTTCTCCAATCCCCAACATCCTCATGTTCAGGGTGAAGGTTGGCTTTTCCAGGCATCTATTTATAGGCTGAGGACACTGTGTACCCTCCCCAGATGCCCAGATATGATGGTGGTAAGAGCCCGAGGAAAACAGGGCTTGATTTTGATTACATGTGCCTAATACGGCTTCTGCCGCAGTATGCATTTATAGACGTGGAGGTGTTAAAATGATGTGTTAAAAACTTTGTGAAGTAACAAATAGTATAATATGGCATATTATATTTTACATAAGTACAGAAACAGCTTTTCCATTTTGAAGACTAATTGAGACTCCTAAAATAGCTGTCTTCAGAGTTTAGCATATTTAGTTTGATATCTGTGAGTAGAATTAACTCGCTCTTCATCTGGATGTCCAGATGCTACAGATTTAAGTGGGAGCCGTTGGTCCTATATCTGGCCCTATTCCCAAAGATCAAACATTCTGGGTACTGGGAAAGGGCTATGAACTGATCCAGGGAGCCAGGCAGGAAGGGGTCCAGGCCGCTGACATCACCATCACACAGCATCATCATTTGGTCCCTCTGTCTGCCCTGTGTGCAGAGGGGGATATTTTGACTTGAATTTGAATTTTCAGTGGCAGAAACTCAAACTGAAAGTAAATTTGACATTTTGTTCCTTACGTACATAGGCTGCACTTGAGCTCCTGAAAACCGTGACAACCGTCTGGCTTTTGATATTAAATGTCATCTCCCTCTGCCCCACCTAAAAATCTCCACTCCATTTATGAAGGCTTCATGTGACCATGAAGCAGACTTGGAAGTCTAGATTCTGTGTTTGAGTAAACACATGATGTTCAAGATTTTCATCTGTAATGTTAGCCACATAGGAACGTGATTTTGTTAGAGATGAGCTCTGTGTAATGCATTTCGGCAGAAGATGGGTCCCAGAGCAAACCCAAGAAAAAGGCCATATGCTTTTGCAAAATGCAGTAATATCATTCCATTGCCCCCCAAGTCAGTGCTGATAGGAATCTGGAACTACTTTTCCAGTGTGGTGGCTGGCAGGGGCGAGTCCAGCCTGATTCATAGACAGGACCCCAGGGCCTGGTGAAACACCTGCCAAATTGGAACAGACCACCTGCTCTTTCCTGCTCCAAGCCCCTCTCCTCTCCTCTCCTCATTCAACTGTCATAGCCATTTCCCACTCAAATTCTGAGAACATATGGAATTTTGCTTGTTATCAATGCAGTGTAATTCAGAAATAAGCCTTCAACTATTGGTGCCTTATCTGTAAAAAAAAAAAAAAATACAAACTTCAGTAATATTGGTAGAAAAATCAATTTCTGAAAAATGTTAAAGATATTTTAAATATGTTAAAGAGCATCAACCAGAAAGAAAAAATTCACACTTTGCTAAATTGTATCAAAGCAATTGATACAGGTGCTAGATCTGGGTCTCTGAGGCTGACTACCTTGTCTTCCATGACGCTAACTTTCTTAGACAAAAGTTTGGTAAGGACCCCTCAAAAAGGCATTTTAACCCAAACTCCCACTTTCTCTACCCACTCGTATACATAATACATGTCAAACTGATCGTAACTGATAGAGAAGTCACCATTGCCTTATGCCTGAATTCAACTGGATGGCTTGTCCCACAAAATGTCTGTCTTTTATGTGTTGGTCCTTTCTTTCTGCATTTTTAAGTCAGTTAAAAAGTCAGTTAACTTTCATCCGTAAACTGTGCTGTCTCAAATCCTGTAGCTTCCCTGCTTTATGTGAAGTCCTGCCACAAGCTGTGCCTAGACACTTGGTGCTTAGTATGGTGATCTTTTGTTTATTTCCACCAGAAAATCTAATATTGTGTAATGTAGTAAGTGTGGCCAGGCTAAATTTCACGAGGATGAGAAACATGAATTCTGCTTGCTTACAAAGCTATATTATGCCTGCCCACTTGGTAGATGTTTCTGATGAGGACAACTGCTCAATCTGAGAAAGAAGGAACATAAGGGAGATGAAAATTAAGTACCAAAAATACAGGACGCTTTGAGACAAGCTTCTCTCCACCCCCCTTCCCATACACACTGCAAAATACAGTATAAAAATAAAGTCACAGGTTTGTACATATTTTCATGGAGATAAATCTCATAACAGACTTGCTTACCGAGGAAAGTAAAAACTCCTTGGCCCTGCAGTTGAAATTTCAGGCCCTTATTTTGTTTATTTTGTGTACATGTTGGCTGCAAACATATCGTACTTCTTTTGTGTTTTTTTTCCCACCAAACACTGGATTATTTAGTTGAGTTTTACCTTCATCAGTTTAGCCTTCAAGTGAGATCTATAGCAAATAAGTGGTTTATGGAATTAAAGATTCTTAGGGGGGGTCATCCATTCATTCATTGACCCATCCATTCAACAAATATATTCCGGTGCCTAAGGGAAAATAAATGCTATAAAGATAAAGATTGCAGTTCTCTCAGAGAGGGTATGAAAGGAACTTTGTTCTGGACTGGGATAGAAAAGTGTGGTTTTTTCTTCTACTTCTTCTTTTTTTTTAATGAAGGAGTGAAACTAGAGCTGAAAGCTAAAGCAGGAGTTAACAACAAAGGAAGAATATTCTTATCATCAAGAATAGCATATACAAAGGCCCTGTGGTCAGAGTGAATGTGGCACATTTAAGGATCTGAAAGACTGTTTATGTGGCTGAAATATGAAGAGGGAAGGAACCAGTAAAAATGAAGTTGGAAGAGGAAGACAGGATCCAAATATTAGGGAACAGAGAGACAAAAAGAAACCAGAAAGGACTAGTTAGGAGCTTAATACAGCAATCCAGGTAAGAAATGATGATGGCTTGAACAGGTAGGTAGCAATGAATGTAGTAAGAAGATTAATTTTGAACACAGAGGTAGCAAGACTTCCGATGATTGGATGTGGGTTGGAGAGAAAAAAAAATGAAGATAGCTCTTAGAATTTTGGCCTGAACAGAAGGGCACATGGTGGTACTATTCACTTAGATGGAAGATTCAGAGAGAGGAGCAGCATTAGGGAAGTTTGAGATGCCGTTAGATACACCAGAGGAGATGTAGGAGAAGAAGCTAGATGGAGCTCGTATGGATCTCAGAGAAGAGGTCAAGGCTAGAGATACAAATTTGAGGGTCATCAGCATTGGGCAGTATTTGAAGCCATGGAACTGAATGAAAGTGCCCTGAAAGGAAGTATAAGTTGAAAAAAGAAGAGTCCCTAAGACTGGGCCCTGGAACATGCCAACCTTTCAAAGGTCAGGATGTCAAGAAGCATCCAGCAAAGGAGACTGAAAAGGAGCAGCCTGTGATCTAAGATGAGAACCAGAAGGGTATAATATCGTGTGAAGAAACTATTTCATGAAGGAGGGAGGATCAGGAGCTGCTGGGAGGGTAGAGGATGAGGGCTGGCAGTCATCCCTGGGATTTGGCAGTGTGGTATCAATACTGGTGACCTTGACAAGTGCTGTTGCAGTGCAGTGGTGATGAAAGTCTTACTAGAGTGAATTCAGGAACAGATGGGAATCGACAAAGTGAAAGCAGTAATTATAAGCAGCTCTTTAGAAAAGTTTGCTGTAAAAAGGATCAGAGAAATGGGGCTATATCTGGAAGGAGATATAAGGACTACGACTCGTTTTTTTTTTTTTTTTAAATGGAATGTTATGCATGTTAGTTTCCTGATAGGAGGGGCCAGAAAAAAGAAATATTGATTGTGCCAAAGCAAATAGGCATCTATGAAGATGCATTGTCCTTGGGTACAGAAGTAGGGATGAGATCAAGTGCAGTGTTTCTCATTGTGTCTGTCTGAAAACAGCTTTTCTATTCTGTTAACTGTCCATCATCACCTTGCATTGGAAATTAAATCAGCTGCATAAGCATGCAGTATGGTTCGGCTGACATTGTTTTCTTGTGGTAAGACTTTCTCAATGAAGGAAGCTTACCACGTCTAGAGAAGCACTGATCTAACGCACACATGGAGCTTAGCCTCAGCTAGGAGAGTCGATTGTTGATCCACAGTAACAGGAAGACAGAGCATGTGATACTGACCATGAAGAGTTGGGTGTTAGAGTAGCTAAGCTGTTGAGCACCCAGGACGCACCTACTATTGCTTATTTATTGATGGTGTTTTTCTATCGGGGTAATTATCTTTAAATGTTTTTACTGTCCAGGGAGAGGAAAGATAGTGATTTTTATCAAAACTATATGTTAATAAGATGAATGTGCCAAACTTTCAATAGTTAATAGCAAATATTTATACAAGAATTGCTTGCCCACTGCATCTCCTGGTGAGCTGTGAGGAGCTGGTAGAGAGAGTGAATACACGAGGAAAGGCAATGAATACATTAGGGTTTAAGCCTAGTAGATCCAAAAAAACTGAGGCTGTTGCCACGTGAGCAATTTTCTACCAATACTGCCTAGAGGAGGAAGTCAGGGGATTTTTTTTAAAAATCCTTCAATTTCAATCTTTGTTCGTTCTTTTTACCTCACCCCCATTGCCTACTTCCTTGACTAAAAGCAGAATCACTCCTTTTCTTGCTTCCCTGTTTTAGCTGATACCATGGCCTCCAGTTGGAGTGCCTTTCTCCATCAGCCTTGGAGAGGGTCTAATATCAGTCTCTTCTTCAAAATATTTATTTTTAAAAAGTATAAAAAATTTTGCAAGCTACACATTTTAGAATTACCTAGTACAGCAAATAATTATCACGAGGCATAGATGTAAATACAGTTTTGAGGCTACAGTCATTCAGCAAACACATACTGGGCTGGGCCCTTGGTGATGCAGTGTTTAACAAGGCCAGATTCCCCATATGTCATTGCTCTCCAGGGTCCAACCCTTGTCTGTCTTCTCTCTGATCTGTAACACCTGTCCTTGAAGTGAACGAGCACATCAGAATCACCTGGCTGGACCCCAGCGCCATCTTACCGAGCCATTGGCACTGGTGAAGCCCTGAAGTCTTCTGATTCCTCAGGTCCTTCTCATGCACTGAAATTTGAGAACCACTAGCTTCAATCAGTTTCCTTGATGGCTCCCTAGGATCTTCATCTGTCCTAAATGCCTTTGTGGTAATCTCTTCTGCCCATTTTACCTACCAGGTTGTAGGGAAGCTGTACCCCAGATGTAGATCTTTGTTTTTCAGCGCACACACATCAGCCTTGCTGATGCCTAGTTCATTCAAAAGGTGCTTCTCTCAGTCCATGTATAATTCATGGAGATGGGCTTTTGCTTGAGCAGATTATCAGTTTGGAATAGTTTTCAAAAGGATGCTTTACAGGAGATGAAGTCTGTACAGGGGGGTGATAGCATTGCTTGAAAAATACTTTCTAAATGCCAGAATGAAGTGGCAACTGGAAAACTGGAAGAAATAGCTTAGATTTCCTGTGCACCCGTTTCTCTTTTATGTATACGTTTTATCCTGCTGAGCCATAGATTATGGTTGTCAAAAGTGATCCTTATGCCTGCATTTCTATGGCAGACATCAGTAATTTGACCATTTGTAGTAACAGATTACAAACCTTTCTTGGCTGTTGAAGTGGAGCACTGAGATTTGAAATGTCCTCATATTCGGAAACTCAGTCATGAGTAAAAGAATAAAATCAAAGGAACCACATGATTTTGGATAAATCGGAACAGATATAGAAAGGTCCCTAAACGCTACAGGTATCCACTACAACAAAGGAGCAATAATGTATCTATGCCTTTAGCTGTCTTGGGGACCTGTGTGCCAGGGAACTGTCTTAGTGCTGAGACATAAAAAGCTTTGCGAGCTGCCTCTGTGACTTGGGCTGAATGTTACAAGCATAAATGAAAAGCAATTGAGGTAGAGTCATTTTAAGATCTTTCTCACCCTGGGAAGTCTTATTTTTGGAGGTCTTACCCCTCATTATATCAAACATATTAAATAGGCCCACATGCCACAGGCCAAAGTGAAAAGCAATTTTTACATTTGGCTTTTTAAATTACTGGCCTATGGAGTAAATAATTTAATTCCAGTTGGATGTGATCTCTCCCCATTTTTGTGTCTTTAGGAATTCTTGTGAAATTATAAAAAGTAACCTCTATTTTTTAATATAATAGAAGTAGCATGAATATTAAATTGGACAATTAGTGAAAATGATAATGTTGCAGTCTGCACACATGTAATGAACCACTTTTAGTTTTTACTTTTAATTTCAATTTTTGATTCGGTAACACTTTTTCAGGTCTCAGTGTTTTCCAAAGTTCCTGAAAATGCTCTGTGCCTGATGATTGAGCAGCCTTGATAAAAGGATGAGGTGTTCCATGTAGATCAAGGTTGTCTGGCCCATTAAAGAACCTTAGTAGTCATCAGCCTAAAATTCTAGAAGCCAGGAGAAAGTGAAGTGGAATTTGTTGGAATGTGTTTCTGACTCTGATCTCTCTAGAACCTTGCTCTTGAAAGGGTGGGTTGTGAATCGACAGCGTGAGTATCTCCTGGAGCTTGTTAGACATGCAGAACCTCAGGCCCCATCCCAGGCCTGCTGAATCACAACCTGCATCTTTTTTAACTAGATCACCATGTACCCATTAAAGTGTGTCTAACTTTTACAAAGTTTGTCTGGACCATGGTTCTTGGCCCTGGGTGTGCCTAAGAACCGCCTGGGAGCTTTACCAACCCTGATGTCCAGGTTGTACCCCAGCCCAGTTATTAATTCTCAGGGGGTGTGATTCAGACATCTGTGTTTTTAAAGCTCCCAAGTGATTCTAGTAGGACTCACTGGTCCTTTGTAAAGCCAGAGAGACTCCATGTTGTTTACCACCAAGCACAGTTCAAGAAGCCATGAATTTTCTTTGCGTGTTTGGGACCCAGCATATAAATAAATAGAATGACCTTTCTCTCTTGGCAGATTGAGTTTGTTGGCTCCTTTCCAAGACATTGGGGCCAAAGCTCAAATCCCAGGTACATCATGTTTCACTAACATGTTTCTGAACAACAATCCAAGCTATAGTTGTGGGCCAAAAGGTAGTTGTTTTGTTTTCAAAAGGTAGTTTTTTCAATGTAAAACTGAGCTATAGTGGGACTGTGTGTGTTCTCCATTGAGTGTCAAAGCAGAATATTTGTTAAGGATGTAAAATTTTCTTCTTCAGGCTTAGAAGTCCAACCATCTTCTACTAGATGTTGAGCAAAGAACCCCATCCTTGCCTAGTAGCATTCCATTTTCTGATCATTGAGCCTTAGTTTCTTAAAGGAAGATTTGAAGTAACTACTTTGGGAATTTGTTCAGTTATCATCATTGATTTCACCAGTGTTTATGGAAAATTGCCTCTTTATATGTTTATCTGCAGGTGATTTGTCCCTTTGATATGAAGTTCACTGTTGATATCTGCCAGTTTTGGGGGGGGGGGGTGGAAGAAACCATCAGACTTCTCAGTCTCATAGGCTTTACTTATACTTAACTTTCATAGGAATATTCATTGGAAGATGTAAATGACATTTTGAACACATGCAAATGTAACACAGTGCTTGTTCATAGTAGAACAAGTGCCCACGAAAATGATGGTTTTCTTCTCTTTCCTTTTCCTAACATGAGCTTGCACATTCAACCATCCAACTCCCTAGCCTCATTAATGCTCCCCTGCCCCACAAGATTATAATAGTGAGTTTTCCAGTGGGTAATAATCATGAACATATATATATAAATATTCTTCTCATTAGTAAATATTCTTCTAATCGGTATTTTACCAGTAGGATAACCAAGATGTGAGATTGGTGGGGTGTCTTGTTTTGTTTCATGTTAAATGCATATGGCTGTATATGCCCCCTCTGTCAGGCTTTCTCTAATTTCTCCAGCCCTGAGATGCCCCATTCTCTGAATTGCTATAACACTCACTGTCAGTTTCACACTGCCTAGTACTGGGTCACAGACAATTTCACAGTCTGTAATTGTTGCATGCCCCCTGACACCTTAAATGGCGGAGAGCAGAGAGAAGACAGCTAATAAAAATTCCATATATTCTGTCAGTTTATCCTATCCATTTCATCTTTTGGACTTCATTTCTTTTTCTATTTTGTAAAAGTTTGATTTTTTCCCCCGTGTTAATCAAATATGGAATATTATATTTATATTAAATTGTTTTTGCTTTGTTTAGAAAATTTAAAAACTATGAAACATCAAGATATTAATATAATTCTCAGTCATATGACTTCATAGATTTTTCTGTGTATCATTTCATCATTTTAGTGATAGATTTATTTTCCCTTTTTTGCTGGGCATCTGTTTTCTTTTTTATTTTGAGTATAAATTACCTAATATTGTTTCATAAGCTTACTGAAGGAGGTTTTTTTATCTTAGTTGTCTTGATTTTTATCTAATAAATGATTTTCAGTAGCATGAGGTTTCCAACCTAAAATGTATTCTTTTTTTTATCACTAGCGTTATTATTACAACAGTTCTGTACCTGTCAGATGCTCTTCGTAAGAACTTCTTAAATGAAAACTTTGATTATAAAGTAAGTATCCATTTAGATGACTATACTGCTTGGGCTGAAAGGTTTCATGCGGTTCTCCTGGAAATTTACCTTTTGTATTTTCTATCTCTTAATAATAGGAGAATAAATTTACTCCAGTTACTTCAAATTAATCTTGGACCATATTGGTGTTAATTATGAATAATATTAGAAGAGTTTTTCATTATATTTGTGAACAAGTTAGGAGTGTAAGTAAGCTTATCAACCTGATGGAAATCATAATGCTTAAGAGGAGAGAGAGTTCTTTATTGTTACTGTAAATTTTAATTCTTATTCTTTTCTTTTTGATCCCCACACATGACAAAAAGAACTTAGAACATAATGTTTTTAAGGCAGCTTTTAAAATAGAGTTTATGTGATGAACGTATTTACAAAGTAAACCCTTTAGTTCCTTTACTTCATCTTCCCAATTTTTAGAATGAATTAATTAAAAGCAAAAAAATGAAAGATGAGTAAGATTCTTTAAGGCAGATCTCTCTGTAAGTCAGTGATATAATGTGATATGCCTGGGTCTCTAAGAATTCTTGATATGCTATTTTTTAAATGGGATATGATAACTTGTAAATAAAGATGGGCAGTGCCTACCTTGGTTTCCCTTCTTAATGGTCCTTTATCTTTTTGACATCTTGTTTTCTTATCCTTTTTCAAAGTAACATCTTTTATATTAAACATTTAATTTTAAATAAAAATTTGTTTATTGAATAATGAGGAAATACAAAAAAAGTACAATAGAAACCAATGGAATTTTGATGGTTATGTAATATGTCTTTTTACCGTACAGTAATCAATGTATCAAAATTTCATAATCAGAGCTCTACTTTTTAATATTTGAATTGTGTCTACTACTTTATTCTGATAGATTATTCTTTTTATGAATATTCTTGCAAAATTAAAAAAATAACTCTAGTTATTTCTTTGGGTAAATATTTGTAAGTGGAAATGCTGAGTTAAAAGTTGTGCCAATTATATTTGATTGTCTATACGTATACCGACACTAGGAGAGACAACTTTTTTTGATATTTTGATAAAGGGAACAATTTTTTTTGTTTTAATTTACATTTCTTACTAGTTATGTTATTAATTGTTCATTAGTCACTAATTATTAGTTACTGACTAGTTATTGACTAAAATTCAGTTTTGTGAGGTATCTGTTCTTGACTTTTATTGTTTTGCTTGGAGTTTTATCATACTCTTTTTTATTTGTGAGTGCTCTTTATGTATAAAAGATGTTAATTCTTTATAATGTTTCTCCTATTTATCTTTAATTTTACGTGGTGTCAATAGAAAAGTAGTTTTCTTCCATTATGTCCTTCATGCTTTTGGTTACATTTATTTCTGGGGATCTTATTCTGATCTCTTTCTGATGCCATTTTTGGTATAAGAGAACTTAGAATATTTGTCTGGGTAGGGAATTTTTATATACTCTCTGGATTTAAAGCAATTACCATATTCAAAAGCATGCATGAGTCTCTTTTTTTGTTCTACATTAAAAGGGGTTCCAAACATGAAATAACACAGGAATTAAGTAATCCAATTTATACCTCAGCCTCCTTGGAGACACACAGAAATGTTACAAGAGAAACAAAACATCTACCATTTTAACATCTACCAGAGAGCTCATGAAACTTGGGATACAGCACTGAAGCAATATAAAAATATAGTATTTATCTGGTTAGTTAGCTTCTTCTTTGTTATAGAAAGTTTCAAGCATGTATAAAAGTGTAGAGAATAGTATGATGAATATTCCCACATACGCACATCCAGCTTCAACTGTTACCAACTCATGGCTAATCTTATTGCAACTATACCTCCATCCACTCAACACTTCTGAAGCAAATCCAAGAAATCATGTCGTTTCACCAGTAGATATTTTTGTAACCCCGTGGTATTTAAATGTCTTGTTCTTGTTTTAGATCTGGGATTCCTACTTTTACCTTGCGGTCATCTTTATAAACCAGCTGTGTCTGCAGTTAGAGATGTTCACACCTTCCAAAAAGAAAAAAGTGTTAGAAAAGTAAGTACCAGTGCATAATCAGGTGGGAATAAGAGGCAAATCAAAAGTTGTCCCTTTTAAAGGGTATTTAGTTCAAATGATTTATAAATCAGATTTCTGTAACTAGAAATCATCGTTGAGAGACATTGACCCAAGAGGACAAGCAGTCTTTTCTGGAAATTTCATTGTTTTGAACTTATTTAAACATTTTTGTCTGCAGTCTTTCAGAATTTAAAATTACTATAGGAGCAAAAAATTATGAGACAGATCTGTTTTACTAAAGGATTTATATGAGAATTGGAATTAGGGGCATCAAGACATGTACACTGCAAACATTTCCAGTTATGAAATGAATAAGTCATGGGGATGTTGTGTACAGCCTGGTGACTACAGTTAAGCAAGACTCTACCGCATATTCGAAAGTAGCTGGGAGAGTAAATCTTGAAAGTTTTTATCAAAAGAAGAAAAAATTTTGTAACTGGGTATGGTGATGGATATTAACTGGACTTAGGGTGGTGACCATTTTGCAATATATACAAATATTCAAATCATTACGTTGAACACTTGAAACCAATATCATGTTCTGTCAATTATACCTTAATAAAAACTCATTTACATTAACCATCTTTAATTAAAAACATGCTGCCTTTTAATTCAGAGTGATAGATGGTATCCTAAAGAGACACAGATACTTCTTTGTTCTGGAGACTTTGTATCAGATTTGATTTTTGTTCTATTTCAGGTATGGTGACATGCGAGTAACAATGGGTTGTGAAATTTTCAGCATGTGGCAAAACCTGGGTAAGTAATGGAAAAAGAAGCCACCTCCATTTTATAGCTCATTACTGTCCTTTTAGGTGTACAAATGAAGAAGGACAATTTACCAATGACAGCATTTGAAACCAAATGTCTAAGTCAATAAAGAAATCAATAGAGAGTAATTGACACTTTGGCACTGAATCAGGTCACAGCTAATTCTTTACGTTGGTGTCTGTATGAAAAAAAAAATCACCTTTCTTTTGTGTGTTTTATTATCACTGAGTAACAAATTTTATAATCTAGCACTGTTCCAGTAATACACACAATTCTAGCAATGAGCTAAACTTCCAGAATTTAGAATTGTGAATTCCAGAATTTCTAGAACTCTGAACTGAGGCTATGAATCATAACGAATTTAGAATAAACTTTATGAAACATTGGCTTGAGCATCTGTGCTCTTAAAAAGTTGAAGCCAATGACCTGTATCATATAGTACATAGCCAAAGGATTTAAAAGCATCTGCAATTGCTAAGAAACTATTAGACCCTATTTTGTTCATCTGCTACAGCAGATAGAGCACATTATCCAGCAAATTGATGACACAGCCCTGGTTGCATAGAAAAGAATAATATTTAGAAAATGAATTGTTAAAATCTCATTGACTTAAGGTTTCTTTATAGAGATCCATAACTTATTTAACTTGGTATGTTAATTATGCAAGTTTATAGCATTCAGTTACTATTACTGCAATGTAATTCCCCCCTTGTGATTTATTAAAGTGGTAGACCTATTTGAATTGAATATGTAATGACCTGAAAGTATCTTTTCTCTTGGGTTCATCCAAGCGCAACTTGGAGATGGCAGGATTTGTTTTCTGTAAGTGAAAACAGAACCATTATCAATATACTTCAGTTCACATTACAGAGTGATTTTTGACCAGAATATGTATATCCCTCAAATGTACAATATATACAAGGCAATTTGAGGAAACCTGTTCTATATCACTGAGTCCAGTGTTTAATGCTTGCTGGTAATTTCAGGGGGAAAAAAGTGAGTTAGTTTCTTGAAAGCAACCTCCACTTGACTAACACCAGTCAGAAGTCCTTAAGTCTTTAGATTCAGCTCAAACTTAACCTCAGTTTGTCTTATTTGAAGAGCACTCCTCTCAGTCTTGATGTTTCATTGATTCTTTGTGTCTTTGTTTTTCAAAAACAGATCAAGACCCTTGGAATGTCCTTACTGCCTTTGGCATTAATTTAGCAAGGTGAATTCCAAAGAAGGCTGCATTGAAATTCTGTGTGATTTAGGCTGTTGTCAGAGCTCAAATGATAAGACCAGGACAGATTCATTTGAGCTAACAGAATGTTAGAAAACATGGCAGGTTCACCTCTTGTAGACAAATCTTGACATTGCCATGTATGGTTATTTTCACGTAAATTTTTCTCCAAGCCGGACACCTGTGCACTTAGGCTTATGACCCAAGGCTTGCTAAATAAAACCGTCTCCTTAAAGATGTCCTTGTATACTTCATAAACTTTTCTTATCTGTTTTATCTCTGAAACAAAAATCTTTCTACCCCTCTGGGTTACATGTTAAATTACTTCTTTGTTTTCTTCAGAAATCTAGAGAATATGAAAAATCTCTGGAGTGTACTGATCCCAGCAATGTGTTACAATGTCAGTGTTCTTTAGAACAGTGGTACTTAGTAGACTAGCATCACCCGGAAGCTTATAAGAAATATGCATTCTCTGGCTCCACCCCAGACCCACTGAAACAGAGTCTCTGAGAATCTCTGAGAAGGGGCACAACAGTCTAAGTTTTTACTGGTTCTCCAGGTGATTTTTACGCACTTGACTAAAGATTGAAAAGCTCTGCTTTAGACAACAGTGTCCCCTTTCTTTGTTCTTCCAGCCCTAAAGACTAGCTCTAGCACTCTGTTAGAAAAGGCTCATTATACGCAACTACAAATTCCCAGCATGACATAGTTCAAATAGAGGGTGAGTGTAAATCTTCGCTTAATTCCTTGGTGTCTGCATTATTTACCTAGAGTTGTGCTCTGAGACTTCCAAAACATCAGGTGAATTTTAAAGGTCATTGCTACTGTATGGCAACTGGAATTGGAGAATGTTCAGAAGTGTTAAAGCCTCTCTTCCAACTTATATTTTTACAGAAATGATAAGAAAAATAGAGTATTCAGGGCACTGTTTTAATACCCCTTGCAGAGCCTAAGTCAGCTTGTTACTTAAGAATATCAAAATACATTAGTTATAATTTGTTTTTCCTATAAATAGGTCATATTGAGTATTAGAAATGCTAAAGGAGAATTTGTTCAGATTTTCATTTTTAAGGGAACAGGCTAATAGGTTCAATTTAATATAGTTCATAGCACTGGGCATGTGCAAATTATTTTGGGGGATACAAGAAAAAAAAATGTCCTTGCCTGGTAAGAGCTTAGTTTTTAAATCTTATATTTGAAATATTTTGTCCAATTTATATGGAACAGGAAAAAGCTTGATAAAGACAGATTCACCATGTTTTAGTAAAGCCGGTAAGCTGTTATGATTTCATAAGTCAAGAGCCTCATATATGACTAAAACATTATGCTGTACACCAGAAATGGACACAGTGTAACTGACTGTACTTAAATTAAAAAAAAAAAAGAAAAAGAGCCTCACTAGATACAAAAAGCACTAAGTTTTAGAAAATAAATTGAGGAGAGGAAATACCCAGAGTCACTGAATACACTTTCATTTGAAATATTCCAGTTGCTCAGATTTAGAAACAAATTTTACTGGACAATATTTTAAAATCAGATTTTGATCATTGGTGTTTACTTCAGAAGTGTGGAAACTCTACCATACGCTAGAAATAAGTTGGTTTTTGCATTCTGCTGAGGACAGGGTAAAAAGAGCACGCATAATTTGGTGACTAGTCTACTTTTAAACATGAAGCTGTAGGATTTTCAAATCTGATCATTATATCTCCTAGATTTACCTGTGAGCAATGCATCATATGATAATTCTATTGTTAAGTTTTGAGGAGCCGCCATACTGTTTTCCACAGCAACTGCGCCATTTTCCATTCCCACTAGCATCGCACAAGTGTTCCCATTTCTCCACACCCTTGCCAGTACTGGTTATTTCCTGGTTTTTTTGATGGTAGCCACCCTAATGGATGTGAGGTGGTACCTCATTGTGATTTTGATAAAATATACTTTTAAGAAGTAAATGAAGTAGTGATAAGTGAACATCTTTTCTTAGATGTGTTATTCCTCATTATTTTCATTTTATTAGTTGAAGGACTTAAAGTGTTTCATTGCAGTGGTGGGGATAAAATACCTAGCAGAATAAATTTAACCAAGGAAGTAAAAGACCTGTACACTGAAAACTATAAGACACTGTTGAAAGGAATTGAAGAAGACACAAAGAAATGGGAAGTTATGCCATGCTCATGGATTGGAAGAATTAGCATTGTTAACATTGTTAAAATGTCCATATTACCTAAAGCAGTCTGTAGATTCAGTGAAATTTCTATCAAAATCCCCATGACATTTTTCAGAGAAGTAGAACAAACAATCCTAAAATTTGTATGGAACCACAAAAGACCCTGAATGGCCAAAATAATCTTGAGAAAGAACCAAGCTGGAGGTATCACATTCCCTGACTTCAAATTATACTGGAAGGCTATAGTAATCAAAACAGCAAGATATGGGCATAAAAACAGAAACACAGGTCAATGAAACAGAATTGAGAGCCCAGAAATAAACCAACACTTATATGGACAATTAATTTGTGACAAAGGAGCAAAGAACATAAATGGAGAAACAACAGTCTTTTCACTAAATGGTGCTGAGTAAACTGTGCCGTACAGCCACATGCAAAAGAATGAAACTAGATCACCCACTTACACCATGCACAAAAATTAACTAAAAATGGATTAAAGACTTGAATGTAAAACCTGAAACCATTAAACTCTTAAGAAGAAAATGTAGGCATTACACTCTTTGACATAAGTCTTAGCAATATCTTCCTGGATATGTCTACTTAGGCAAGGGAAACAAAAGCAAAAATAAACAAATGGAACCTCATTAAAACTAAAAAGCATCTGCACAGCAAAGGAAACCATCAACAGAACAAAAGGACAGCGTACTGATTGGGAGAAGATATTTGCAAAGCATATACCCAGTAAGGGGTTAATACCCAAATATATAAAGAACTCATACAACTCAACAACAGCAATGACAACAGCAAAAAAAAAAAAAAAAAAAAATTTAAAAATGAGCTGAGGATCTGAGAAGACATCTTTTCAAAGAGGACATGCAGATGACCAACAGGTACATGAAAAGATGTTCAGCATCATTAATTATTAGGGAAATGCTAATCAAAACAAAAATGAGATACCACCTCATGCTCATTCAAATAGCTATTATCAAAAAGACAAGAAATAACAAGTGCTAAACAGGATGTGAAAGAAAGGGAACCCTCATACATTGTTGGTGGGAACGTAAATTGGTGCAGCCACTATGGAAAACAGTATGGAGATTCTTCAAAAAATTAAGAATAGATCTACCATGTGATTCAACAGTTTTACTTCTGGGTATTTATCCAGAAAATACCAAAAAAAATTAATTTGAAAAGATATATGCACCCTTGTGTTCATTATATACAATAGTACAAGATATGGAAACAACCTAAGTTTCCATCAACAGATGAACGGATAAAGAAGATGTTGTGTACACATACAAAGGAATTCTACTCAGTCATAAAAATGAAATCTTGCCATTTGTGACAACCTTGAGGGTATTATGCTAAGTGAAATAAGGCAGACAGTGATAAATATCGTATGATTTCATTCATATGTAGAATATTAGAAGTAAATAAATGAACAAACAAAATCAAACAAAAACAAACACAGAGATACAGAGAATGGATTAGTTGTGACCAAGAGGGCAAGGGAGGAGAAATGGGTGAAGGGGTCAACTGTAGGGTGATGGATGGAAACTAAACTTTAGGTGGTGGGCACACTATTGTGTATACAGAAGTCGCAATACAATGTTGTACACACAAAACTTACATAATATTATAAAGCAGTGTTACCTCAATAAAAAGGAGCGGAAAGGCATGAATTCCACCCCCACAAATTTATACATTTTTATCTACATTTGCAAAAATAGTCTACAAAGAAAGATGTTAGCCTTATTGCTCTGTCCCACCTTTGCCATTCATCATGCTACAAGGTTAAGTTTCTTCTTCCTATTTTTAGTAGAACTAACATTCTTTCTAAATATAAAGTAGGCTCTTTCTTCCACATTTGCAAACACAGCGTCTTGTAATTGCTGTAGAAAAATCAATACTTCCCTAACAGGCTGCTCCGTGTGCATAAATATACAGCGCCAACAGCCCAAGGAGCAGGTGCCCTAAATACTTCAAAACAAGACCACGCGGCTGACGATTAGAGATGGGGAAAATATACTAAATCCATGACTTGAAAATAAATAATCTAAATGAAGTTTATTTCACTGTTGCCATACGGAGCTCAAGATTTTGCTTTGCAGATTACATAGGAATTGCATTTTCTTTGGTGGAGACCTTGTACCGGTTGCAGGGCTTCTTTGTTCCCAAAGTGTGTTTTCAGTAAAGAAGGCTATCCTCATACATTCCTGACTTAAATGTGGGCATGGCTTCTCTAGGGTAGGTAGAGAATCAGGCTACAAGATTGAGCGTATGGATTTTGTTTGGATTACGATTGAAAGAAACCAACTGGAACTGACGTGTTTTAAGACAATCAGGAACATTTTACTATAGGCTGGGTTTAGATCAGTTTAAGGAATCACTGTTCCCCTTTTGATTTTTTAATTTTATTTCTGTAGTTTTTTTTATTGAAGTATAGTTGGTATACAGTGTTGTGTAAATTCTGGTGTACAGCATAGTGCTTCAGATATACATACTCATGTATCCTTTTCGTATTCTTTTTCATTATATCTATTGAATATAGTTCCCTGTGCTGTGCAGTAGGACCTTGTTGTTTGTCCATTTTATATACAGTTGTATCTGTTTGCCTTTTTTAAAGATGTGATAAAGGCATTGTGATTTTATATTTATAAAATGGCCTACCTGTTAGAGATTCTTACTGATGTTTGTGCAAGTAGAATGATATGATGTCTCTGACTTGGTTTAAAATTTCCTAGGGAAAAAAATAGTTGGGTTGATAGGTGAAACAAAATTAGAAAAAAAAATTGATGATAGTGATTGAAGCCAGATGATGAGTCTGAGGATTTATTTTACTATTCTTTGTAATTTTGTAAAAAAATTTTTAAAGAAAATCATGTTGTAAAATGTCTATAAATGGAAGAGATTTTTAAACCAGGAAATTCAAGAATACTCAAGCAAAAGGTGATAAATAAAATAAGTGCAGGCTAAGGATGTTCTGTGTTAGAGAGGTCGAGGGATACCAGACTCAGGAAAGATGAAAAATAAAGATTGTAAGGTAGCAACTCTGAATCTCATTCCACCAAAGCAGGTATGAGAGGACTCACGGGCTGGCAGGAAATTGCATTTTATTTCCTGCCTCTCTCATCCCCCTGCCCCCACGCAGCCCCCCCAAAAGCTGTGCAAAGGCTTGGTGTCATCACAGTGTCAAGACAGCAGGGAGGTCCTGCTTATTAGTCACGTGCCAAGATGATCTTTGTCCTGTGCGCAGGGTCCCCTCAGTCCATGGCTCTGCTGGAGCACAGCATGGGTGACTAGGCTTTGAAGCCCCACAGACATCTCCTGGGGCAGGGTCATGGAACAGGTGTATAGCCAGCAGATCTCAGGATTTGCCAGCCTTCATCTCTGCAGGAATCTCCTTCACCTTTTCTCTTTCTATCCCTCACTTGCCAGGACATCTTGAAGAAGCGGTGTGTGGGTTTAGGCTTTTACAAATGACAGTAGGAGTGATTGAATTCAGGTTGCTTCTGCTTTCTGCCCTGACAAAAATAACTATGGAAAGGAATTGCAAATGCTGGCTGCTAGTTACCTGCTTGAAATGCGTGTGTTGGGAGGATGGGGGAAATACAGGGAGAAGAGCTATGAATTGATATCTCTGTATGTTCTGCTACAGTGAGTTTGTTGGTCTTGAAAGTATTCATGCCTTTGGAGATAAATATACAAGGGTCGACTAACAGGGAAGTTTCTTTTGATGAATAAGGAGGTATTCTTGCTCTGGTGAGGAAAACTAAGCAGTCCCTTGGGAAAGATAAAATATTACCTAGGTCAAAAATAAAGGTAGAAAAGCAGAAGGAATTACAAGCCAAGTTTCTTCTGCACACGTAATGGGTGTAGATATGTAATTTGGAGATGGTGAGAAATTATTCAGTTACTTTTGATGAAACCTCAGAGAGAGATGAAAGGACTGTGTGACTTCAGTGATGGAAAAAGACTTTCAGATTGGCGGTGGCCTGCCAGTGTGTCCTCCTGTTGTCCCTAGTATTGAGGGAAAAGAGTGGGGGCCACATTCTGAAGATGTCGGAAATATCCAAAGGCACTTCCAGTCACAAAAAGCAGTGACTTCACAAACACCCACTTGAGTTTGCCCATCTCATCATTTTTCTCCTCTTTCTAAATTTTTTTCTTCTTTCCAGATTTTTTCCTTCATGTTCTCTTTTAAAAGCCCCCTTAAAATCAATATAAATTTAAACTGTGCTTTCACCCTGGTTTATGTACATCCAAGTCTGTGGCCACCTTCATGCCTTCTAGTGCAAAAAAAAAATAGAGAAAGTGATAATTAATGTGAAGATGTGTAACTCTGAAATTGGCAAGTAACTCTGACCAGCATGATTTTGTGTGTATTCAACTCTTACTACAAAAGATCAAAGGAAGAAAAGAATAATAAGAGGGAAATGATCCTCTTTCATAAAGCCAGCTCTCTTCTGCTCAGCTTCCAAACTCGTTCTTTGGGTTCTCAGTGGATGTTTTCAGTATCACGTGTTTTCCATCTAGGAAAAGGTTATACATGAAATGTGCATATATGAAATGTACATAGTACAGTTTTTCCATAGCATACAGTTTTCTTACTATAAAAATAGAAGCTCTGAGATTTAACATGGGTGACTAGGGTAATGGACTGGACTCAGCACTCATCTGCTAGACAAAATCATTCATGTCCCCCTGCTCCTTTCCTCAACATCTTGTTGAGTTCAGTATTACCACATTGTAGTCTTTTCAGAAAATTGTTCTTTTTTGTTGTTGTTTGGACTACCATTTAAATTTTTATTTAGGCTGTGTGTTTATTATATTTTTAGAGATGTAAATTATATAAGACAGATAAGAAATACCTTTTATATATATATAAATTACCAGTAATATCATCACCCAGAGATAAATCGTGTGGTTAATATTAGGGGATAGAATCTTCTAGACTAGCATATATATTTTTTCTTTTTAAATGAAAGATGTACCTGTGCATACTGTATGGTACCTTGCTTTTTCAGTTACTTATATTGAAAACCTTCACCTGTATTATTCTTCTTCAACCTCATTTTTAGTGATTGAATACAAATTTTAATGTGTGAATGTGCAGTTCTGTACATAATTATTTCCTGATGATTTATGTAATGTTTAATTGTATCTTATGCTCTTTTTAAACTGTGAAAAAGGCAGATCCCTAGTTTTCTAATAAAAAAATCATGGAGAAATATTAACACATGGAGATTTCCTATTTATATATCTGCTTAGGGAAATATTCTCTTGCTTGAGGAGACAACTATAACTGACTTGTGACAGTAGTTTTAAACAAATTTGATAATATTAATGTTCAGAAATCTTACTAAAACTAAATATTCTGAAACATAAATATTTCATTCATTTAGGAGAGCACAAGCTTCATTTCATCCCTGCCCTAATCGGCCCCTTCCTAGAAGTGACCTTGATACCCCAGCCAGATCTCCGGAATGTCATGATTCCTATTTTTCATGATATGATGGACTGGGAGCAGAGGCGGAGTGGCAATTTTAAACAGGTAGGTGGATGTGCTCCTCATAGCAGTTGAAAGAGTTTCAGTTCTCTTTGAGCATCTCTGAGCCACCACATTCAACTCTGAGTTGGGGAATGAGCACCAAAGCAGCCATCAAGGGACCCAGATTCCAGCCTGGGCTGTCTACTCCCAAGCTAGACACCTCTCTGGTACTGTGTTCCCCTGAGCCTCCGAGAAGCCCTGAAAAAAACATTTCATTCCTTCACTTAAAAATCTTATGATTTCCTAGGTCTGTGTTTAAGGACTGGCAGAGACTTCATTTGCTCCATGCTGGACACAGCACAGTGTAATCAGAAGGTTAATGATTCTTAAAATCATTGACCTCTCAGTGGTCTGCAAATTGTGTTTAGTGAATGGCTTAGCTTTGAACATTTCATGCACAGTGTGTTTTATTGCTCTTTGCTTGAAGCATTAAGAATTAATTTAATGGGAAAAGCAGTAGAAATTGTTGTGAAGGAAATTCCGAGGAGATGAGCCTATCCTTCCTCTCTGACATAGGATCTAATAGCTCTGCTTCAAAGCTATTTTTTTTTAATTGAAGTATAGTTGATTTGCAGTGTTGTGTTAGTTTCTGGTGTACAGCACAGTGATTCGGTTAGACACACACACACACGTATATGTGATCCTTTTCACATTCTTTTTTGTTATAGGTTATTATAAGATACTGGGTATAGTTCCCTATGCTGTACAGTAGGACCTTGTTTCTGCTCCAGTTTTGGAAAGACAAAAGTTCTTATTCCAAAACCAGATCTCATGGCAGAAATCAGCTGCTTTGGCCATGCCAAGCCACTCATGTTGGAGATAGCAGACCTCCTATCGGTTCACACAGTCACCGTGCTCACCTGTGTGCAGCCACCTGTGCGCAGGATCTGGCCCTCCTTGCTTCTCCAAACGAAGCCTCTCTCAAGTCTCAGAAATGACTGTCAACTGTACGAGCAAGCTGAATGCCTGCCTAGAACCCTCCTGTTGCCAAAAGCATGGCATTTCATCTGTATCCATATCTACATTTATTTTCAAGACAGCTAATAGGTGAATGAAAGACTATTTAAAAATTGTATCAGGGAAGACTCACTTTCCTTCCCTTTTCTCTTTATCCCCTTGTTACCAAACGCAAGTTCGTGAAGTTCATGTGCCCAACACACGGTGAGTCCAAACAAACCAAAATGTAGGAGTTTGGAGCAGAGAAAGGTTTATTGCAGGGCTGAGCAAGGAGGATGGGGTGGCTCATGCCCAAGAAAACCCTGAACTCCTCAGAGGGTTTCAGCAAGGCATATTTAAAGGCTCAGTAAGGGAGAGGTGGGTCGCAGGGTACATGATCAGCCCACAGATAATTGTCTGATTGGTTGATGTTGAGGTAACAAGGGAATCAAACACTATCAATCCCTAAGTGCCAGAAGGTCTGGGGGGTCGCGATCATCAAGTAGTCAATTTCTTCCTTTGCCTGGTATTTTTAGCATCTGAAAAAGTCAGGAAATATTCAGGAGATACTATTATCTGGGTACTTCAGAGAGGAGGTGCAGCAGAGGATATGGAGGAGGGTCTGTCCTGGGAAGGCCGCATAGGGTCCTGCTCAGTTACACCCTTACTTAAATTTGATTCAGAGGGAATCATTGGGCTTAGCCCTTTGACAAAGTCAGATATCCCTCCCAGTCCCTGCTTGTGAACTCTCTCTGGCCATGCAGAGGTTCTTCATTTTCTCTGTCTTCTGCTGCCCTAGACAGATGAAGGGGTATTTCTTTCTGCCTTCCTGATATTCAAGTTCCTAAAGGAATTACATTTTTGAAAATATAAATGTTTTGACTGTGGTTTTCAGGAAATATGTCCTCTTTCTCTCTCATGCTGCTTACTGCTGACTTAGAATATGTCTGTGGATCTACCATCTGTACATGGTTAGGACAAATTCTCAACTTCAGCAAAGATTCAGTGCAACCTCGAACTGTTTTGAGAAAGAAAATAGATACAAAACACATCAAAGATTTAATGTTTGTGGATATGTTAGTTTGCTGATGTTCATATATATATATATAATGATTTAAAAAAAAAAAGACATTAGACTTGCCAGTTTTTACAGCTCCTAAAAAAAGAACTTAGGAAACGTTTGAGCTGGGCTGCAAGCATTTGTGTTTGAATCAACAAATAGAAGTCTTTGGCGGCAGCACATGCTACCCCACTGGGAGTTTGAAGTCGTGTTGCTGCATCTAAATTGGTGCCCTAGAATTCCAAGGGGGTGTCTCCTGTTAGCCACAGCTGATAATGTTGCTTTCACAAAATTTACTGTGGCTTTTTCTTTTGTGGAAATAAATGTTTCAACTCACCTAGAAAATCCTCCTTGTGAAGGGGAGGAATGAGAGTAACATTTGGGTATGTTTCAGGTGGAAGCCAAGCTAATTGACAAACTGGACAGCCTGATGTCAGAAGGCAAAGGTGATGAAACATACCGCGAGCTCTTCAACAGTATGTGAGTAACATGTTCATCCCAGGTTCATTCTGTTTGGGGGATTTGGTGTCAGTGCTAAGCAACTGAGAGCTACAAAGACAGCTTGGGTCTCACAGGAGTGCTTTGTCTTTGTGGAGTGTGAAATAAAGGACAATTGCCTAACTCTGGCGAATGCATCTTATTATGTTGATGATTAGACATATCTATTTGTATTAGTGTCTGATTAGGACAGGTCACAAATGTTATGTAACAAATTTCACTCTTTTCATGCCTAATAATTTTTAAGCTGGGGCTGCAAGATAATGCTTTTAAATAGGGTTAGGAGTGGGAAAGGGGAACGAAATAGTGGTGTGATTATTATGTTTGTACACAGTGCTTTCCAAAGCAAGATATCCTTGGCTGATTTGCTGTTGGGAAAATTAACCTAGTTTGCATCTGTTCTTCAACACTTGATTTAATTCATCAGTAACGACTGCTCGTTCAGCATTAATTGCTTCCTAAATGTTCCTATTAGAATATGAAAGAAGCAAATCATTTTTAGTAAATTCTGTGATTAGGGTTTGTATGGAGGATTGAGAAATAGTAGAGTATTGTTAGGAGACTCTGAGACTGTCCTTACTCATGTAGGAATGTGATCAGCCTTGCAGGATGAATTGCTTGTACCAAGTATTCAGCCACTGTGTCAAGGGGCCAGAGAGGACACAGAAGTAGGTTTTCGTGCTTTAGGGTTTTGATTCTAGCACTTGTTTTCCCAACAGCCTTCCATAGCTCTCAGTCATTTTCAAGCCTTGTGTGCTTACAAAGTGTTTCTTTTTGAAGGAAAACCAGCTCCTTGTGCTTGGGAAATGTTTGCAGTTCATTCAGAAATGCAAAAACATTTCAGGCATACATTTTTCTATTACAGAACGTGCTTTTACTTACATTTATGCCGAGGTATCACCTACAACTCAATATTAATGCTTTAGTGCTGAGAGCCAAAAGCAAAATTCTGTAATTCGTTTTATGATCTTAAGTTTAGAGCAGCGGATATATTAATATTTAGGTTTGAAAAGTATTATTAGGGACTGGTAGATTTCAGCTTGCCTGATTCAAAATCATTCTTGAAGCTTTTTAGAAAATTGTGTTGAAAGGAAAAGCCAAGAAGGGGTATACAGATAGCTTGCGGTGATGGTGGGTGATAAAATACATTCTTTGTACTGAACCCTGAACAATGACATTTTCTTCTGATACTGTAATTAAACTGGAACTTTTAATAATTATTCACCAAGCCCTCATTCATTCTGATGTACAAAGCATCTGTCTTCCATGACAGCTGGAATTTAGCAAGGATTCTGATTAAAACCTCATCCGATATAATAAATTGCTTTTGAAAACCACTCTCAATTCAGTTACTAGTCCTTGGTTTGAACAAAGAACTAAAATGAGAAAGCACTCAGTGAAATGAATCTTTTGAGATTTGTGATTAATTATTTATAATAAATTCATAAGATTAATAAACACTCACATAGCTTTATAGTGCCTCTTATCTACTTTAATAAAGGCCTGATAGCATGTAATTTGGATTTCTTGTATATAAATATGGCTTTGAAATAGAAGATGTACCTTGACATTAAGATCAAACCAATAATTAAAATATTAAGCCTCTATAATTAGGAGTATTTTAAGGGGGCTGATTCATTCAAGAGTGGAGATTTTTATTCTTTTGTTGATTTTTAGCATATTACTAGAAATGTTACTATAAATATTTTTCTTTCATGCTTTTATGATCAGCATATGGGGAATAAATAAAATCTAAAGTGCTAATTAAATGTCATTACTACCTGGGCTCAGAAAAGAAAGTGAAAATCTAACTATATTTCAGGAAACAATAAAATGCTTCTTTGGCAACAAAAATCACAATGAATTGGTATAATCACAATGAGTCATTGCACACATTATGAATTAGGAACACAAGCCCTTATGGTGCAGATTCTCATTTGTTCTGTGTAATTCATGTCTAAAACTTCTTAAAATTTGTTTCAGAAGCTGAAAGTAGCTCCCTGCTTCCTTAAAATGTAGTACGTACTCGCCAAAATAGCCTCCTTAGAATGAGACTATCAATTTGTACAGTCCTTCCTAAGAACTCAGCTCACCTTTCCCTAACCCTCATGTTATCTTCATTTACCCTACTACATCTTCTTAAATAAATAGGGATCAGGATTCATTGTTGTTGATAATGCTGAAATTGTGGACCATTGCCGCCCGCATGTTATCTAGAACAGGGTATCATAATTAAATTCTGCCTCCCTGGATCCACTTAACTCACTCGTTTAGCTTTGTTTATTAAGTATCTCCCTGTGCCAGCTGCTCTCCTAAGGCCGAGGCTGCAGCAGTGACTACTGTAGGAGCACCTACTAGGGGTGCCAACAGCCTCGGGTTCCAAAGAGGCTTTTCAGAAGAGGTAACCTCCCCCTCAGTCCTTTACTATGCTTTGTTCTGTGTTATTCTAAATAATTCAGCAAGACTCCAGATCATTCCACAATCGTTATTTTGTGATTGCACATTTAGTCATAGTTAGGAGACAGAGGATTAGCTGTGTAACACACACGTCAGGTATCTAGCTCTTCTCTCTGGATTGAGAAGGGCAGGCACGGACGCAGGTGTTTGATACAATGATGGCCTCCAGGTGATGCTGTTATGACACAGAGAGGTAGACTGAGGGTCAGATCCCGCACTCTTCATATTCAATCACAGAGTAAACGGCTGAGGAGCAGTGTGTCTTCCTGCAGGACCCTGATTTATCCCACTCCCCAGTGTTAGAGAGTCCCATTGCCTATAAATTAGAAATGAGAAATCACCTTTCACTGTTATTAGATGACTTCCCTGTGTACTTGACATGGGCACGTTGGCACGATGATGGACCAAATGGAAATATACCAAATTAGAGGCCAGTGTCACCCAGGTTATCTAGAAAGACTCTTCTTGTCCCATAGCTTCTCCTTGTGAACAAGTAGCAGGTAAACTGGGAGGACAAGCTTCCCCAGAGAAGGAACAAGCCTAGCCAAGAAAACAGATGAATTGGGTCCTAGGCTTGGTCCTGATAATTGGGTCTTGAGTTAGTCAAGGAAACAGACTGCAGAGCTTTGCCTCCTTTTACAAGAGGATTATGTATCTCAGATTTCTTACTGCATCCGGAGGCTGTGCAAATTAATGAAACTCATGCCTATAAAAGAAGTCTCCATATATTTTTAGAAGTATTACCTAACTTGAGTTCTTTGTTTTTCAGCCTCTAAAGTATATGAGGTGTGGGCTGTCACTTGGGAAGATTTCTCCATCATCCTGCATTATTTTGGCAGGCAGATTTTCATTTGAGAACTTGGTTCAATACCAGTTTGGCATTTCAGCTCGAAACAGGTGCTTTTCAGAGGTTTTTAAAAGAAAGCCCATTTAGAACAAACTAAGGGGTTTTTCCTTGTGGGGATTAGTCAGGGCAAGCTCCATCCCTTCGTGTGCTACTTCTCCCCCACCCCACCTCCTTAATCTAGGAAACAGTTCAGAATAAACCAGAAAAACGGATGATCAAGGATGCAGAGGCAACCGATGAGGAGACAAGACATATGCTTGGGCACTGGAATGGCGATAGCAAGGAGTGAGGAGTGGGAAGGAAAACTGGGAGAGAATGTAGCCATAGGCAGAAAAAAAAAAGGCAAGCTTTGACCAAATAGCTTTTTTTCCTACTAAGAACAGTGTATGATAGGTTTAGATGGTACTTGTCAGAAATATTTTCTCTCTGTGTTATTCCTGAAACCAAGATGAAAGAGAAATAAGATTTCAGACAGAAATAATGATCATTAAATTTAGGAGGGGTAAGAAAGTATCTTGTCATGCCTACATTCTTACTTTTATCTTTGGGATTTTTTTGTAAAGGTTTTTGCCAAGTATATGGTTAATTTGTGGAGAGGTGGGAGTGAAAGTAAAACAGAGCCTAATTATTATGATTGTTATTGTTTTGTGTTTACATAGTAGTTCCTCTGCTCCAAGGTGCTTAAGATTAGGGAAAAGTGTAGGAGGAGAGATGTGGTTCAGTACTTGCCATCAATCCGCTGTAACAAGCACATAGAAAATCCTCTGTGATTAATGACAAAATGAATGAAACTGTTGAGTGAGTGCACAGATAGTACAATATGTATTGAGTGGGCAAATGTTAAGTGAGAGGAAAAAACGCAAAACGTCATACCGTCTGTACAAGGATTTTCCTGTAGCAGTTGCATTGCAGTAAAATTGCTTGGATGAAGATGCATTCCTCTGAGAGGTAGGAAAACATTTTTCTGTGAATAAAGCAAGATCTTACTTAAAAGTAAACTTAGAGGCACTCCTGTTTTCGCTTTTCGCAGTGTTATTTGATGTGGCAAGGCGCAAGCCTCTGTTAACGTAAGAGAGAAGCTAGGAGACAATGTCTTTGAGCTGTGAGGTGCTTGCATATTTTGAAAATTTGATTATATGCATGTGTTCGTATTTGATGACTTGGTAATCTGAAAATCAATTTGCTTTGTCAATGCTTCCTGGATTAGAATTCCACTATTTGGTCCCTATCCTAGGTAAGACATTGTTTGCAAATTGTGCTACTTATGAAATGTTGCAGTGGTTGCTAAGGCATTTAAGGTACTGATGAAAGTAAAATGGTTGTCATGGTGACTGATAAAAATAAATGTTGAAAATGCCCTGGGTTCTTTCTTTTCCAGTCTCCTAAAGAAAATTGAGCGGGAAACATGGAGGGAAAGTGGCGTTTCATTAATTGCCACTGTAACTCGGCTAATGGAGAGGTTGTTAGATTACAGGTAAGCTGAGTCCCCCGTTTTCCAGATATGCTGAGCTCCAGTTAGAAAGTCAGAGTTAGACTACTGCCAGCCTTCCACTTGAGTTAATCACTCAAAAAAAAATTGATAATCAGACCAAGGAACCTTGCTCAGTAAAATAACAGGCTTCTAATTGGCGGGTTTAGAGGTTTATTCTTTGTTTGTTTTTCCTGTTTTTTTATGTTTTGTTTTGAGTTTTTTTGGACAGTTCTTTCAAAGTCTTAGTGAACTGAGAAGGTTCTCAGAGTCCTGTTGTTAAAGAAACCTTTTTTTTTTTTTTTTTACTATTTAGACTCACCCATTAGAACCAGTAGATTCATTCATCACAGGGTGATGACCATTTAACAGAGAATTGTACAACCATACTGCATTTTTATAAAAGCCGAAGGAGAGTGAAACTCACACCATCACCTTCTGTAGACATAATTTTTTGATTTTTAAATTATCTAAATTGCTAAAGCAGTTCATCCCACTTAAATGCAGGGTGTTGTTTTAAGAATAAAAGCCTCATTCTCACTGTTGATGGCCAAGCTTACCAGCCTCTTCTCACCCCAGTAAGAGGTGTATAATAACACATCTTCACCCCTCCTTTTCCCCCCTACCTGTCCCCCCCCCCATCTATGGAGAAGGAGCACAGTCCACCTGGAAGTGAAATTCTCAGCGGAAACCCCCCGACCCTGACTCGAGCTCACGCCACCTGGGACAGTTCCTCTCTTCTGCTGAACCCTGATCCCAACAGCAACTTGCATGTTGCCTCTAGTCCCTGAGAGTACTTGTTTTTTCCCCCTAAAAGAACAAATTGTGTTGGCCCCTAGGAAGGAAGTGCTGAGTTCTGACTCTTGCTTTTTGTTTTTAGGGACTGCATGAAAATGGGTGAGGTCGATGGCAAAAAGATTGGCTGCACAGTTAGCCTCCTGGTTAGTAAACAATTTCCCTTTTTCTCCTTATAGCCTAACATTTGTTTTATTCACAGAAATACTATGTTTTGTTTGTTTTTAATCCACAATGTATCTTTATCTGGCTGTTTCTTAGAAGAGTTTAGAAGTGTTTTTGCTTCAGATTGAATTAAATGCTAGAGAATTCTCAGCTCTGAACATTGCAGCACGCACCCGCTGTCAGGTCTGAGAGTGGCTCCATCCTTCTCCTGTTGCATCATTTCTCCACTCCGGAGTCTCTTGTTGCTTCTCTAGGAAAAAGCATGACGTCCCTGGAGAAAGATCTTTTTACTTCTGTGTAGACAGTTTCTTCCGGTTCTTCTTATATTTCTTCTATATTTAAATAAAAACTAGTGTGCTCTTCTTTTGTGAACACATGACAGTTTTCTGTTTAGCACATGAATTTTCACTCTCTAGTTTCTTTGCAAGTTAAATCCATAGTACCACTATTATTAAGGTCTGGATAACCATAAAATTTTTCAGCCAAGCAAGACATTTTTTTAATACAGAAATTAATAGTATCATTTTAATAGCATTTAAAAAGATATGGTTACATTTTCAGGAACTAATTTAGAAAGACTGCCCTCGATCAACATAAAAAAATAGAAATAATGGTTTTCTTTTAAACATTTTCCTGACCTTGAGTAGTATAAACCATACAGAGCCTCAGAGATCTATCTTGATTTTAATTTATTAACTACAGGAATGTCTGGCAAAAGGCAGAAAGCTGCCTGTGTTTTCTGCCAATACACAGATTTCATATAAAAAATAAATTATGCCAAACAAGACATTTTTTAAAGTAAAAAGAAATACTGTGTAAAGATAATAGGCTAAACCAGAACTGTCCTAGGAAAACAAAGTTTATATTGAAATGTCAAATAACTAACTATTAGATAGAATGGTAGAGAATGACCATACGTTTAGATATTCCTTTTTCAGATTTTAATATAGGATGAATTGACGCTTTTGATAATTTGTCTTAATCAGATTTAAAATATGGGAATATGTTGTGACTGCTTCCGGTTCTAAATTTGTGAATATCATGGTTTCTTTTTCTTACTTTGCAGAATAGATGAAACCTCACTTCTATTCCAAGCACTTGCACAGACAGAATTCTAATTGTTACTCTGATCCATATGTCTCTCACATACTTTTGTGTTCTCTTTGCCTGCACCTTGAAATTTTGTTTTGTCCCCTGTTCTGATTCTGTCTTGTCTTAGCTTGTTGGTTTCAGTTTTGCTTTTTGTTTTATTTTTCCCCTCACAGCCCCTGTTCAGAGCTCTGGATTTTCACTCTCTCATGACTGTCTTTTTAACCTGTTTCCCTAATTTGTTTTCTAGCTGCACTGTTCTTCATCTCTGAGCACATGACTTTCTCTTTCTTTACCGCACCCACCACTTCCTCCTCATTTTTGCATTTAATTGTTACATCTCCACCTCCGATGTCAGTCGCTAAATATAGTGAGACCTGAGCATCCTCTATCAGGCCACGTCTTGTTATGCAGGTTCTTCCATCATTTTTGTCGTCAGACCCAACAGTAACCTCCAGGCCATCAGGCCAGGCTCACTGGGTCAGCCCATCACCTCTCCTCTTAGCACTTAATTCTAACCTTGAGCACAGTCATTCCCACTTTAAAATTTCCTTTCTGTGCTTCCCCAGCTTTTACCAGCCTTTCACTATGGCAGGATCCTCAGCCTGACCTGCCTCCACATCCCTCCTTGTACATCATTGTTTGGGGAGAAAAGCCAAGGGCTCTGTAAACTTCAGATATTCTCAGTTTGTTTCCTTAATGCAAGCTCTACCGCAACTTGGGGCGCAAAATCTCCTAAATAACCTCAAAGAACGCCTTTTCCTTTCTCCAAAAGAGTCATCTTCCGCTGCCTCCGTCTTCTTTCACAGCAGCCTCTGTTTGGAGGTACATGAATAAATGTAGACCCTCGGTTCATTTCCTCAGTCAGTCTAACAGAAGAGATCATTTCCTTGGATGAAAGAATGAGTACTCTGACCTAAATGTGTTTACTCGAGTTTCCCAGGAGGAATAAGCCAGAGACTTAATGAAATCAGTGGTCCCATCTGTATTCCGCTTGAGACAAAGAATTTATCCTGCTAGTTATGAACTGACCAAGAATAATCCTTCTAGAAAATGCAAACATTTTGAAAGCTGTTCTAATTTCAACCAGCACAAGAATTCTTCTTTTTAAAGGGCCAGACATATAGCTTTGAAGCTAATCTTTTTAGCTTCTCCTCCATATGGAAAGTTCTTGATGTTTTCTAGCTGCAATATGGTTCACTTTAGCCCCTCACTTCCTCCTGGAGATTTTTCTTAACTCTTTGGAAAGACAAATTCCAGATTGTTTTCTGGAGAGCTCTGGCTTTCTTTACACAATCAGAGTTAAACTGCAGTGTTAGATTGGTAAAAATATATAATCTTTGACATGACTAATGCTAGGAAATGTAATTATTGTTTTCTTCTTTGTGTCACTAATTTTGCCAGACATATGTGAAAGATTCTCATCTGCCGACTAGAGAGTTTTTTTTTTAAGGACTATTCATTTACAGAGTGATCATTTATATTTTGTTCCCAAAGAAATCTGCTTCTTACCAGAAAGCTATCAGAGCACATCATCCTTTAATAATGTAAAAGCCTGCTATGGAGTTGTTAGATTTATGTTTATGATAGAGCAATTCTTGCTAATTAAAATGATTTGGGTTATAATAAAAGAGATGTGAATAGGATTGTTTACTGAGCTTTTAAAAGACGACCAAGATCTGCAGGACACTGTGAAAGGGGAAGGATAATGATATAAATGGGGAAAAATTTTTTTGATGATGCTTTCAACTATATGTCATTGTTTCATGGTTTGACGAATGAGCATCTGTTAGGTAGTGGCACCAGAAAGTACAATGACAGAAGGTCCTCAGGCTTCAAGCCCAAGTACAGTTTAAGCAGCCATATTGGCTAGTTTGCTCCATTACCAGAGCCCTCTCTACCTAATCAATTTCAAAAAAATTTTTAGGATTCCTGGACTTTCCCTCTTAGAAAACACTCCTTCAGGTCAATGGATTCACCCCCTCGCCCCATCACTATCCATTTCCCCTTCTTCCACATACCAAGTAGCATCAGTCAAAATAACAACAGCACCAGTAATAACAGTTGTTCAGATGGCTTGAGCAGAGATTTCATAACGTACAATGACCTGCTCACTAAAAGTGACTCACATAGAGTCTCACAGCGTCATGCTTTTGCTGGACTCCAACTTCTTATACATTTGTTCCTATGTTTACTAAGTTCAGTGAGGACTAATGTACTTTCTAATGTGGTGAAGGAATATGTGAGGATGCCTATAAAGTAGACCTTTAAAATGCCACCTAGTATGTCCAGGTCAGTCAGAGCTGAGTTTTTGATTACTAATGTTAAAACATTTTAGAGAAGTTTAACAAGATCCAGATGCTTTTTTTTAATACGTAAAATATTTTCAATAAGCATGCCCCATCACAATAATTTAAAACAAAATCTTTTAGTATGAATCCCTTTATGTTGTAGACATAAACTGGAAACCTTTCGTTTAAAATTAAATTATCATTTGAATATTAATGATCATATTTAATGACTAGTGTAATCTATTACATATTTTTAATATTTTTATGTTGAATAGGCTGATTGTCCATTGGCAGTTAAACTAGCAAGAAAAATAGAAAGTAACAGAAGAAATGTAAGTCAGTGGTAATAACATCCCCTAGGAGTTAGCAGCTTATTTAATAATTGATAAGTAATTATAGACAGTGTTGAATTAAAAATATGTCCCTGGGTCTCCTCACTTAATTTTTAAAAGACATACGGAAAAATGCATCTGTTCTCTTGGTTCAAGACGTGAAACTTCAAGTAGAGTAAAAGGCAGAAATTTGCCGACCTGATTGTTGAGGAATTAACATACCTTTTTTTTATAGAACTTCTATAAGACTGAACTGAACAAGGAAGAGATGTATATACGCTACATCCACAAGCTCTATGATCTGCATCTCAAAGCACAGAACTTCACAGGTAATGGTGTGTTTGGGCTCAGTTGGGGGAAGTGGGCTGGTCACTGAGATGTTAAACATAATAACTCTTGTTTTTTTCATTAGAGCTGGGAACTCAAGTATTTCTCCTTTAAAATTGAAATTTATTTTTAATCAGATTATGTGTCTAAGTACTCCACTTTATTTTATATATTGGCTGCTTTTTTTTTTTTTTTTTTTTTTTTTTACTGTATCTCTTTACACAGTTTTTTAGAGGTTGCTTTGAGGATTCTGAAATACGCACCTAGCTTTTCGCAGTCTGTTTAGACTTAGTATTTCACAACTTTAAGTATAGGAACTTCACAACTTCCTCACTTTACATTATAGTTGTCATAGGTGTTGCACCTACGTGCATCGAAAATCCCATTGGATAACGTCAAAATGTTTAAGTCATACCTATTTTAAAAAATTTAAGATGACAAAAATAATCTATTATATTTACTGAGATATCTACCATTTCTGTTGCTCTTTCTTCCTTCATAAAATTCTGGTTTCCTCTGTTAACATTTTCATCTAACCTGAAGAACTTGTTTTGGTATTTCTTTTAGAACAGATCTAATAGTAAAGAATTCTTAGTTTTCCTTCATCTTTATTTTACCTTCATCCCTAGAGGAAATATTTGCTGGATATAGAATTCTAGATGGACAGTTTCTTTTTTTCAGTACTTTAAAAATGTTCCTCTACTTTCTTCTGGCTTCCATGGTTTCTGATGAAAGATCTGTAGTCATTTAAATAGTTCCCCTGAATGTAATGTGTAATTATCTTTGGTTGCTTTCAGGACTTTATCTTTGGTTTTCAGCCATTTAATTATGATATATATGAGCGTGATTTTCTTTAAGTTTATCCTGTTTGGGTTTGCTGAGCTTCTGGTTTCTATAACCTTAGTTCCTTCACCAAATTTGGTAAGTTTTCAGGCATTGTTTTCTCAACTCTATTTTCTGCATTGACTCTTGTCTCTTTTGGAACTCCAGTGGTATTGTTCCATGAGTTTCTAGGACTCTATTCTTTTTATCTTTTTAAAAAATTTTTCTGTTTTTCAGATTGGATCATTTCTGTTGATTCACTTTCAAGTCCACTGGCTCTCCTATCGTTTCTATTCAACCTCTGAGCCCGTCCTGTGAAATTTTAATTTTTGTTATTTTTATTATACAGTTCTAAATTTTTCACTTGGCTATTTTATAATAGCTTTTTTTTTTTTTTGCAAAGTACATGTATCTTTCTATTCGTTTCACAAGTGTTCACTTTGACTTCAAGTAGCATAGTCATAATAGCTGTTTCATAGTATTTGCCTATAATTTTAACATCTGAATCATCTTGGAGTTGGTATCTGTCAATTGCCTTTTCCCTTTGAGATTTGTTTAGTTTTCCTGGTTCTTTGTCAAGTAATTTTGGATTGCATCCCGGACTTTTTGAATATTACGAGATTCTAGATTCTGTTAAAATCTTCTGGAGAATGTTGGCTATTTTAATTTTAGCAGAAAATCGATCCAGTTAGTTTCAGACCTCAAGTCCAGAACCACCTTCTGAAGGTCAGTTTAGTTTGCAAAGCCTTTGTAGTACTCTTCTGCCCTTTCCTGTATGTATGTCACCCAGAGAGAGTCTGAGACATGGACAGTTTGTCTGTACCATAGTTCACTTATCAGAATCTTTGTTATGTTGATTCTGGTTCATCCTACACATGCACAGCTTGGGGGCGAGCCCAGAAAGTCATACACAGAGTTTAAAAGTCCCTTTCTCCATCTCCTTCCTCTCTCTGATCTTCCTCACTCTTCCCATCTCCCAGGGGCTCCTTCTCCTAGTCCTCTTCTTTTGTTTTTTTTCTAATAGTCTATTATCTTTATATTCCTGAAATGTTAAAACTAATTGTACATCCAGACTGCCCAATTCTATGTATATAAAGTTCAAAATTGCACAAAACTTATCTGTGGTGTTAGAAGTCAGGATGGTTGTTGTATTTGAAGGAAAAGTGACCAGGACAATGCATGAAGGTGCAGGATTGGGAGAGGGGTGATGATGTTCTGTTGTTGTTTTAGTGGGTTTTTTTAAAAGTTGGATACTGCTTATACAGGTGAGATTATCTTATAAAAACGCATTAAGTTGTACTCATGCGCTTTTCTATATGACATTAGATTTGAGTGCAAATTTTACTTAAAAAGAACTAACTGAACTTCTATGGGAGTTCTATAACTTTCATGGCAGGATTGCATTCCATTAAGGAATTACCAATACTGAAGGAGTCGGGTGTTATTAGAACTCCGCCACACCTGCTTACTTACATCTGGTCCACGGTTGCTGTTGTGTGCCCATGGCAGAATTGAGTAGTTGCAGCGAAGTGTGTCCTACAAGCCTGAATTACTTCCTGTCTGTCCCTTTGAGAAAATTTCACCAACACTTTCTCTAGATATAATGCTGTCAATTCATGTCTTCTACAAAATAAAGCTCAAACTCTTTATTCAAGGTCCATCATAATTGAAGCAGCACCTGTCTGTTCAGCCTCATCTTCCCACTTGTACTACATCCGTTTTTATCTGTCAGAGCCAGCTCCTGTATCATCTTCTCCATGAAGTCTTCACCTTCCTTCGCTTTCCCTCACCCACTCCATGACCCAGCACCCCCGCCGTGGGCAGAGTTAATGTCTTTTCCCATTGCAGTTTGTTCAGATTTGCATAAAAGTATTTATCATGTTGTTTTTATTAATAGGTATATAAGGTGTGTGTGTGTGTTGACAGGTGGATAGATAAGTGGATAGAGAGATCTTTAAAGGGTAAGTTCTTTGAAGACAGAGATGATGTTTTCTTCTTAAGTCTTCTCAGTTCTTAGACTAGTGCCCAGCAATGTGAGATTTAAATAAATGCATCACAAATGAATGCCCTCAATTAAATTTTAGCACTCGACTCCTTTAATATTAGTAATTTCTCAGTCTCTAAGGAAGCCCCAGTATCTCTTCACACAGATGTGCTGATAGTTTTGATTAAATAAACCAAGATTTTTGAGCTGACTCTGTTGTCTCAGAGTTTAAGTGGTAATTTTAAAGGAGTCTGTAGCCAATTTTTGAGAGAAATGGTGAACCTAGTTTGTCTATCTTCAAAAAAAACCTAGTAGACTTATTTTAAAGCCCGTAAAAGAAAAAGAAATGAGAGAGGGAAGTAAGGACAAGCTCTTGCAGATATGTAACAGTTATATTTTTGTTTTTCTGAAAGTCCAATTCTGTCTGATTATATTTTGGAAACGGGTAAATCTTTTTTCTTTAATTTGTTTACTCAGCTTGCAGTTTTTATGTTCCCCAAAGTCATAAGAAGTTTTTTTCCCATATAACATTTTACTCATTTCTCTTCTGTCCTCATTTTGGTGTGTCCTTGGAGAAAGTGAAGTTGATGGGAAAACTTTTCTATCTGTATAGGATTCTGTTTAAGTGGCTTAACCCTTTCCAGCCTTTCAGGACAGGGCCCTCTGTTGCCTGATTTGTCGCTACTTGTCTCCTGCGTTATTTCTTTTTGCATATTGGTGTCCTCACTGTATACCTCTCACAATAATGGAATGAGATGGCCTGTTTTTAATTATGTGATGATGCCTTTGGTTCAAAATTATCAACACTTTTAAACATTGTCTGTTGAAAATTTTGGACATTCTCTTTTCAATATGATACTGTCTTCTAAAGATGTAGAAGAATGAATATACAGCATGTTGTAATAAAACATCTACAATTTGCTAATGTGTTCAAACCTCAGTAGTCTGTTCATGCCTCTAAAGTATATATGTTTTCCTTTAATGAAAGTTTTTTTACAGTCTCCTCTATACACACACTGTTTAGCCCAGATACACATCTTCATTTTCCTAGATCAAATTCTGAAGCAGGTGTAATTTGTTGTCACACCTTTCCCGTGTCACCAGTCATTTGTCAGCTTCCTCTGATGGCCCACCAATGCTTACTTGTTTTTCCCACACTTCCCAGGGGCAGCTTATCCGCACTTGACCTTCCAGCCGAACCCTGGACCTTCCCAGGGCAAGCATGATCTGGAAAGCAGTTTAGGAACTAGAAACCTTTCCTTGTTCCCCTTTATCTTCATTTTTTTTTTATTGTGGCTAACCATACATAACATGAAATCCACCATCTTCCCCAGTTTTGAGTGTAGAGTTCAGTGGCATTCAGTGACCCATCACCACCATCTGACTCCAGAACTTTTTCACCCTGTACTCATTAAACAAGAACTTCCCATTACCCCCTCCCAGAGCCCCTGGCAACCACCCTTCTACTTTCTGTCCCTGTGAGTTTGGCCTTCATTGCTTCTCAGCCCCTCCCTGTGGGCAGTTGCAAGCTTCAGCTGGGGGAAGGAATTCCCTCAGTCCACCCCTCCTCCTTTTCACTGTCACATGGTTTGTCTCAAGGATTTTTTTTTTTTTTTGAATACTTAGAGAGACAGAAGACATTTAAGAAACGAAGATGATCATTCCTGAGCTGTGTCATTAAGAGAAAGTAGGAGTTATTCAGCAGCTAAAGGGGAAAGGCTTGAAGGAACAGATTATGAAGGGCCCTGGGTGTCAGGGGAGTGAGGGGAACCATAGTTTGTTCCAATGGCAGGAGCAAAGAATGGATGGAGAACAAAGACACACATGGGGTTTTCTTAGGTGTCTGGCATTATGAGGATATGTGAGGAATTAAAGATTAGGAGATCTCAGAGAAAACTAGAAGGCTGTTCAAATACAGCACAGCTCTGATGATCTGATTACTAACTACACCATCATCCTTCTCCTGTCTAGAGCAGACTTCCATGGCAACCGGCATTGTGGCGATTCAGCTCTGTTTCTGTGTCCGCTGATTAACTGACACCCTTTAGCGTATATTCTCTCTGTCCATCTCACCACGAGAAACAGTTTGTCCAGGGCTTGTGGAGCAGAAGGCACCTCTGTCCCTGTTGGGCATCTGCCTCTTGGTCAGGATGCATCTTGTTTTTGTTTTTGTTTTTCCAGCAAAAGGTGATGATGGAGTCAAGGGGCTGGAGGCTTCTTAGGAGAGACAGTGGCAGGCTGCTCTTACCTGTAGTAAGTGGAGGGGCCAGGTCATGGGCAGACTTCCCTGTCACATCAGGGAGTCTAAATTTGTTCTGTCGGCTACTGAGAGTCATTGGCTAGTTTTAATCAGGGGAGCAACACGATCATGTGCAGTGGAGGAAGGTCATCTTGGTAACAGTGCACAGACTGAATGCCGGGGGATGGGAGACTGCTGGTGGGTGATGAAAGCTTCTGCAACAATCAGTGAAGCTAGAGGATTGAGCTCACCAGAGGTAATTAAAGAGGGAAAGAAAGGCCAGAGCCGGTGCCTTAAGGGACTTCCGCAGGAGAAAAGGAATAGAGATTCAGGCGTTTCTTATCACAACTCTATTTCATACATGGAGATGGCCAGTCATAGTCCCAGCACCCAGCATGTTACTTCAGAACATTATATGTAATTACCCTTAAAGCAAATAATTGAAGAAAAGGAATTACCATTTATTGCTATTGTGTTAAAAGCTACTACTGTGTCTTTTGAGACACGTATAGGGATGGTAGTTAAATGGATTAAAAACACAAGGTTTCATTCATTTTATTCAATTTAGTAAATGAGATGGCTCTTACAGTGTGACAGGAAAAAAATTATCTTGGTCCTTCATCACTAACAGTAAATTCTGGTTCCTCTTCTGGACCTATTTGTCCATATTTATGGTTCAGGAAAAGAAGAGGCCTAAGAATGGCAAGTACTCTATTAAATACACTACCTGTCAACTATGCTTAAGCCGACAGGTCACCATGTCCACGTGCACCTGCAGATTATCATCTCTTTACATATTTCTCCGAGAAATCCTACCCGTACCCAACAGGGCATGACTTCAATAGCCACTACTGATGTTTTGTGGGGCCAACCAGGGGGCCGTAATCACACAGCCCACTCAGTTTGTGCTCTCTCACTCTCTCTCTCTCTCACACACACACACACCACCCAATACACACACCGGTTTCACCTTTTTCAGCTTTCCATTATCCAGAAGGATTTAGCTCTCATTTTTTTTGTTTGTTTGTTTCCTAATAAGCATGCCCTTTGGAAGATGCCCATAGTCCCACCCCAAGGGATTTATTTACCAATGAACTTCCCTAGCAAACAAGCGTGTCTCCCTTACCTCTTTGAACCAGCTACCGAAGATATCCTTAAACATTACTATGCCAGGAGCATGTGAGCATTGTAGGAGAAAGAGGGAGAGGGAGGGAAAGAGAGAAGAACAGAACAGAGAACTAAAAGATTAAATGCACACGTCTGATAATTCCAGGTTCCAGGGGAAATCATCATTCCTTAACCTTCTGTTGCATCTCTTCTGGACATTTTTTTCTTCAGTATCATGAAATTCAGAAAATCGTATTTTCTCCAGTTTGTCCCAAACCGGCCCCTTTTGAGGGGAGGTCGTTGGGGCCCTTTCTCAATGACCGCCTTTCCCCTTGGCTTTCAGAGGCGGCGTACACTCTCCTGTTATACGATGAGCTGCTGGAATGGTCTGACCGGCCCCTGCGGGAGTTCCTGACCTACCCCATGCAGACGGAATGGCAGCGCAAGGAGCACCTGCACCTCACCATCATCCAGAACTTTGACAGAGGCAAGGTGTGCGCCCCAGCCCCTGCCACCCGTGGCGGCTCCCACAGTGACTGTGTCGGTGTCATACTTCTTTTATTTCTCGTTCACCGATGGCCCCCTCTTCAAGCAGGCCTCCTCAAATTGCAATGTGCATTATGGAACCCCAGGAGTCTTTTGAAATTCAGACTCCCAGGCCCTACTCCTAGACATTCTGAGAAGTAGGTCTGGCTTGCAGCAGGGGATTCTGTGATTTTAACAAGGGCTCCAGGAAATTCCAATGTGTCTGAACATTGGACTCCACTTTGAGAAACACTGATCTAGAGGTGTCGACACCCTGGCATTTTATTATCTGAAAAACCATTGTCACACGTCACTCACCTCCCCAAATTGGCGTGTAGTATTCTGCCCTAGTCTACTTGTTTTTTTTAAGGTAAAATAAATGAAACTCAATTTGTTTAAAGACTTTTATGGCATCCCATCTTAGAGCTGCCTTGGTGTGTTGAAAAACCTCACTGAAGCTGATAAAGCAATTCAGTACATCCCACCCCACACTCATACCCTTCTCCATCTTCAAGGGTTTGCAGTACTCTTAGAAAGAAAATTGTGAATCTGACCCCAGTTGATTTGAACACTTGGATGCTTTAGTGATACGCATCTTAGATTTAAAGATATCTTCCAAAGTGCCAAGGTTAAACAGGAAATTAAAATACAACCAGTGGCTGTCATTCTTTTACCAAACATAATTGGTACACCTAAAAATTTGATGCAAAGGAATTGCTTTTTTCCCATCCTCCTCTATTATTTATATAACTATACTGATACCGTTTGTTACATTAACAGCAAGGAAATGCCTCTGTGCCCTCCTGCAGTCAAGTTTCCACCTGCAGGATAAGCTGTTACTGAACCTCTGGTTGCATCTATGGGCCCAATCCCAGGAGTCTGTGCTGGATCAGGGGTTGGAGACTATGGGCCATGGGTCACATGACACCCCCCCCCCGCCTGTTTCCATTCAGCCCACAATCTAAGAACACTTCTACATTTTTAAATGGTTGAAGGAAATCAAAAGAAGAAGAGTATTTGACATGTGAAAATTAACTTGAAATTCACATTTTATTGTCTATAGATTAAAGTTTTGTTGGAACACAGCCAAGCTCATGTGTGTCCACGGCTGTTTCCATGATTTAACGGCAGTTGAGTAGTTGTGACAAAGGCCATATGGCCCACAAAGCCTAAGTATTTACTGTCTGGTGAAATAATTTGCCAACACCTGAGTTAGATCAAGAGATTTTTGCTTTTCTGCTGAGAGTAACCATCTGGGTCAGACCCTCACAATTTACAAGTGCACTTGGGCCAAATAAGGAACCCAGTGTCCAGTTGTGGATCATGGGGCCTTCGGGGTCAGTGGCAGTTCCCCCCCACCCCAGCTCTGGAGGCCTATTTATTCATCTCTGGCCATTGTGAAACTGCTCCTATTTCAAGAAGATAATTCTGAAATGACACAAGAAGATGTTGTTTTTGCACCATATGTTAATGGCTTGTGGTGGGTCATCATTTCCAACTCTCTGAAGATTTTTAATAATTTACATTTTAATCACATGCTGCTTTCATGCTTCATGTTGCAACGGTACTGTTAAGGGTGGGTTATAAGGGTTAAGAAGTAAGGCTTGATCATATGAAAGCAGTCACCTCCTGACCTCTGGGTGGAAGTTAGCAAACATGACGAGATCATTGACGTTTCTGTCCTTCGCTTGTCTGCAGTGTTGGGAGAATGGCATCATCTTGTGCCAGAAGATTGCAGAGCAATACGAGAGTTACTATGATTACAGAAACCTGAGCAAGATGAGGGTAAGGTGCCGGGGTGCATTCTAATCGGGTTATGGAGTCCTTTTTTGATTAGCCTTCCAGTCTGGCGCTGTGAAATTATCTTTGTTAATTTCTTGCTATGTCTTCTAGAAAGCTTTTTAAGGATGCCTTTCCTCTGAAGCGTACACCTCTGTTTATACAGAGAAGTAGCGTGTGGACCTGTGTGATGCTTCTGATTAGTACACAAAAAGCGAGCCTTTGATCTAGTCTAAACACGACATCTGAAATAAAAAAATTTAACCCAAGGTTAATACTTTTACTATGTTGAGGAAAATCTCCACACTGAAGAGTTTGCCACTTGTACACAAATCTCTGTAACAGTATGCCATCCTTAGTCCCCACATCTGCACAATGAAAGAGTGGGAATGGCTAGCTGACCCACTTTTAAATATTTGGGGGCTAACTTCTAGAGCTGTCAAATCTTTGTAGGTTCGAAATGTTTTTCTTTGCCAAACTTCAACCAAGGCCTTTGTACCCCAGAGCCCATGGAGTTTCATGTTCTGTGTCCCTGAACCAAATGTTTTATGCCTTCTTTTCTTTCAGGGTCAAGCAAGTCCCTCTGGTCCATCCAAGTCCTCATTCTTTAAAACATGAACATTTTGTGTCATCTTGTAGTGCTTGAGCTCTTCAGGGTTTCTAAAACAGGGGCATCAGCTTTTATACATTAAAAAAAAATTATGATGTTGCCTTTTAATTCTGAGGTAACAAATTAAGAGACGACATCATAAACCTTTAACAGCTCAAAATCCCTTCCACCACAAGTAACTTACTCAGCCGACAGGCACTGGCCCTGTGCTCTTGGCGTAGTATTTCATGTCAGCAGATCATCGATATTTCTCCTGACGTGAAAACCAAGGAGGAAAAACCTTGTTTTAACTTCAGTCCATCGTGCTGGCTCTGGCAGGCCCTGTGGTCTTATGTGAACACGTTGCTGTGCTTCTCTTGGCTTCCCGTCCCTCCCACAGAAACGAGGTTACAGTGTTTACCCATGAGAGCCCTTGGGTGCCGTAGGCACTGAGATTTTTATAAACCCAGAGCATTACACTTCGTGCCCACTGCTCTTTTAGGTGCTGTTACTGGGGGAGGGGGAAAGTATTCAAGTGCAATATTAGTCTTTGGAAACCCTGGGGGAGATAATACGGTGAATGGGAAACCTTAAGCTTTATGTACTTGATGGTTCCAACGTTGTCAAAGACACACTGAAGCACGTTCAGCCCAGACAGCACTTTGCGCTGTGGGCCCCCTTTGGTTTGGTTTGGTTTGGGTTTACCCCTGTCCAGCCTATACAAGGTTACACCTTTCCAAATGTCCCAAATTACCCTGACCCAGGAGAACTGAATCCGCAAGTGTGTACATCTGGCACAAGAATTCTCCAGAAAGGTTTTGCCCCTGAGAGTTCATGTTAATTTTTATTGGATTACGAAGAAAATACTTCCTCGATAGACTGTGTGCATAGAAATCATTGTTTTCAGTGAGAACATATAATAATATACTCAAGCCCTTAAAGCAGAGGTCAGGAAACCACAGCCTCTGGGCCTCGCACAATTGAGTAGTTGTAACGAGGACCACGTGGCCTGCAGGGCCTAACATGTTTATTCTGTGACCATTTGCAGAGTAAGTTTGCTGATCCCTGTCTGAAAGCACAGAAAGGGAGTCAGACCTTTTCTGCAAATGGAACTAAGATGTTCTCCTGTGTGTGGAAGAAATATCCTCTTCCATAAAGGGATGGAGCTAAAAGGTGAGAGAAAATGACTAAAACCTCTCCTCTGCTCTCCTAGATGATGGAAGCCTCTTTGTACGACAAAATTATGGACCAGCAACGTCTTGAACCAGAGTTCTTCAGAGTTGGATTTTATGGGAAAAAATTTCCATTTTTCTTACGAGTAAGTGATACACTATTTAATTTGCTTTCACATTGCCAATATAGATATCCCAATCAAGAAAACTAAGATTTTAATGGCATTTTATCCTTTTAAGACGGGCAATAACATCATGAGATTTTCTTTTGACTTTTTAGTTGGCAAACACCATACTAATTGAGAATGTCTTGGTTTGAATAATTTCCCAAGATTTTAAACAATCGTTTAAGTTTTCTCCCTAAGTTTCTAAGCTTCCCATACTTTCTGAGAAATCTTTGGTAATCATAGTTGTTTCCTTTGTATCGTTGATATTCCCTCTTCTGTTCACTCTTCAATTTCCATAGAGTTAGCGTTAGAGAAAAATGGCAGATGTCACGGGGCCTGAGAGTTGCAGACTACAGAAAACATGACAGTGTCACATCCTGTGGAAACTCTATCTCCAGAACCACATGAAGAGCATTGTTGGGCCTAGCTGGTTTTGTGAAAAGATAAATGTCACCCAGCAGAGAGATCCAATTTCTCGCTAGTATAAACTATTTCTACAAAGGAAAAATTTCCAGACATTTCAGGCTACTGACTAGATAATGAAATATTTGACTCCATTCTTATCATTGTTCACATTGTGCCAAGTAGTATCTTATATATCAAACACTTATGTAAGACCTCAACATGTAACATCCTACTTCGACTGACTGGCACGAAGCATTGGATGGGAGAGGACGTGCACCTCTCCAAGCAGCTACAGAGAACTGTCTGGGATAATTTGTAACACTGAGTGATTCACTACAAACTTTAAATGCAATATACACATATTTTGGTATTTATGTTGCCCTAAGTATCTCACTTTAACTGTCAGCACATATGAATATATATAGGTTGGGGGTACTCGAAGGAGAAGAGAGAGGAGAAAGATTTGACTTCATTGTTTCTTTAATAATCATTAACTTTTCAGAATAAAGGTTTTATACTTTATATATATATACTTTACATATATGTATTAGATGTATAAACATCTAAACACCATAGGCAGAGATTCATTTATTATTACATAGAACATTCAAACAACAAATCAGTCATCATTAATTGAAATGACTGTATATTGAGCATCATGCAGACTTAAGTAAAATCTCCTTGTTGGATTAAAAGAGAGTCCACATGACGTGTGTGGTCACAATGTTGACTCCACAGTTGGACCTGCGTAAAGACAGACGAAAGCTTAATTCCAAATCACAAATAATGGCAAATTCAGAACACTTGCTGAATTTGAAAGACTGCATTTGGAAATGGACATGCTGGTCCTGGGCTGTCCTCAGCCACCCCCTGCAGAGTGCACATGGCCCGGGCCCAGGTTCTGGGGGAAGGGTGGGCATTCTAGAGCTGTGAGCAGCCTCGAGGGCTGGAGACCCCACGGGAGCGTCCAGACATGACTCTGCTGCAGCAGGCCCCTTCCTCTCTCAGCTCAAGGTCATACAAAGGTTACGTTTTCTCCCATATCATTCGCAGGGCTACCTGACCCGTTATGCACAGCAGGTGCAGTGTGTAGAGACTGTATTTTTAGATGGCCCACAAAACTGTTTTAATTTCTCTTAAAAGTCAGAATTAAAAGGTGAACTTTTAGAGTTAGAAGAAAATGTCATAATACATTATAACGCATGTTATACATTAGATTATTATTGATATATTTATTTTTATACCAAATCGGTCATACAATATGATTTTAAATATCTTTATGGAGAAAGTAGCCCATAAAAGTCATATGGTAGCCTTGATTGATCAAAATCTGAATTCAGCCGGCAAGTATATCATGCAGTACCCTGGACACCTGTCTAGCACGTGCAGTTAGAGTTAACTAGACTGTAAAGTGGTTTTTAAAATCGGAAGTAGTTTAGGAGCCATAATTATAAAGGGAATTTAACAGACTAGAAAGCTGCATCAGCTGATAAAATTAATTTTGTTGGAGAGTCAATTAGAATAAATCAATGTCTGTATCATTGTCCTTTTAGAAACAGCTTTTCTAGGTATAAATGGCATTTCCTTCAAAATGAAAGAGAAGGGTCGCCCTCTATTGGTTTCTAAAGAGCACTGCACCCTTCCAAGTCATGGCGCTAGACCTTTTCTTAGGAAATCAAATTTTAGTCTGTTCTTTGATTTAAAAACAAACCAATATCAACCTTAAAAATTTCCTTTCATCGTTTTATCGATTTCCAGCTAATGTTTAAAGCTCAAAGAAATGAATACGTTTATGTAATTGTATGATCTAAATGGTTTTACCCTCATGAAAAATAGGTTCTTTATAACAATGTTTTATGTGCATAGAATATCTCTGAATAATGATCTGTCTGAGGAGAATGACTGAGGTCAAGGGTGGGAGAGATTTACTTTTTATTGTATGTCCTGTACTCCTTGGACTTTTTTTATACCACAGGTATGTATTTCCTTTAAAAAAAAAAAGATAATAAAAAAAATTAAATCTTAACAAATATGACCCAGCAATTCCACTCCTAAGTATATGTAATCAAGAGAATTAGAAGTATAGGTCCACACAAAAACATGTCCAAGCGATCATAGCAGCATTATTCACAGTTGCCAAAAAGGGGAAGCAGCCCACATGTCCATCCACTGATGACTGGGGAAACAAAATATGGTATATCTGTACAACGGAATATTCAGCAATAAGAAGGGAATGAAGTACTGATAAATGCTATCAAATGAATGAACCTTGAGAATATTACGTTAAGTAAAAGAAGCCAGTCTCAAAAGACCACATGTTCTATGATTCCATTTCTATGAAATGTCCAGAATGGGCAAATCCACAGAAACAGGAAGTATGGTAGTGGTTGCCAGGGGCTGAGGGGAGAGAGAACTAGAGAGTGATTGCCAACAGGCCTGAGTTTCTTTTTGAAGTAATGAAAATATTCTGAAATTAGGAAGTGTTGATAATTGCACAACTCTGTGAATATACTAAAAACAACTGAATTGCATACTTCAAAAGGGTGAATTATATGGTATGTGAACTGTATCTCAATAAAGCTGTGTATATTTTTAAAAAAGCATTGATAGTAAAAAAAAAAAAAAAAAGCAAGATATTAGAAAATTCTTAATGCCACTGAATGACTATACACTTAGAGTAACTCCCCTGATCTGACAAACTGTTGTGGCCTATAAGCATTGCTTTAAAGCTGTTTCAGTTTTTTGAGTATTCAGATATTTATTTTGGGACTTCTGTCATATGCAGGGAGGTATATATTGTCTTATCAATCAAATTTATTATCTTTGGAGTAAAATTAAACAAGTAATACAGCATCAGAAGGTATGACTTCTATCAAGAAAGTGTTAAATACAGGATTGTTTCAGGGTCCTGATTTCTCGGGAGTCTGTCATAGCTTGTTTTTTTTCAGAGGATCATGACTGGTTTAGAGGTTGTGGGGAACCAGGGCAGGTTCTCAGAGCCCAGTCCTGCTGCCGTTTCCCCTGCTTGCCTGCAGCTGCTGCTTCTTGGCTGCAACCCTGCCCTTGGGAGGTTTCTGACTTCCTCACTTTGGCCCAGAGTTCTTCCTCGGGGTGTTTTACTCAATCACAGAAACCTCACAGAGCTGAGACCCTTTGGCCTGAACTCCCAGACCCTGAACCACTCTCTTTTAAAGATCTTCGGACCACGTTATCCCACAGCCTTTCTCAGCCTTGGTCGCTCCTAGGAGTTTTTCCAGGACATACCAGGCCATGCTCAGAACTGAGCTGTGGACTCAGACCTGAGCTTGAATCCAGTCACAAGGACAAAGTACGTAATGATCTTGATCCTCAGGTCCCAGTTATAAAATGAGGGAGCAAGAGACAACCTCTCAAATGTATTTGGGTTAAATGAGGTCTGTGCAGAGTGCCAGTCAATGACCGTGCTCAGCAGTTGTGATTTCATTATCATTCAACTGTCAGAAGAAGTTTCTTCATATCTAACCCGATCATTAAGGTACTTTTTAGACACATGCCCATCTTTCCAGCTCTGTAGCCTCCACCAAGGATGACCTTCATCATTTTTACCTGAATGAGAGAGAGGCCTGACCCACAGAATGTTTTGACATTTTATAAAAGCAAAACAAAAAGCAGACAAAAATTTGTCCAACATTTAGCAAGGCCTTAAACGTCCTAAATTTTAGCTTTGGCCGGTGAGCAGAATTCCTGGCTACAGGAGGCTGAGCTGAGTTGCTGACGGCGGGGAAGCGCCCTGTGCCAGCCCCACTGAGAGCTGGGTGCAGGTGGGCTCACTCTTCCTTTCCAGGGAAGGACCTAGGAGTGAGGTGCCAAGGCTGATCTCTGTGGCCTGTATAGGGAGAATGCAATAAGATGTATTTTTAGAGACTGCTTTTACTTTCTTTTCTTCCAGATTGAGAATTTATCCATTCAACTTTGATACCCAGTTTATAAAAATCACTGGTAACACATGTGTTCACAAGCCTTTACAGGGAACCTAATGGCTTTGTTTTGTCCTTCAGTGCTCTGAGAACCAGAGCCTCCTTTGCACCTCATGCGGGCGAACCCGGAAGAGTGAGGCGGGCTACTGGGACTCATTAAAACAGTAGAGATTTTAGAAATTCTTTTTATTTTATTTTATTTTATTTTATTTTATTTTTTATTGAAGTGTAGTTGATTTACAATGTTAGTTTCAGGTGTGCAGCAAAGTGATTCAGTTCTACATATACATACAAATTTTTTTGTCAGATTCTTTTCCATTATAGATACACATTACTATATATAAAATGAACAATAAGGATCTACCCTATAGCATAGTTCATATTCAATTTCTTGTAATAACTCTTTTTTTTCATTGAAGTATAGTTGATTTACAGTGTTGTATAAATTTCTGGTGTACAGCATAGTAATTTAGTTATGCATATATTCTTTTTCATTGTTAGTTATTACATGATGTTGAATATAGTTCCCTGTGCTATACAGTAAGACCTTGTTGTTTATCTGTTTTATATATATATAGTTTGTATCTGATAATCCTAAACTCCTAATTTATACCCCCCACCCTCTCCCCTTTGGTAACCATCTTTGTTTTCTGTCTGAGTCTATTTCTCTTTTGTAAATAAGTTTGTCTCTTTTTTTAGATTCCATACATAAATGATATTATATGATATTTAAGAGTGAAGCTCATGATCTTTACCCTACATTTTTAATATGTGGGCAGATTTTTTAGACAGTTCTAGTGTCTTTCTTTGGCTGTAGTCTGTTGGTGTTGGGCATAGTGCTTAGTTGCTACCAGAGTCAATTTTCAGCTTCTCTCTGTAATTAATGCACTCAATTATATGGTCCTAATATTTTTTTCCAATTTCACCTCCAGAATAAGGAGTTTGTGTGTCGAGGGCACGACTACGAGAGGCTGGAGGCCTTCCAGCAGAGAATGCTAAACGAGTTCCCCCACGCCATCGCCATGCAGCACGCCAACCAGCCCGACGAGACCATCTTCCAGGCGGAAGCGCAGTGTATCCACACCTAGAAGGGCTGGAGTCCAGTTCCATCCAACTGGCCTTTAGCTCAGGGCATTTTCATGCAGGTGGTTCAGCCACTGGCCTCCTTTCAAGAGCCCTGTTCTCACTCTCCCTCATTCTCATCGTGTTAATTTTACCTTAGCTCCTTCCAAACAGAATTATGCTAGTTATTAACATGATGTCAGTTGAAAAGAAACCCCTTAAGGATTCTGTTAAAGAATTTTTTTCCCTTTTATTTAAAACTTTTATGTCTCTCTGCTTTTAAAGCTCCTTTTTAGTGATTTCCCATAGAATAATTTTCTTCCTTTGACATACGCTGTAGAAACTACTTCAGTTCAAGGAAATGACAGCATTATGTTTACTGGCACATTATCATTTACCTCCTTTCTTCTTTAATATTTTTAGTCAGGATAGAAGAGAGAGAGAGGTGCCTCAGTGTCTTTCAGGGATTCTTAGCCGTGGCATCTTGGACAGCCGTTAATAATTGCTGTGTAATTGGCTCTCCCAATGTCTAAACATGAACAACTTGACTGAAATTACACAGGCATTCGAGACAAAGGGAACTCACCCCAGCCCTGCTTTCTCAATCCCTCTGTCTCTTCCTGAATCTGATGGTCTTAAAGAAGACTAGAAATGCCCAGTGAAAATTATGGATGCCATTTCACAGTAGAAACTTAAAACGTAAAAAAACTTGCAAACAGAAGCAAGAAATTACATAAGGCAAAAGACTTTGCTATCCTTCTTCAAATGAGAAAAGAAAAAGGTAACTATACAAGTAAAACTGATACCCCTTTAATGTAATTTTTTAAAACAGCAACTATAACTAAACACTCTGCTTATCAGTACAAGACTGAGGAGAGTGGATACCACACATGTCGAAAGGCTGGAGACAAGGGGCTTATCAGTTACTGACAGTGCTGGTTACTGTCTTTGGTTGCATGAGTATCTTCATATTATTTTACAAACAAACAAATACATTTAAAAACGCCCATGCAGGGACTAAAGATAACAGTGTCTCAAGAAAAAGCATTAAAATTAATACAGTTCTGGAATACCCAAGGTTCAAGCCATTCCCACCCATCCCCACCAAAAAAAAAAAATTCAATGATAAATAAATTCACACTTCATAGAAGTTTCAAACTGATACTTTGTCAGAATCACCTACATAAAACTACTTCAAGACCATAGTTTGAGAAGTGGTTTGCTATGAACCAAGTTCTTGGTACCTTGTTAGCAGTTTTTAAAATGACTTTGCCCCAGATAGAAACACCAGATGGTTACCCACCCTCTTCTCTGCCACAGCTCAGCCTAAGCCAGACTTCCATGGAGTTTGCCCAGTCAGGTTCCCTCCTTGACTCTTTAATCCTAGATTTGCAGATATATGCCGTGACTCCCATTCCGGAGAGCCAGGAGGTCCTGCAGAGAGAGGGTGTTCCGGACAACATCAAAAGTTTCTACAAAGTGAACCACATCTGGAAATTCCGCTACGACAGACCATTTCACAAAGGCACAAAAGACAAAGAGAATGAATTCAAGGTAATGGGCAGTTCTTAGGATACACAGTTTCCTTAGACTGTAAGCTCCATGGGGCCAGACACTTGATAAATGTTTACTCAGAATAGAGTCAAGTGACAGAACCAGAAGGGACCAGAAATCATTTAGTCTAGTTGTTTTCAAACTGTTCTGTGTATGCAGGTGTCATGAGGTGCTTTGTAACCAAGCAGAGTTCTCAGCCCAGGAATGCTGACTCAGTGGGTCTTAGAAGAAGCCCTGCATTTTATGACACAGCTAATGCCAGTGGTCTGGTCGTCAGTCCAGTTTTTGAGATCTCATGGTGCAGCTCAGTCCTCTCTTTCATTCATGTTGAACCAGCTGTGGGAACCTGAGGATATTTATTCTCAGAGACTGGAGACTGCCGTGATTAAAGGGCATTAATGAACAGGGGATTCTGGGACAGAACAGCTGGGTAGACACTGGCACGGTGGGAAAGTTCTGTTCTGTCTTTTGCCACATTTTCTGGTTAGAATGTTGTGTAATTAGAACTTCTGAGAGGACCCAGAGTAAAAGCGAACATAGACTCTGTGTGTGTGTTGAGTTCACCATCCTCAGTAATTAGAGTGTGCCTTGCTAATTCTCTCTCACCCAGAAAGGAAAAGGTTTCTCACAGGGGCCAGATGTTTCCACAGGCAAATTATAATCTGTTCTTTTCTTGATAACAGTGACAAGTGAGACCAGTAGAGCCCCAGTTAGTCAGTATTCTCCCCCTAAATAATGTAAAACAAACGCATGGTTGTGGGTGAACTGGCTTAGGTTAGCTTCTTTCATCACGGATAGTCTCTCTGGAAGCTGGGAAACGTCGTCCTAACACTGTCAGTAGTTGATTGTGTGATGTGAACTCACCTTGCCACCCCTCCATAAGCATCAGTTCCCAGCGCTCCCAGCAGTGAGTCCAGGAATTACTCATAGCCAAGTGATCAGAAGGGGAGGCAGCGATAGTTTCGCAGTGTTGTGGTGGGACTGAGCAAAGCACAGTCCTCTGGGAAGGAGTTGTGATGTGACGGGTTAAGTATGGAGGCCAGGAGACCGTTGGAAGACAGCACTGAGATGTTACTGACAAGATCCACGATCGTTTTCTAACCCGTTGTGACACTTATGTTTTTCTTTTTTGCCTTCCAAAGCCAATTAAAGATCATTAGTTTATGATAGAGTTTTCATTGCAATTGTTTCTGGTGAATAAAAAGTCAAAGATCCACCAGAGTCAGGCAGGTGACTTGCCCAGAGTCACATTCTGATGACCCCAGACGCTGTGCCAGAACCTGCTCCCTCTGACACCTCCATTGCTTTCGCTGCTGCACCATGTGTCCTCTTGGCCATCACTTTAAATATTTATCAATGGTGTGGCAATTCCCGTAAATATAAATCTGGCTCTTTATTCCTCTGCTCAGAGCCCTCAGCACCTGGCTTCAAACTGCCCTTCCAGAAGCCTCGTCTCCACCACAGCCCACTCACCCACCCCCATCCGCTCCAGCATTACCAGACTTTTCCCTTCATCTCTTGCCCTTTCATCAGCCTCTCGCGGCTCCGCGCCGGCTGCTGCCTGCGCTGCTTCCCCCGCTCAACGCCTGGCAAACTCCTACTCACTCTTCAAAATTCCGCTCACATGTCACCTCCTCTGAGAAGCGCCGTCCTCCTCCCACAGGGATAGCGTGCCTGCCTGCTTTCTCCTCTGTTTTCCCTCAGCACCTGGAGCATTCCTGCCTCTGCTCACCTCCCTGACACCAGCAGAACACGTGGGGCTTCTACCCCAGGGCCTCTGTTCTGTTCACCTCAGTATAGCTTGGCTGGTGCAAAGAAATCCATTTGTTGTTGTTGAATTGGTGGCACTCTTAGGAATTCTGTAAAGTGTATTATCCACGTGGGGCTACACTGGGTATAAATAAGAGACATGAGGCAGAGGTGCAGAAGCCCAGTTGACAAAAGAGAAACTTGTCATCCACCACAGCTCTTCTGAAACGGGGTGCTCATGTCATGGGGTTGCTCATCCTGGCCAGAGGGAGCCCCAGCTCCTAAGTACAGCTCCTCCTGGGTTACAGCAGTGCAGATCCACACAAGAGAGTGTGGCACAGTGGCTGAGGCAATGGAGAAGTCGGAAGTTCTGGGGCAGGGGTTCTAGGGCCAGCTCTGCAGAGGATGAGAACGTGGCTTTGAGCAGGTCACAGTGCCTCTTGGAGGCTAAGTGTTGTCATCTTTAGAATAGGAAGGTCAGGCTGTGTGATTCCAAAAACTCTTTCCTCCTTGAGGATTCTGTTACTCTAATCCCTTGTGGACTGGCTGACACTAGTACCCCTTCCAGACAAAAATAGCTAGACCCCTTGAGGAGTGGAGAAGGTTTAAATTAGAAATTCAGAGAAACAGTAAAGAAAATAAGGCAATGGCCTGTTTCTGTATTTTTAAGCTTGCTACCTGGACTAGACCATTTATTCTACACAGAAAAAAGTTCCAGGTGATATACAGTAGAATTAACATAAGCTTCAGCATGTCTTACGGTGATAGCTTCCTGAGTGCAAAGGAATTGCCGAGGTGCTGGAAGGGATACTCAAGACAAGCTGACAGAAAACGAAAGCTTGATCACATGGAATGGCAAACGTTAGTCATAGCTCAGTAACTAGGAGGAAGGGTAACTTGGGGACTTAATTTGTTTTGTAATTCGCAGAGTCTCTGGGTGGAGAGAACATCGTTATACCTGGTGCAGAGTTTACCTGGAATTTCCCGCTGGTTTGAGGTGGAGAAGCGTGAAGTGGTAAGGATGCGAGCTTATTCTGAAGTCCTTTCTTGTCACAGCTGCTCACCTGTGGTCAGGCCATGTATTCGTTGCTTCTGCTTTGGACTCGAAGTCCCTGGAAGCACTCATAAGTAAGTTAGTGCATGTTTGTGATACTGGCTGTTAGGACCAAAGCTGGAAGGGGAACGTTATTGTGGACCCAGCTCAGCCGGCCAGAAGGAGTCCTCAAAAATAGCTCTGATGGCGCCTGTACATGACTCTGGCCCTTGAGTTAGAAGAACTGGAATTCCAGCTCTCCTAACTACTCTCCCTCTGTGACCTTCACTGCTTAGCCCGTGCCAGGCCCGTGGGAGACTTACCCACGTTATCTTATTTCATCAACATATCAGAGCTACAAGGTATGTGTTTTTATCCCCATTTTCACAAGTTTTGACAAGAGGTTAAAAGCCTTTGCCAGAGGTCCCATAGCAAGATACTGAAAAAAAGGAGAGACTGTAACCCAGAGTTTTCTGACTCTGTTGCCAGTTATGTGCATCCCTCCCAACCTTACAGGAGCACTTCCTTCCCAAATTATCTTCCACCAGTGGCTTGTCCTCCCTGAAATCTCTCCAAGCACTGACACCACCCTGAGCTTACCCTGTTCTATCACACTACGGATGTAATGGCATTTTCATTTGACAGGGCCAAAAAAATGCAAACAGCTCCCTTAACAAATGGAACTCAGTTCAGCAGACCCCATCAGTGTGGTTGCATTCTTGTCAGGTCTGAATCAAAGGTCCACAAAGCCCATGGCTTCCGTGGAAGAGGAGAGGCCGCTGAAAGCTGTGTTCAGAAAGTCTTATTGTTTTGCTTCCTGCTGAATGGCATGGGCCCAGCCCACAGAAATGTTCTTAGTCATCCATGCTGCACTGATGATTCAGAGAGCCTTCTCAGCTGCTTACTACCCAGAGTGGTAAATTCTGTGAAGTCTCACCAACGTTCCTAACTTTGGAAATCATACACACAGACACACACACACACACACACACACACACACACACACACACACACACACACCCGATAATAAAAAGTAGCATGCTGCTAATGATTAAAGGGGCATTACTAAACACAACCTTTCAAACGTAGGCTGCCTCCCTTATTAGAATATGCAGTCTTATATTCTATCAAACAGAACAAGTCAAACTGGGCTGTTTTGTTCCCTAAACACAGCCCACTTCTGACAGCCTCCTGTCTTTCTCTTGTTCCCACTGCGTGGCATGTTCCCCACCTTCTATTAAAGTTGTTGGTTTACTGCTTTAATTCCTACTGCAGAAGGTCCTGAAGATCAGGGCACATAGTAGGTACTTAATACATACATGCCACACTGAATTGAAATTCCTTGTGCACCAGGCCAAAACCTAGAAGATTCTGAATACCAAAAGTTTTTCATATGTTTGGTACCAAAAGAGTTTTTCATATGTTTGGCTCCAAAATTCAGTTGGCAATAAACCTAACCTGATCTTACCTAGGACCTATTTATGATCTGTATCTCACTTATATGACTATTTATATGCTGTACTACAGAAATATTAATGCATTTGATTAAAGGGAACTTCCCCGGACCCTGCTTGAGGATTACCTAATATATGTGCCCTATATTACCTTTCTAAAATCTGAAAAATTCTGAATTCTGAGACATCTGGCACCAAAGATTTCAGATGAGCTTGTGGGCTTGGTCCTCTGAGTTGTCACCCAGAATGTATTATCCTGTTCTTTCAAAGATGATAATGCCTTTGAACTACTGCTTCCTCAGGAGTTGTTTTTACTGTTTTCAAAACAATATTTTTTTTGATTAAAAATAAGCTTATTTAAAAACTTTTAAACAAGATGAAAAAGCTGTTAAAAGAATGTATAAATAATACTTTTTAAAACTCCAGCTAAAGATAATGCCAGTATTACCACACCCCACATCATAACTATCAGAAAAGTGTGCAGCTCTGCTTTCAGAATTGCCCAGAATCCAGCCACTCGTCACCTCCATGCTGATAGCGCCATCTAGTGCCTGATTTCTGCAGTAGTCACCTAAGGGGTCACCTGCTTCTGCCTTTCTGCCCTCCCCCTGCTGCCTTCTGTACACAGCCGCCAGTGTCCTTTTCAAACTAAAGTTATATCGTATAAAAATAGAGAAAAGATATAATGAACCTGGTTTACCCATCATTTTACTTCAGCAACTATCCAAAAGGCCAATTTTGTTTCCTCTACACCTCTCTGCATTCCCTTTCCCACTGGTTTATTTTGAAGTAAATCTCAGACATCATATTTCATCTGTGTAAGATTTTAGTCTGTATGTTAACAGAAAACATAACCTCGATACCATTATTGCATCTAAAAATTTTAACAGTGATTTCTTGATCACAAAATATCCAGTCCACTCACACTTCTCTGAGTCTTTATTTTATAGGTTTTCATTTGGTTTTGCATTTCTTGTTTGAATCTGGACCCAAGCAAGGGCCATACAATGCAATTGGTTGAAATACCTCCTAGACCCCATTTGATCTGTAAGGTCCCCCCGAATTACTTTTTTTTTTCTTGCAGTTTTTTTTTTGTTAAAGAAACTAGGTTGTCTACCCTGAAGTGTTCCCTTAAGTCTGAATTTTGCAGACTGCGAATCAGTGGGATCATTTAGCGTGTTTCTTTGTTCCTTTTTTTTTTTATATTGGTGGTTAGATCTAGAAGCTTGATAAGATGTTGTTATTTTATTTTTTATTATTTTTTGCATGAATACTTGATAGGTGGTGTTATATGCTCTGGTTGGCAGCCAGTGATGATCATTGCTCCTATCCAGCCTGTTAGGGGTTACAAATGGTGATATTTTATCATTCTTTCTTTATTGATTGGAATACTTCTCTAAAGAGAAACATCCCCTCATCAACTATCTGATTACCCTGAGGTCTAGGAAAGAAGGATAATGCTCTGTTTCTTTCCTTTATTTTCTAGTTTTCAAAATAATTTGGCTCCCTAACAACATCCTTTGAAAGTGATTGGAGAGGTTTTTGTTGGGTTGGTTTTGTTTTTAGTACCAATAGTAACTCATGGATTTAAATGTATTTGGTTTGTTTCAATCCACTGCAGTTATTATTCTTCCTAATTTTCAGTTGTTCCGTTTTGCCCATTGGGAGTCTCTTCAGATTGGGTCCTCAGTCTTTTTGGCAGTTTCCAAGCTGTCTTTGGCACTGAGCTAACACATAGGACCGGTTGTCAAATCAGGCATAGGAGTCAGCATCGAGCTTTACTAATAATTTTAAGGCAATCAAGAGGCTCCAATGAAGCAGGGAGACAGCTGAGACCTCAAGCCTTGTCTTCCAGGTCCTTCTTCCCCTAATCAATAGTAATAATCTGGTCTAATAGTTGGAGTCTCTAAATAAAGCTCACAGAGTTCCTCATACAGGGGGCACATTTGAAGTATGAAATATACTGTGACACATTCCATTTTGTTCCCCAGGGAGTTGTCAGACTTCTCAGGGACCTTCTCCAGGGAAGCATGCCTTACGGACTCTGGGTTTATTTAGTATAAGCAGTCCTTTAGCCAGAGACCTCCTGCTAAGAGCATTCCATAGATACCATCTCTTCCCCCTAGCAGTTGGTCTGTCTAATTTAATTTGAAGTTTCGATTAACAAGGAGATAAGACGAGGTCACCTGCTTTCTCTTCTGTTCCCCAAGGACATCCCTCCAGTAAAGAGACTGAGTGGACCACAAGCCAGCTGCTTTAAGGCCTTCCTCGCTTTCTGGTATGACTAGGTAGACCAGGGTCACCTGTGCAATCCTGCCCCAGACCAGAAAGCAACCATTTCCCCAATGACTCCAATTCTGTTTAGTCGTAAACAGTATTTAAAGATCACAGTCTGGGACCAAAGGAAAATAATTCCTTGATGAACATCTTTACACATCATTCTTTGCACACTTCTTTGACCATGTCTTTAGAATAAGAAGTGAATTGAGCTCTCAGAGGGTCCACAGTGCAACCTTTGATTCATGGATCAGCAGTGGTGTGTGTCAGTTTCTGCCGTGTCTGGAGGAGGTAACTGTCCTTGGGAATAGCCACTTCCCCAGCATCCCCTCCAACACTGGGTGTTGTATATTATTTTAATCCTTCCAAATACTAGCTCAAAAATGATTATAGTAGGGTTTTTTGGCATTTGTTGAAGATGATATGTTTTTATATATTTATTTACTCGTGTGTGCGTGTGTGAATGTACTGATTCCTATTCTTTGTCTAGTTTTCTTCAGTATTTGAGATATATTGATAATTCATCTGGAAAAAAACCTTGGAAGTATATTCCCAAGCTGTTATTTGTCTTTTGCCTGTGTTTATTGTATTTTATTTGATTTACTTTTTAAAATTTTCTTCATATTAATAGCATTTGAATTTTAAAGGTATGACTTTCTTTTTTTATAATTATAGTCAAAAATACACAAAAGTTACCATCTTTACATTTTAAAATGGTTTAGGACAGTATTATTAACTATATGCACGTTGCTGTGTAATATCCATTAACTAATAATTTCCCTTCCTCCCTCCCCCCAGAGCCTGGCAACCACTGTTCTGCTTTCTGTTTCTAAGATGTTTTGTTCACTTTTTAACTTTCAGTTCATCAGAGCTCTCAGACTTCTTCTTTATGATTTAGCTTTTGTGATCATAAAACAAAAGTTTAATGTCCTAAATAATTGGAAAATAAAAACCTGTTTACCACCATTCAGGTAAAGAAACAGAACATTGCCAGTAGTATCTTGTGGGCCTCCTGTGCATCCTTTCCCAATTACGACTCCCTTATCCTAACTTTTATGGTATCCATTCCTGTGCTTCGTTTATTACCTTCAGATGCCTCCTTAAACAAGTCAGTATAGTTTTGCCTGGGTTTGAACTTTATACAGGCATACCTCAGGGATGTTGTGGGTTCAGTTCCAGACCACCACAATAAAGCAAGTCCCACAGATCTGTTAGTTCCCCAGTGCATATAAAAGTGATGTTGACATGATACTATAGTATATTGTGTGTAGTAGCATTATGTCTAAAAAACAGTGTAGATACCTTAATTACTTTATTGCTTAAAAAATGCCAAAACAATGACGAGTAACATCGAGGATCACCGATCACAGATCATCATAACAAATATAATAATGAAAAAGTTTGAAATATTGCAAAATTTGCCAAAATGTGACACAGAGATATGATGTGAGCAAATGCTGTTTCAAAAACGGCACTAATGGACTTAGTGGAGGGTTGTGACAAACCTTCAATTTGTAAAAAGCACAGTATCTGTGAAGCACAGTAAAGCAAAGCACAACAAAATGAGGCATGCCCATATAACCATGTCATACTGTGTGTATTCTACTATAACTCGCATCTGTTGTATTAGTCCATGTTCTCATACATAACTTGTTTGTTTTCATTGCTGTATAATAGTCCACTGTATCCACATACTACAGTATGCTTATGCATTCTACTGTTGATGGACATGGATTTTGGAGATGATGATGAACATTTCTGTACATGTTTTCTGATGCACATATATGCACATCTCCTTCTCTACTTTTCCTCAAATAGATGTCGAGGAGTAGACTTGCTGGATTATAAAATATAATAAATAATGCCAAACTGTTTTCCAAAGTGATTGAACCAATTTGAACTTCTAGCAGCAGGAACTGAGAGCTTCACTTGCTCACATTCTCACTCTCATTTGCTATCGTCATACTTGTTTTTGCCATTCTGGTGAGTGCTTGATAGTAGGTCATGGTGGTATTGCTTTCCACTTCTTTGATCACAAATGAAGTTCAACCCCTTTTCCTATGTTGACTGGTCATTTGGGTTTCTTCCTTTGTAGAGTGCCTGAGTCTTTTGTTCATTTTTAATTGGGTTGATTGCCTTTTTCTTTATGGTTTGTTAGAGTTCTTTATTCTCTCTATGTCCAGAATAAAGAGAACTCTATTGACTACGCTGGGACATCGGCTGTTTGATGGTTTTACATATTACAAATATCTTCTACTTCTGGCTTATCTTTCCATCCCTTTTATAGTGTTTTTTGATGAATGTACATTCTGAATTTTGACATAGATTATTCTAGTACTTTTCAGTGTTGGTTTAAGATAATCTAAGTCACCTTGAAAAACTCTTAATTTGTTTCCTTAACTGAAAGAACCAATATTTAAATGTGCTTATTGTAAGCTTGAATTCCTGGACAGCTGAGAGCTTGGCAGACCTTCTCTTCAAAGAGAATGTCAATGACACTGACAGTCACAGTGCTGTACATATGAAGAGCGCTTTCCTCATTTTCACGATTAGGTCTCTCATACGACCCAGAATTTTTAAGTCATTATTATTCTCTTTGGCTCTCCTTCATCAAATAGACCCTGTGGCATATATGATTATCTTATTTTCTGTAACTCCCAACTGTGTGCCATCCTGTGCCACCTTATGGTACTGTTCTGTATGCATCTGGGGTCCATATGGGCGTATGACCCATCTTCCCAACTGGGCTGAAATCTCCTTGATATCAGAGGATCTGTAAATGCGTCTTTGCATCTCCTGGGTACTCTGCATTAAGCAAGCATCTAGAAAGGTGCTAATAATATGCAGGGCCCCTGAATACTTAGCCCTTCAAAAGAGAAGAAAAACAAGTTTTAAAAGACCTAAAATGCTTGAATTTTCTCTCAGGGATTAAATTGATTGTTGCAGGGTGAGTATATAATTGATGGTTGCTGATTCCACATTTCAACCAATAAATATAATCACCTTCTCTTTCCAGACCTCTCTAATGAACAGCTAATTTGTCTTCCACATCCTTGTCTATTCTGTTGGATGGCCCCTGGTGGAAACAGTGATGGGAGCCAAGGAGGAGCACAGATAATTCGGAACATGGATAATCTACTTTGTCTTTCCTCTTGAATGTCACACAATCCATTATATATTTATGCTCATTTGTTCTCAGGTAGAAATGAGTCCTCTGGAAAATGCAATTGAAGTATTGGAAAATAAGAATCAGCAGCTGAAGACTCTGATTAGTCAGTGTCAGACAAGACAGATGCAGAATATTAATCCCCTGACCATGTGCCTGAATGGAGTTATAGATGCTGCGGTTAATGGTGGAGTTTCCAGGTATCAAGAGGTGAGGATTAGGTATTATTGTCTGCAAGTTTTCAGATGTGATTTCTTAAGGTTTCAGAAATCCTTTTTCAGAATATGCACACATACTGGCCTGTTAACATAGCACTACAATGAACACAAACAGATTTCTTTGTTAAATAGAGCAAACATACAGTCATTTGTGATGCACACTTACTCCATTTCCCAATGTGATATTTTGAGGATAACAGTGTGTGTGTGTGTCTGTCTGTCTGTCTTCTTGGATGAATAAAAGTAGTGAGGGTTTCAGGATTGTTTAATAAATGTCTACCTAAAACATTTCCCTGAGCAAAGAGGTGCACAGACATTGAAAAATCTGATCTTGTTTGGAAGATTCTTTAAGTGGACTTTCATCTGCTGCCTTAGTTTTAAACAGAAGGGCACCTTAGCTTGGACAGTGAGGCCACCATCTTGATCATTCTGAATCTTAAAACTATTTTAGGATGTAATGGGATAAAGCTTATTGAATTGGATTTGCTATTTGTTTGTTTTACAAAAGATACAAGGATTATATACAATCCCTGTTTCCCCTTTAACAACTGTTTCCTTATATTCCCATCTGACCAGCTGACCCCACTCTGAATCACTCCATCTGCCTTCAAAAGTGGTATATACTGGTGTCATTTCTTTAAGGATGTCTTCAAAAACAACTGTGTCTTTTACTTCCTTTGTATCTCTCCTGAAGTAAACCAACTCTCCCTTCTCTTATTAGGCATTCTTTGTCAAAGAATATATCTTAAGTCACCCTGAAGATGGAGAGAAGATTGCCCGGTTAAGAGAGCTGATGCTTGAGCAGGTAAGAGGGGCAGAAATCCATCACCTTCTCCCTCTTTGGGGTAGATACGTGCTTGCTTACCCAGAGTCCCGTCTACCTGGTTTTCTACATCGCTGATCTATCTGAAGCTAGCAGTCAGGGGTTACAGATTCACTTGTAACGTATCCCAATTTGCTAATTTCTACTGTCTCTTTCCACTTTGATGCAAAAAGAAACAAACAAACAAACCCAAAAAAATGGTAAGTAGACTATGGCAGCCCCTTGTAACAAACAGCTGCATGCAGTCTTTTTGAACGTGCTTTGAATGCTCTCTCCCCAAAGACTTGATGCCAACTTTTCACTCAAGATTTCGGAATCAAGTAAGTTCTGGCCAACTCAAAATGAATGAATGAGCAAATGAATGAGTGAGATTCTTGCCTAAATGTTATAATGAGGAAGTGGGCAATCAAAAAATACCCTTTGTTTTAAAACAGTATTACGTTGTGCAGACTTAAGCCTATAGACTAATATGATATGTACCGAACTAGATCCAACCTCATCCTTTTCTCCACCAAAGAAGCATAGTTTATTTTTGCGTATTTGGTTCCATCAAGTACAAAGAACCAGAGTGAATACTCTGTTGCCTGCTCTGCCCCTACTGATAGCTCCTGGCTGCAAATGATTTGAAAAACCTCTGATGGGAGGCTGGGTTCAACAGGAAATAAAGACATTTCAGACTCCTGAAAAATGGAGTATGTATGATAAAATGTGACCAAAGCATCTCTTTCTACTTGATAATACCAAAGTAATACACACAAAAAGCATACTCTTTTGACTTAGGAAACGATGAGGTTGTATCTGGTTTTAGTCCGGACTTTGTGGTTTGTAGGCTCAGTCTAGAAAGCTTAATACTGAAAGAAGAGAAGTGGCCGTGGGCAAGGACCATGGCTCAAAGAGGGTCAGTTGTCCTGCTTCTGGAAAGGAGAGAGGAATTACCTGAAGTAGACCTGCAAGGAAATACAAAATCAGTCAAATTCTCCGCGTGGCCCTGGGGACGATGTAGATACCGGAAGTGACGTGAGCAGCGTAGGTTACCCGGTACTCAGGATAATGGAATGACTTGAGCCTTTGTTGATTCTTAAAAGTATCTATTTTGTAGCACGGTCTCTGTGAGTGGTTTGCCTCACCCCAGGATTCTCATCTGCTGTGTTCAGGCTGGCTGAATTCTTTCCCTAGAGTTAAAACCAAAAGGACTACGAAGAAACCTCTCAAGGAAAATGAAATCGAGGAACCTTTGTTTCCTCCACATCCTGCCTGATTATGTTCATGGGGCTTTGTGGAAAGAGCTGTCGCCTAGGGGGGCATTAGATCCTATCACAAGCCAGGTGGTGCAGGTGACAGCCCTGTGACCTTGGGCAAGTCCCCTTGTCTTTGTGGGACCGTAGAAAGGGGGTTGGGCTGGAGAGGGCACTGTCTAGTAGACATGGAGATGCACTGCCCCAGTGCTCCTGCAGAAAGGACGTGTGGTCCCACCTGCTGGAAGACCCCTTCAGCTTTTAGTCCTGCAGGGATTGCCTCCTGCAGACAGCCACCTAGCCTGAGACCCCCTCCTGCCTGGATGGCCCACATCCAGCAACTGAGGAGGAGATAAAGAGCCTGGCTGGTTGCACCCAACACAGTGCAACTGACAGACCCTTAAAGGTCCAGAGCTCTGCTGGGGTCGGCAAGGGCTGACAGGCTGTCGTGCAGGTCAGTTTCTTCTTTGGTCAAGTCCCGCTTCTGCCCCTCCCTCCCTCCCTTCCACAGGCAGGGATCCCAAGCATACCCTCCAATAAACAGCCTGATGTCCATGCCGGAGCCTCATTCCGGGAGAACCCAAGCTGCAACATTCCCTGGACAGAACGGAGGCCCCTCCCAGCCAGTGTCTGAAATGGAGAGGGCAGGGGCCCCTTCCTATGCTTGGACTCAGCTCCTGCATCCCTTCCACCCTGACCGCAGAGAGCCCCTTGCCCTCTGTGCCGCAGACACACACTCCTCTCCAGCTCTTCCTTTCAAAGTTGTCCTTGATGTTGATTTGAGGGTATTTTTGTCTTCATGCAGATGTGCTGTGGTGGTTGGGCAACCACAGCAGAAGCTGCCTCAGTTCTGACCCCTTAGGAAGGGGCTGGATGCTCCAACCCTCCGCTGTCAGTCCTGGTTGACCTGAGCTTTCAGACTTGAATCTTCACAGGCTGTAAAGATAAAAGACTGTTGTAGTGATGGGTGGTTTGTTTTTCTCTCAGCCTATGGCGTTTGCTCTTTTGACCACTGTCGTGTGGGGGCATTTTTAAAAAATGTCAAAGGCAGCTGCTACTCAAATCAAAGGGATTAAGCACTATTGACAGTTGAACAAAGAAAACGTGAATGTTTATATTCTTTGTGTAGGTCCTCACTGCAGGAAAACTTTTTTTAAGAGTAAGAGCTGTTCCCTTTTTGTGTTATAATAAGTGAACAAGAATAATATATTTTTATTTAAACAAAAACAAGAAGCCTAGCAAGTGTTAGAGAATCCCTGTTCACATATTCCTTCCTCCCTGACAGATTCTGACAATCTGGGAGAGGGAGGGACGGGCACAGACAAACCTGATGGAAGGGAGAGAAGGATAACATAGCGAAGAGGCTGCCATCCAGAAAAGAGAGCCCTGGGGAGGACCACCTGGCCCTACTAACAGGGAGCCCCCTTCGCTGCACCCCCCTATCCCGAGAAGGGCAGGAAGGGGCCAGAGGGACGTGCAGCTGTGTAAAGGGGCTGTTATAGATCAAAAATACAAGGCAGAGAAACTCGGAGTAGTAGGAAAATCAAGTCTTTGGAATCAGAGACCTAAGTTCAAATCCCATTCGTCCTTTAGTGCACACAGGATTTTGCTGCTCCTCATTATCCTCACCTGGACATTAAGGATTGTTCCTGTTGCATCAAATTGAGAGACTAGCAGTAATGCATGAAAATGCATGGTGTGGGGCTTGAGTCCCCAGCAGGCACTTAGAGGAGGTACTTGTTAATGTGGACTTTTTTCCTTATGTTACTATCCAGGCACAGATTTTGGAATTTGGCTTGGCTGTACACGAGAAGTTTGTACCTCAAGATATGAGACCCCTTCACAAAAAGCTGGTCGACCAGTTCTTTGTGATGAAGTCCAGCTTAGGGATACAGGTGTGTATACAAAGTCCATTAGGGGGCAGTCTGACCTCTGCCATTGGCTTTTTGTTAGAGGGATGATGAAGTATCCAATAGTGACATCTTTTGGTTTTTCTACCAAACTGCACCATTTTACCAGAGAGCCCTCAAATACTAAAATTGCATTAACTTCTATTTGCCATGCTCCACTTTTACGAAATCAAAAAAAGTCCATGAGAGGAAAACTTAATACTGAAACTTAACAGGTCCCTATGTAAAGATTTCACAATGCGTAGAATGCACATCGAGTGTGGCGAAATATCTCACGAGTTGTTTTGCCCACATAATTCCTATTCTAAAATATTCTCTTTTCTCCCTCTTTAGGAGTTCTCTGCTTGTATACAAGCCAGTCCAGTCCATTTTCCTAACGGAAGCCCTCGCGTGTGTAGAAACTCCGCACCTGCTTCCATGAGCCCAGATGGTACCAGGGTAATTCCTAGACGCAGGTAAGTCGTATCCTGAATTATCTCACAATCTGGCATCCCCACAAGATGATCTGCAATGATTCTCTTTTTCTTTATGGCACAATTTGTCAAATACGCTATTTCTTAATGAAATAATTAACCCTCGAGGCAGCGGCAGACAGCTGCCACGGGTAAAACAGTAACAGCATGAGAAATAAATAAGCTCAAACATTTGATTACATTGAGGCACACAGGCGATGACAAAATGGGATGTAGATTTTTTTTTCCATTTGGTTTTATACCACGCCAGCATGTGATAAAGTCCAATAGAGAGACTGAGTTAATGAGCATTTTCTTTCCCCCCGAAACAGCCCATTAAGTTACCCAGCTGTCAACCGATACTCTTCCTCCTCACTGTCCTCACAAGCGTCTGCTGAAGTAAGCAATATTACAGGGCAATCAGAAAGCTCTGATGAAGTCTTTAACATGCAGGTACTTGATTGGCTTTTTTGTCTGGTCGTGTTTATTTCCTTTCTGTCTCCATCCTGAGAGTTTCTGTTCCCTCTGCTGTGCTTATGAACAGACCTTCAAGTGAGAACTTGACTTAAGGACAAACCTTTCAACGCTTGTGTTGCCTTCTGGGTCTCTGGGGTCTACAAAGATGATTCTCTCAAAGCTGCCTCATCTGCTCTGAGAAGACAGGAGTGAGCAGGGGTCGCGTTGGGCTCTGCCTCTGATCCCAGTCTTCAGTCCAGGACTCCTGGAGCTTGTCATCACCGACTAGATGCCTCTTAGCATTTCTGGGTTTTGTTTTGTTTTGTTTTGATTTAAGATGATATAGTTTAGGGGTCCATTGTAAGATCTCTCTGTGTAGGTACATGTTGGAAATTTTCCATAATAATTTTTTTTAAACAAAAGAAAAAACAGGAATTTTAGAGTCAGTGTACCTCTTGCAACAAAAATTTGTATTGAGAACACACGTGGCAAATGAGGCATTTATAATAATTCAGTAAGACTCAGCTGAAGTTTTCCTCACCAGTATCTTTGGAAAAGGGACGTAATACATACACACGTTAAATTCATGCTTTGAACGTATTGGGGAAAATGAGAAGGCACGTACGTTCTCAGCCTTTTGGAAGCGCTCCCCTGTTTACCTGCCTTGTGCTTTAGTCAGGGAGTGAGCTGCTCCCCAGTCCTAAGTCATAGGATGCGTGTAGCTGAAACGAACACCAGAGCATCCCTTTGGCAGGAGTCAGAATCTCGGACGGATTCTTGACTAATCTGGACGGGCCTCCTTATCAGTCTGAGTTGGTGAGATTTTTCTGTATTTCTTAATGGACTTTCTTTTTTTTTTCTTTCTTTTCTTTTTCTTTTTTTCTTTCTTACTAATAAAGAGGCCAAATGTTTTTAATTTGGGAAAAAAATGGTGATTTTGTTTCAAATGTATCAGTGTTGTCTGCAGCCCGTAAGCTGCGTATTCTAAAAGCTTCCATCTGTTTCCAGCCAAGTCCATCTACCTCAAGTTTGAGTTCTACTCACTCTGCTTCGCCTAATGTGACAAGTTCTGCTCCATCGAGTGCCAGAGGTCAGTGCCCGGGTGTGGGGTGGGCTCGGGGCCCAGAGAACCTTGCAGCCCCCAGCAGCTGCAGCGGCTCTCTCCTCCACACGGGCCGGGCCGGCCCCACGTCCACGCTGACAGCCTTTTTTTCTTTCCTCTCTTCCCAGCTTCTCCTTTGTTGTCTGATAAACACAAACATTCCAGAGAAAACTCTTGCCTGTCCCCAAGAGAGAGGCCCTGCAGTGCCATCTATCCGACCCCCGTGGAACCTTCTCAGGTAGTCCTTGTCGGGTGGAAATACTGGGAAACAAGGGAGAGTCTGGGGGTGGCTTACGTCCCTCTGCAGAGACCCATGGGACTCGTCAAGAGGCCACCAGATGGGCTGTGTTGACAACACGTCCTGCTGGGTGAAGAGGGCACCTCTGCCCTGGGCCTGCTAGGCGTTTCTGTATGGCCAGAGATCGAGTGTAGATACAGGGGTTAGCTGCTGGGCAGTAAAGCTGAGGGAGGTGGGAGATGTTTTACCCTCCTTGATCTGACTCTGCGGTTCATTGCTGCTACTTGACTATATGGTAACAATGAGCCTCGGAACAAAGAATTCAATTACATTTAAGAGCAAAAGGGGAGGAGAGTCTTAGGTTTCAAACAGTGTTTTAAATGGTGTTTTTAAAAGTCTATACTAGTATTTAAATATAAAATGGTAAATGTTTTGGGGGGCGGGGGGGCTGTTTGCACGCAGAAATTGGGAGGAACTTCTTGCATTAGCCAGAGACCCTTGAGGAGAAGCCTGGCTGCCCAGCTGTCTCTCTTTTTGCCTCTAGCTAATCTGAGAGAGCAGCCGTGGACTCCTTTCATCCCCGGTGAGAAGGGCATTTCTGTCTGCCTGTGTGCCCTTCCTAAGGCACTGAGCCTTCGGGCCTCCTTTTCAGGGCACATGGTCCTCCCATTCCCCCACAGACAGGGAATGAGAGCAGGGCCAGGGCTTGGACCCTCTGGGCCCTACAAGGGCTTTGAAGAAGGGTTTCAAAGTTGAAGATACATGTGGAGCCCTGAGTTTTTCAGATCAATTGGGAGTAACTGAGGAGCAGAGAAAAACAGTGACTTATACTCCAGCTCATTCCTCTGTTTTTCTACCATCCTGCCAGAAGTCTGTGGCTGCCTCTGGAAATGGATGAGAGTGAGTGGGATTTGGCCTGATGGGTTTATCTTTGTGATTCATGTGATCTTCCCCAAAGTCCCAGGGCATCTCATCTGCACAGCACTGACATCTCGCAGGAATTATATCTGAGTGCATTTGGCAGAACCAGCCAACTGGGAGTCACTTGACATTGCAAGGGAATTTCACGCCTTGCTCCATCTGCTTGTGGAGCACATGTTGCCAGCATGGGGGACCCTGAAGGGCTTCCTTGATTAGCCTCATAAGTCTTCCACCTTTGGTAAAATTTTTGACGCAGTGTGTATGTTGCCAAAATTTCAATAATACACACTGCTCTGGTGTATCTACTTTTAAGGACTTGGCACCTTTTTGTTTCATGTATTAGGTAGAACCATGTAAAACTGGCATTTTTGTGGGTTAAAAATTCTAACATAGTGACCATTTCATATGTTTTAACCTAGTCTAGGATTTTAAATGTGAAGTCCATTCACGAGAGATTTTTTTTGAGCTAATGTTTCTCCCTTAATTCTCACTTGCATTTTATATTGCCAGTCTAGCATTTATATTTATAAAGAGAACCATAGCTTAACTACTGTTTATTTTTTCCTTACATTTTATCACAAAAACATTTACCATTTTATATTTAAATTCTAGTATAGACTTTTAAAAACACCATTTAAAACACTGTTTGAAACCTAAGACTCTTCTCCCCTTTTGCTCTTAAATGTAATTGAATTCTTTGTTCCTAGGCTCATTGTTACCATGTAAGAAAATTTTTTTTTTTTACTGAAAAGGTTCAGTAATAATCATCTCATATTCTAGAAAGTCTCACGTCAGTGTATCCTACTGTTAAAAATAGATTCTCGTACCTTTCCAGAGGCTGCTGTTTAATCACATTGGAGACGGGGCCTTGCCACACAGTGACCCAAATCTTTCTGCACCTGAGAAAGGTGGGTACAAAGTCCCACCTTCTTCCGTCCCGGAATGTGTAAGGGTTTGTTTGTCCTCATCTTCTCCAGTCTCCCATGTGTCTGTGTGGAAGGCAGGTCTCTAGACCATTAACGATCGAAACTAATTGGCTTTTTAGGGGATGAATGGAAGACAGTTCTTTCTGATGCCTTCCTCACAAACTGTTTTCTTGTAGGATTTAACAGCAAAACTCTGAGCAAGGTAGGGGCTCCTCCGTTTAATGGCTTTTGGTGTCATTCACTGAGTCGCCAAGGCAATTTCTGCACTACCTGAAACAAAGTTGCCAATTAGTCTCCTTGTCCAGCAAGATGAAAACAAGCACCTTCCCAGCTTGATCCCCTGGTCCCACTCTTTGTCCCCCTTTTCAGAGTCCTCCTCATTCTGCCAGCTCATCTGTTGTGTGTGGTGACTCAGGTGCTATTTAAGAATTGCAATCCAGTGCATAATGGAGTGTGCCCTGCCTCAAGGTCACGTGAAAAATTAGAAACAAACACAGGCCTAGCAGTTAATAGCCAGTTAGCGTCAGTCTGTGCAACACAGCAGAGGAGGAAGAGCAGAGTAACTGAGTCCCTCAGCTAGCAGGGTGGGGGCTGGCCACTGGGCACCTGTCCACTGCAGGGGTCAAGCCTCAAAAATCAGAGTGGTCCCACAAGCCCGTGAATTAAGTCACGAATGCAATGCCTGTGTAAAGTGCGTTTTAATTACCCTCATTGAGATCTCAACTATATTATGTGAATCCACCCATACGTTAAAACTTTGCCTAGGAGATAGAAATTAGCAAGACCCAGAGCCAAAATTATTTTAAAACACACATTTTGCTGTAAAGTTACAAGTCAAATATTGATCTATGTCAGCAGAACTTAGGAATGTGCTATTTTTCCCCCCTCACTTTTCTGCCAAAGAAAAGCACATTTAAAAGGAACGGAGAAAAAGTATTTTATGAGTGCTCCTTCTGTCCAGTGAGAGCAGTAATATTTAAAAAAAAAAAAAAAGCAGTATTGAAATTCTGGATGTGTCCACCAGGTGGCAGTGTCTGTTCAGGGAGCAAGCTGCTGGAAATCTCTAAAGACTTGATTCTGTAAACCTCATCGCACAGGGGCTATTTATAACCTAATGTGTCTTGCCCTTGTTCCTAACGGGGTTGCTCCATATTTCTGCATTTTACCTAAGCGTGGAGCAGACAGATTACAAAAAAGGGATGATATTGTCAGTATTCCAAATTATTTGTTTTTAGGACGTTCTTCAGCACAGTCCATTGACTCAGGAACAAGGGTGTGATGTGGCTGTTCCTCCCAGTAATTCTGCCACATAGTGGAAATACTAGCGGGCCACTGACTTCCCCATTTTAGGGTGCCATTTTCCAGAAATTTCCACAAAAAAATCAAGTTTTAAAATAGTCATCTTCCATCTGTTACACGACATCGAAACACATTTGTAATTCTCAACAAGTTTCTACACTATCGTGCAGAGATTTGTAGTTCTGTTTGACTGCTTGAGGGAAATAGAGAGGAGACATGTTATCACCCAATTAAATGTCACCAGTAACTGTGAGGTAGGCAATTAATTAAATAAGGTTTGGTATTTAGGAATTTATATATAAATCTAGTTGAATTTTTTCATTCTGGAAAATTCTGACTTCTAAGATTTCAAATGTTTGAAGGGCAAACTAGACCGCATGTTTTTAGCTGTGTTATTCCCTTCCAGCTGTGAATCCCACCCCTAGCAGCTGGAGCCTGGACAGTGGGAAAGAAGCCAAGAACATGTCGGACAGTGGGAAACTTATCTCTCCCCCTGTCCCTCCAAGACCCACACAGACTGGTGGGTATTTGAAGCATTTAACAAGCACTTTTATAAATTAACTCTTACTGACTACTCCACCTTGCCCTGAATTCCTCACAAAGGTAGGCACTTGATGTCCAAGGTAAAAACCTTCTTAGTAGCAACATAATTCGGTGGCAGTGTTCCCCTTCTTTCCTGAACTTCTGTTACACTAAGTCAAACAGTGCGCTATTCCTAGTACTCCATGGGCAGAACCTGTAGAATGTTCATTTCCTGGGTACCACCCTCGAAATTTGGGGGGCACCCTCGCTATGCTGAGCCACGAGCATTTTCTCTGTCCTTCGCTTGAGCCACTTCATTCTTCTCAGCCTCTGCTAACTCCAACCACTTTATTCAGGACCAACACCACAGTTTCGGGCTGTCCCTGGATAGAATTAACTGTAATTTTGAGAGGCTTGTGGGGAACAGCTAACCTTGCACTTATAGTTACTTGCTGCTGAGAGAGGTCTGTATTCAAGGGTCGTGTTTCTCAAAGGGTTCATCTGAGACACCGCATCCCCTAGGGCAGCAGTTTAAGCAGCACGTTCTTGGGCTTAACCTCAGACCTACAGAACCTGAGTTTTACTATTTTGGGGCCAAGACCCTAGTGTCTGTATTTTACCAAACCTTTGTAGACTTAGAACCACTGAAAATTATTCTTAAGGAACTTGCTTTGTGAGTTTTTAACAGTAACAGGTCCCCTTTCCTCCTGAACAAGCTGTTGCTTGGTGACCTGCATGGGAAGGGGGCAGTTTTTAAGAGGAGCTACCCTGCTCTGCTGACTGTCTGTATCCTGGTGATGGGGAGAGTCTTTATAACATTTAAGGTAAATTTAGAGTAGTTTTAAAGCTTTACAACTGTAACTCACCTAAAGGCAAGAGAAAATATGACACTTTTTTTTTCATAGATTTTTCTGGATTGATCTTCCATGTTTCATTTGCTATATTTTAGAATCTAATCTTTTTTTTTTTAACTAAGAAAAGAAAAATTACTTTCTCTTCTTTTTAAAATAGTGTGTTACCCAATTTGTTTTATATTCACCAAAGCTAAAAGATGCCAATAGATTTTGGGTTTTTTGTTTTTGCTTTTGTTTTGGGGGAGAGGTAATTAGGTTTATTTATTTATTTAGTGGAGGTAATGGGGATTGAACCCAGGACCTCGTGCATGCAAGGTAAGCACTCTACCACTAAGCTATACCTCGACCCCCACCACTAGATTTGGAAAGATGTGTGAGATCTTTAAACAGAGCAAGAAATAATTTTAGCCTTGATTGATCATCTGCATTAGTAGGTCAGTGCGCCCCTGGACCTTTAAGATCCATCAACCAAGCAATCGGTATTTTATTTATGATGTCTAGATTATTCAGGCAACTTAAACCTGGTGTGTCCCTCAAGTTGAGAACTTCTAAAGCATTTTTCTAAGGAACAATAATATTCGTGGTACTTGGATTCTAGGGTGAATTCAAACATGTAGACAAGGATGCTGATAGAACTATTTCAGGTCTCTGTGGGACAGCCTTTCCAGAGCATCATCCTTGAACAGGCAGCGGATGTAGGGGCTGCTGTGGCATCTACAGTGGTGGTCAGACCGCTTGAGACCACGTGGGTCCCAAGCAACAGGAAACCTCGACTTCTCCCAGAAATGCCATTCCCAGTCCAGAGCTGCTTCTCTCTACATACCTGATTTTCTTCTGTACTCCACACCCACAGTTGACGGGACAGGGAACTGACAGTGGCGGTGGGGCCTGACGCGCTGACAGCCGGCCCTGGTGTGCAAGATGGAGGCCACACAACCCCAGTGTGGGCACCGACCACCCTCCCTGTTCCCTCAGGCCCAGGGCGCTCAGGAGACCGTCCCTCTCCCCAGTTCACCTGGCAGGGCTGCCTTCCCTTCTGCACTGATTGCTGTCACGGTCTGTCCTCATGTCATCGTGTGTGGTCACTGTTGGGGGGATCGGTCAGTCTTTCTTCCCTTCAGCCCTTCTGTCATTTTCCTATGAGTCTCACACCGCACTGTGACCACTGGAGGGCAGAGCAGCACACCTTGAGCTTACTGAACCTTCTGCAGATGGAACTGGAAAACTGGGCTGAACTCACCGTGTTGGCAGTATCACGGTGTCATAGCAGGCTTTTAGCACATGTGGTTATGCCTTAGGGAGCTAGCTTTGACCCACAAGCTGCACACACTATCCCAGGTGTAGGGCTTGAAAATCTGGTGGGAGAAACAAAAAGAGGACCTTCTTTGCCATGATGATGAAATCCACAGGGTACCACCCCCCAGAGGTAAAGGGAAGACCCGAGGACAGACATGAGGGGGAGAAAGTGAAAACTTCTTACCTCTTGTATGGACATAGCCGAGGGTTTTCTGGCATTCAGGAGCGTTGGGGGTGTGGAAGTGGAGGCGGGTGTCAATATATTATTCCCAGGAACCTCTTCTAGGCTGCCCAAGTGACCTGGGTCCTCTCATTCCTACTTGGACAAAAGTCAACAGCTATTTTCCCAAGTCTACCCCCTGGCACCTTGCACCTAAAAGCACCTTTTGAAACAGACCAAGCAGCAGAGAAGCATTTGGACTTTGAGGAAGTGGAAAGGTCGTTGGATCAGTTTGGGGCTCTGTCACTTTGGTTAAAGTGTCAGGTAGGCACTAGTGACTTTTCACCAATTCTCCCATCGTTTGTGAGGAATCTGTTTTGGGTGGGCTCCCCAACACCTCTTGCCCAGGAGGTCCTCGTGCACTGCATCATCCATATGGGTTTGTACACACAGAGGGCTTTTGGAGGTAGTCAGCTGTCTGGTTCTTCTGAACTGAAACGATCTCTCTGTTTACAGCGTCACCTGCGAGACACACGACATCAGTATCCCCCTCACCTGCCGGGAGATCGCCATTAAAGGTACAGGCTCTTATTTAGACTGAGGATAGAGACCAGCCCCATGTTACTTTTTTCTCTGAGACTCATCCCTGGTACATCAATGAGGTGCTTTCAGCTGCACAGACCAGGGAAAGAACATATAAAGAAGGGGGAGACTTGCACGTTGGGGAGCCTGCTCGTGAATGCAGCCATTTGTTTTCAGAATCTTAGCCTTTCTCTCCAGGTGGTGGAATGTACAAACCAGAGTGAGTATATACACTGAATTAGGAAAGAAATAGTCCCTATGTACCTCCTAGGGCATTCTCAGCCTGGTCTTTTGGTTTAAGGGACATCAAAAACACACACTTAAATTGAAAAACATCAATAATCCAGATCTACTAGGTAATTTCTCCAGTGCTTTTTTTTCCATCAGCCTCATCCATTCTGCCAAGCCCATTTTTTTTCTCTTAACATTTTATACCAAGGCTTTCATTTACATTAGAGAGACATACTTGATAATGAAAAACAAGGCAGTAAAATGAATTTTAAAATTTCTGGGAAACAAACTCGCAAGCTTTAAAGGTCAGATATTTGATTTGGTGTGTAGACTTAGGCTATTTAACATCTCTAAACACACAAAATCCCTCATGAAGGTAAAGAATAATGTTTAGCCTCTATCCAAATTGAATCAGACTGGCTGCAAGGATTTTCAGTACATCAGAGGTAGATGTTCAGAGCTGCTGCACCAGAGGCTAGTATAAGACTGAAGTGAGTGTTGGAAGAATGATTTCGTACCTGAATGACTTAGGATTTTCAAGCTCCGTGTCCTTCTTGTGGATGAGATATTACCAACTAATGAAAGAAAAAGATAAATTAGCTCCTACAAATACCTAGGGGCAGGTTGTGACCCAGTGCATCTGTGAGGCTGGGGATTGCTGCTGACAGGAATTGAGAATCTGGAAGGAAACCGCACCCCCAAACAGAGAAAATCACAAAGCAATGTGATTTTGTTTGCATTACCAACATTTAGGGTGTAGGAATTTGCTAGTGAGTGTAGATCATTTGCTGGTTCTGTTGTCACTCTGTAGTGCAGCCACTCATCACAAAGTCCACATGACTGCATTCACCCTGGAAGTCAGACACTATCACCCTGATGCGATGGGAACAAAAGCAGCATGGTGTTTCCACACCTTTACATATCCCCTTACTCGCAGAGACCCCCACATGTTGCAGCGGAATTAACATATGCATTTTTCAGCTTGGTTGTGCAAACTAGTAAGATGATAAGGAGTCCTACAGATTGATCCTTAAAAAATACAAAGAACTGAGGGGCTAAAATTGTGCAAGCAGCCACCAGATAGTCCCAGTTAGCAAAGTGGTGTGTACTGTCTCCCCACAGCCCTGCCTGTATGTTCTTACAGGCCAGAAGTAGCCTTGGAACCAGCTCTTTACAAATGGGGTTTGAAGCGAAAAATGGGTGGACCATTTGTGCTGTGACTCCTGGGTTACATTAGAGGGCACAGTGCTACCAAGTTACTAGCTCCACTGTGCCGAGAATGCAGAAAACTCCTTAACTGAGCTCTTTTTCCCCAGCAATTAAATGATGGAGTTAACCCGTGGAGAAGACTGAGCTTACCTGCCTTATTTTGAACTTAGGGTCTAATTTTAAAAAAAACAAAAACAAAAAACAGCAGTGAATTGGGCTCTCTTAATTGACCATGCTCAATTTTAGACTCCTGCTCAAGGAAAGGATTTGCGTCTACCAGCATTATGTTGTTTAAAAAGAGAAACCAAGGTCAAGTTAATCTAGGATAACGTTTCTCAAAGTATGTTCCACGGTGCGTTATTTTTACAGGCCATTATGTGATGAACAACAACAAAAAGGTCTAGGGTCAAGTAAGTTTAGAAAACACTGGGCTGAACAAAGTCAGGTTTCTTCACTGCAGGACTTTAACAAGCTAATATGCTTTGAATGGACTCTAGGCATACGTAGGGTGCAGCACTCCCCAGTGGAACCCTTTTTCCACACAGCCTCTCTGAAGACCCCAGTTAGGGAAGTAGCCAATTCCAAAGCTGGAGGAGCCAGACAGGGACCAGATGAGTGAAGGCAGCCAGGAGGAGTCAGTGGGCCATGGGGGCAGGAATCCCACAGTCCCACAGTCCAAAGCCCCTGCTCAGCTTCAAAAGATGACCTCCTATAAGAGAAAGTGAGTCACTGCTGCTGGAACTTCCAGTGCTTAATAAAATGCCAACAATCTGGCCTTAGATGGGACATCTTCTGACTTAAAAAATTAACAACTAAGGCTTTTAAAAAACACTGTAGATGCAACAGCTCATCACTCACCCTAGAGCCTGAGGGCTCCCAACACGCAGCTGCAGCTCAAGGGTCTGGCGTGGGCGCAGAAGACTCCAGTCCAGGCCTGCAGGACCTCCCCTGCCGCCTCCTAAGGTCTCTGTGGGGAGTCCTACCCCCATGTCCCGCGGCCTGCAGCCTCTTCTGCAGTGCTGAGCACATGTCCTGCTGATCTAGAAAAAGAAATGGTACCCTCAATGGGCTTTTTTTTTTTTTTTGCCAGTTTCCCATCTTTTAAACCATGGGGCTAATGATCGGCCTCTGCCTTTTCTCCCTGCTTACTTTGATCTGCTTTCTCTCCTGACTGTGATGAGGAGTAGAGCGGGCAGTGAGGTGACCTGAGTGACTGGTGAGCCTGGTAGATGAAGGCCTGTTGTACGTGTCCTGTGCTGAGCCCAACACTCAGATTTGAGTCTGGGTGTGTCAGCACGAGTCTCCCAGGGCTGCCACAACAAACCACCCCAGACTGGGAGGGCTTCAGCAGCAGACATTTATCTTCTCACAGCTCTGGAGGCTGGAAGTCCAAGGTCAACAGGGTTGGCTTCTCCTGAGGCCTCTCTCCTTGGCTTGCCAACGGCCAGCTTCTCCCTCTGTCCTCAGTTGCCTCTTGTGTGTGTGCTTGTTTCTTTGGTGTCTCTTAAAAGAAAAAGAAATACAAAGGACAGCAGTCAGATTGGAGTGGGGTCCACCCTGAGGGCCTCATTTGAACTTAGCGCCTCCTTCAAGGCCCTACCTACCTAGCTCCAAGAGCAGTGGCATTCTGAGATGTGGTGGCGGGTGGGGACGGGTAGGGCTTCAACTTACCAATTTGTGGGGGACCCGGCTGAGCTCGTCACAGTGCTGGTGACTCTCTGCTGTCTCCCCGTCTCCTCCTCCCCTCGAGCAGGGCTCCGTGCCGCCTTTCACCCCGTCTCCGGTGGAGTATCACTCCCCAGGACTGATCTCCAACTCCCCCGTCCTGTCGGGCAGCTACAGCAGTGGGATTTCTTCCCTCAGCCGGTGTAGCACGTCGGAAACCTCAGGCTTTGAAAACCAGGTGCACGAACCGTCGGCGCCGGGGCCGGGGCCGAGCTACGGCGGGCCGGAGGAGCCGGTGCGCAGGGAGAGCAAGACGCCGCCGCCGTACAGCGTTTACGAGCGGACTCTGCGGCGCCCGGTGCCGCTCCCTCACAGCCTCTCCATCCCCGTCGCCGCCGAGCCGCCCGCGCTGCCCCCCAAGCCCCTGGCGGCGCGGGCGGGCCTCCTGGAGAACGGGACCCGGAGGACTGAGCCCGGCCCGCGGCCCCGGCCCCTGCCCCGCAAAGTCTCGCAGTTATAAGGCCCTTTGCTCGCTCCCTGCGATGAATTCTCTGCCGTTTACAAGAAATAAGAAGTGTGATGAGAAGACATTTAGTGTAGGCACTTTAATCACTTACTCCGATTTGTCTTTACATGAATGGAATTACAACTCACTTATTCATAGAGTGTTGCACAATGTTCAGTTACTGATCTAAAACGCCAGATGTTACGAGTATGGCTGGATGTCATTAAAACGTTTCTCATTTCAAAGTGATAAATAGTGATAAGGATGACTTCTTTTGTATCTTTTTACGTTCACCTTTTTTTACGTAGTTAGTTGGCTCTCAAAACCAATACGATATTGTCGAACATTACAAAGTGTGATAATGTTGTATACTTTTTACTGAGTACTTGATACTTGGAGAATGCTTACTGAGTCAGTGCACATCCTAACACAAGGGTCCTTACTTTAGAAGACTTCTGTAAATAAGGTGAGATTTCTGGCTTTTTCTCTCTGAGCATACTGATGCACATCAGGGTTAAAAAATTAAAACCAGGCTGGTGAGACATTATACTTAAGGGGTTTCAAGGACTGGGACTGGAAGTGATTTTGTTCTTGAAACAAAATACTTCTTCAAGGTTGCGTTTGACATTTGACGACGGCTGTCTACGTTCTTAAAACTTAAAACTCTGCAAGTTGGTTGGGAAATCCTTTAGTACCCTGACACCGTGGTATCTACTGTGTTTCTTTTCAAGGTGCAATTTACTTCCAGAGTTCCGATCAGGTAGATTAAGCAAAAGACCCCAAGAGAAATGTTTACTTGAATCTTGTGCTTCCTTACTTGATAGTTTCCTCTACCAAATTTGTCATTGACGAAGAGCAGATGTTCATGTATTAAGTAGGCACAAATTAATGTGTCCCATTAACAAGAATTCAGGAATCGATACAGGACAGTATTAAATCAATAGAGTAAATGAAGGGGGGGGGAGCTGTAGAGAAAATATATTAGCATGATTAAATGGCAAAAGGACTTTCGAAAGGCAAGGGCATTAACTTTAAATCCTGCACAAAATGAGAAATTCCTCTTAACTCTCCATTATTACCAGTGGAGCTTGTCTTCTTAGCTAATCCTGTTGTCCTTTTGTTGAAGGAGGATGGCTCTAGCTTGAATATTGCAACATAGCATCTTAGGTCTAGATAGGGACGCTAATGCCACAGTGGTAGGAGTGTGAAAAAAAAAAAAAAGCACCTTGTATGTAGAAATGTATTTTGTATCTTTGTTTTCTTTACTGACTGTTTATAACACTCAATTGACAATAGATACGAACTGTATTTTAAATCATACTGTTGAATATTTTCCCTCTTTTGTTGGGAAGCTCATTTTGGTTTAACCGTGTTTGTTTTTGTTGATAGCTTACCTGGAAGGCAGTGACCACTTTTTTATATTCCCTTAATGAAACCATTCAGCAGGTATACGCTGTTGAGGCTGGTTATAGAGGTTTTCTATAATAAATGTTCAAGTATTTTTGTACATAACTGGTTAATTTTAATAAGAGATACCATTATGTGTTTAAAAAAAAGTAAAAATAAAAGCAAACAGTTGTGGATGCAGTATGATTGTTATAATTATGCCAAATACTTTATGTAAAAGAATATTTGTACATATGTGCTTTTAACAATAATTCTGCCATATTGACTTTACAATTTTGAATGTCAGAAAAATTAATATATGTTAAAATATTTATGTTTAGTGAAAGTATTCATAATTGCGAAAAGGAACATATGAATTTTAGCTTTGTATCTTGCAAGTTTTTCCATTGGAAATTTCTTGAACTAGCTTTTGCTTTTGATGATAACACTTTGTGTTTGTAATCACATCCTTAAAATATATATCTATCTATATATAGGAGGATCCATATTTCTCTTGCTTTAAAGAAGTAAAGCTTTCCCTCCATTTAAATAGGGTGATATGTATAAGATAACAAAGCTTCTTTGATTTCCTTTTCCTCTGTAATTTAATAGATTTGTTGACTAGTGCTTGGGCACAGTATAAATCAGTGTTACTTGCTCTTGAAGCCATTTTTTTCAAAAAAGATTTTTTGGCAGTTGATCACGTGCGTGTATTTCTGAAGCAGCTGTATAGCAGAACATTTCAAGAGATTCTGTTAGCTCAGATGTTCATGTTGGTTGCTGCTGAATGGTAAATAATAAATAAAATTACCTGATTAATCTTGATTATTTCTGTCTTTACTCCTGTCATCAGCATATCGTTACCTGGAACAAGAAGCTGTGTAAATAACTAACTGCCACATGTACAAAAGGGATAGTTGAGTGCTGCTTTTGCCAGCTGGACAAACTGTCTACATGCCTGATTTCTCCCTGATTTTCATAAAATGAGAGGTATATTTGACAGTACTACAAAATCCATTGCTAATAAAGCCTGGCTTTTAATTTTGTGAGATGCATGTTAAACTTACAACATTTATGTAACTCAGCGCTAAGCAAGTCATTGTCTAAAAGCTTCTGTGTAGTTAAATACCAAAACCTATTTAAAGGTCATTGTCAATGTCCTCCTGATTATTTCTCAACATTAATTGATTTTAGAGCATTTCTGGATCATTTTCATGACCACTGAACCCACAAGTATTTCGATTGTACAAGCCTAATTACAATATGAATAGCACCTTTTCCCACCTAAGTAGTCTTCTCTCTGGATTGATATTGATTGTTCTACAAAACACTACAAAGAAAATAACAGCTTGCACAACATTGCCTTTGTTTGATCTTTACACAAAGATGGCTTGTGCCAAAATGAATTTTTTCGTTATTGACTAAAGTAAGCCTTGTCCTTATTACGTAAGAATACCATAATAAAAAGGCCTGAAAATTTGACTGAATACCAATCCCCTAACCTAACTTATTTTTACATATTCCTCTTGTCTTTTTCTCTGTGCATGTATTGCATCGTTTTTCTGCATTGTTGCGTGCTGGTTCCCCGAGTACCCCAGTGCAATCTGTTGGCAGTACAGGGCTGAGTTCACTGCCCACTGTCCTAAGGGAGAGCACCCCCTCCACAGAGCCTTGGCGGCATCTCAGAGGGACAAGGGCGAGATCAGATTTTATTGAAACTCTGGACTTCTGTTTAAGGTGGGTCTTTCGATGAGCAGACCATAAGATTGAGTAAAGGTCATGATATAACAGTTTAGGGTTGGTTAGAAAACAGCAGGGCAAGGATTCTGGGTGGAGGGGCTCAGAGAGTCTTAACCAACTGTTAACTGATACTTTCTAGTGACAGTTTGATGGGTCTGGAGAGAAATGACGTTTTGAACAATAAAGTTATTTACCTGGCAAAGAGACTTCTGGAAGAGTAAGTTATGCTGGCTCATACTAGAATAGTGAAGTCACGTGCATGTAGACATAAGCTGTATGGAGTGGACGGTTTCAGGTTCTACTGTTTTCCATGGTGGTAATCACAGTGTACCTGTATGGACTACCCTTATTTCCTGCTTAATGTTACAATAAGTATTTTCCTATTATTACATGTACATAAAAAGCGAAGTATATACCCCCACCATTTACTTAGCTATTTCCCTACTAATGGACATGATATTGTTTGCACTGTTGCAAATACCACTGTGACTATTCTTACAGTTTTTTCCATATTTGGGATTGTTTCCTTAAAATGAATTCCTAGACTAGTATTGCAAAGGCAAGGGAAGGATGGTTTTTGTAGTTCTCTTGCATATTGGCAAATTATTTCCCACAAGTGTTGTACCAGTTTTAGTGCCACCAGCAATATTTTTCCAAGATTGGGTATGGATGCAGGGATTTTTTTTTTTTTTGCTACATGGGAGGAAAATATTGCTGCCTTACCTAAGACTTGAGACAATGTTAACCCATCAATTAAGTAGTTTATAGAATTTTGTGTAAGGAAATTGATATCCTTATCAAGAAAGTGGAAAGGAGAGGAGATAACATTCAAGTAACAGGCATTAACACTTAGTGTAGCACCTACTGCAAATACTTCAGCCCAGAGAAGAGATTGCTAGCAAGGCAATTTAGATCTTCTATCTGTATAGAATACTAGAAAATCGCCGGCACTGTGAACACAAGTACCATCTCACTTACCCAGAGTTTACCCCTGTCATTCACAATCAGTGAAGGGACCAAAAACCTAGAAATGAGGACACTGACCTGAACAGCCATAATAAATGGCACCGTCAGCTGAGTGAAATGTCCCAAGGATGAAGGTTGTATAGGTTGTATAGGTTGACATTACATTTCAAAACTGATATAAGTCAGAGAAAAATAGACCCAAGATAAAAGAGACTAAAAAAAATGTTTGCACCAAATATGACAATGTTAATACCCTTATAAAGAATTCATCTAAATTGATTTTTAAAATATTAAGATTGGTAAGAGGCATAAGTATTGGAAAGGAAGGCAGAAAATGTGCTAATAAACAAATAAGTAGATAATTTACACAAGACGAACCATAAACAAACATATGGTAAAATCATTAATGAACTACTAATCAAAGAAAAACAAGTGAAAACAACAATGAAGAACATTTGTTGCTCATGAAATAAGCTCAATGTATAAAACGACAGCACCCAGTTCTGGGAAGAGTATAGCAAAATTTGAACTCATTGATAGAGCTGGTGGCACTAAATTACAATAACCTTTTTGAAATGCAGTTGGGCAATATGGATCCAGAATCTAAAAACGGTTGTGTCCTTTCAGCCATAAGTCCATTACTGGAAATCTATGAGAAGAAAATAATTCAAAAATGCAACATGGGTGTGTAGAGAAACAACAAGCAAAAAGTTCAAGTCAGAGCAATGTTAGTATGGAGATGGTTATATAAAATATAACATCCAGTCAGTGGAATGGTATACACTGTTTAAAAAATGTTTTTGAGGACTGGTAACAAGAAGGAAAAACTTATCATGTATGAAATGAAAAAAAGCAAGATTTAATGTATGCACACTATGATTATAGCAGCGTCTTTCTAGTTGCATACTTTAAAAAATATACCGAACTGATCATAGTAATAGTTGTTTTAAGTAGTGAAGTTATGGGTGACAATTTGTCTTTATTTTACATTTCCCAAACTTTTGAACAAATATTTGTAAGTTTTTTTTTTTTTTTTTTTTTAAGTTCTAATGGAATTAGACGAGATGGCCAAGGAACAACCAACCTAGAGTGTTACTGTAGAAGTGGGAAAATTCTGGACAGGTAGAAGCAGGAGCAGCCTCAGGCCTGGACCTGGTCTAGTTCATCAGTCTCCCCCAAAGTGAGTGGGATGGACTGATCCCTCCCACTCAGTACACTTCACTCCCAGGGGGCCCCTGGATTAATCAGGACATCTGGGATGCAATTTAAAGGAGAGAAGTGGGGAGAAATAGAGGTGAGAGATAAGAGAAAGGGATATTGGCCTACAATGGAATCAGTTCTCCATGGGGTTAAAGAAGAAGAATGAGTGTAACGGAGGAGGGGAAGTGCTTGGGGAAGGGAGGAGTTGGGGGAGGCACAGAACAAAAGACTGCAAACAAAGAAAGCACGTTGAGGTGTGTGGTCTCAGATGCCAGTGTTGCCCCATGATGAAGTTTTCACACATTGTATATAAAATGAGAAAAATAAGAACAATATGATAGAGATATGTTGGCCTAAATTTCCAATGGTCTTAACTTGGGAAGATCTGGGGTTAGTGTTCTTTTTTTGAACTATTAGTGGCAGTAGATGG